>NC_050580.1:48077325-48427852 GCF_011100635.1 Trichosurus vulpecula | reverse complement strand
AAAAACTACCTATAAGCAACATTTCAAAGAAATTTGCAACTTGGGCTAAAGCACATCGAGATAAAGCATAATTTTTTTAAAAAGAGCTAAAAATAATTTTAAAACCAAATTGAGGTGGGGAGATAAGGGGGGCAGGAGAATGAGAAAAGAAATTAGAGTTATGGAAGATACAGAAAGAGAATAGCTTAGAACAAGAGGTACAAAACCTTACTCAAGAAAATAATTTCCTGAAAATTAAAATTGTTCAAATAGAAGCTAGTGATTCTATGAGACATCAAGAAATCTCAAAACAAAGTGAAAAGGCAAAAAAGAAAGAAAATGTAAGGTATCTCATAGCAAAACTGACCTAAAAACCAGAGAGCAAATTTAAGAATCACTGGACTACCTGAAAAACCACAACCAAAAAAATAATCTAGACATCCCATTTCAAGAGATTACAAAAGAACGCTTCCCAGAACTCTTAGAACCAAAAGACAAAGTAGAAATAAAAAGAATCAACAAGTCACCTAAAAGAAATCTCCACATGAAAACTCCCAGGAAAAGTATCACCAAAACCCAGAACTTTCAGGTCAAAGAAAAAGTACTGCAAGCAAACAGAAAGGAAGAATTCAAACACCAAGGAGACAGAGGCAGGATCACACAAAATTCAGTAGCCTCTACTAAAAAGAAGTAGAGAATTTGGAATATGATATTCAAGAATGGAAAGGATACAAACTTACAATCAATAGCCTACCCAGCAAAAGTGAGTAAAATGCTGCACGGGAATAAATGAAATGGAAAATTTCCAAGCATTCCTGATGAAAAGACTAAAGCTATATAAAAACTCTGAAGTACGGACCCAAGAGTCAAGAAAAGTATAAAAAAGTAAACATGAATGAGCAATCATAACACAATAAAAAAGGAAACTACTGACTTTCTAATATGGGCAGATGATAACACTCTCAAAACTTACCATTAGAGATTATAAAGGGAGTATAATTACATAGAAAGTTTGGGAATCAGTTCTGTTAAGTCAAGAGTCAATACTATGTGTAGTGGGGATAAACTAGAGGCCTTTCCCATAAGATCAGGTAAAACAAGGATGTTCATCATCACCATTATTATTCAATACAGTGCTAGAAATGCTAGTTGTAGAAATAAAGCAAGACAAAAAAAATGTAGGGGAATAAGTACAGGCAAAGACGAAACATTATTTTTGTAAATGATATGATAATTTACTGAGAGAACCCTAGAGTAAACTAAAAATCTATCCGAAACAACTAACAACTTCAACAAAGTTAAAAGATATAAAAATAAACCCACATTAATTATTAGTACTTCAGCATGTTATTAACAAAATCCACCAGGGGAGACAGAAAAAGAAATCCATTTAAACTAATTATAGATAGCATGAAATGATTGGGAGTCTGCTTGTGGACACACACATAGGAACACACAGAAAACACTCTTTTACACAAAACAAGACCTCTAAATAACTGGAGAAGCATTAGTCGTTCTTGGGTTGGATGATCCAATAGAGTAAAAATGGTAACACTACCTAAATTAATTTACTTATTCCAAGCCATACCAATCAAACTTACAGGGAAGGCGAAAGAGAATAAACATTTACATAGTGCTTATCACGTGCCAGGGACTGTGCTGAGCATTTTTACAAATATTACCTCGTTTGATCCTCATAACAATCCTGTGAGTTAGGTGCCGTCATTATCCCCATTTTGCAGCTGAGGACAACCGAAGCAAGGCAAGCAAAGGTTGGGGGACTCGCCCATGATCATACAGCTAGTAAGTGTCTGAGGCTAGATGTGAACTCGGGACTTTTTGACTCGAAGCTCAGTGCTCTACCACCAGCTTCCTCAAAAGATTACTTTATAGGATTAAAAATAATAAAAATAAAATTTATTTGGAGGAACAAAAGGTTGAGAATATCAAGGAAAATCAATAGGAAGATAGTAGAAAGGAAGGGCAGCTAGCAGAATCAGTTCTTAAATTATACTACCAGGCACTAAACATAAAAAGACTTTGGTACTGGGTAAGAAATAGAGGTTTTATGAGTTAAACTGATATGGTTCATAACATACAGAATATATGAGCAAAGCAGTCTAATGTTTGTTAAATCTAAATATTCCAGCTATCAGAACAAGAATTCACCATTTAACAAAAACTTTCGGGAAAACTGGAAAGCAGTCTAGCAGAAACTAGGTATAAACCAATGTTTCCTACTACTACTTAGTTGCTGTCCTTGGTGTTAGAAGAGGACCAAAATGACATCATTATGTCAGGGTCAAGGTACAGCATGTCTAACTGTGGCTGATCAGACCAATACAAGCTCGGAAGGTTCTAACCACAGGTCAGACACAAATGGTCCACATAAACATTTGGAGTGGAGATGTCTCTAAATTTACACATCTCACTTTTCTTTTGAGCTACTGCAATTCTGCTTTGCTCATAGAGCATACCACCTTCTTTGATGTGGGCTGCTGGGCAGTCCTGTGCCGGTGTCTCCCATGTTTCATAAGTGATTTCAAAGTTTTTCAGAGAGACCTTGTATATGGTATATGCTTGCCTTGGGTGGGTTCTCCGTAAAATCGTCTTTTAGGCAACCAATAATGTGGCCAGCCCATCAGAGTTGCCCTTTCTGCAGCAGAGTCTGAATGCTTTGCAATTCAACTTGAGAAAGGACAATAATGTTCAATACCTTATCTTGCCAGGTCAACTTCAGAATGTTCCTAAGATAATGCAAATGAAAGTGATCCAGTTTTCTGGAATGGTGCTGTATACTGTTCAGGTCTCATAGGCATACAAGAATGAGGTCAGCACAACAGTTCTATAGACCTGCACTTTGGCAGGCAGCCTAATACCTCTTCTCTCCCACACTTTCCTTCAGAGTCTTCCAAACACTGAGCTAGTTCTGGCATATGGGTGCATTAACTTCATCTATGTGTACATGACTGGAAATTATACTGCCAAGGTGAGTAAATTTATCCATAGCATTCAAAATTTCTCCATTTGCTACAACCAATGGTCCCATGTATGGATTGTGTAGTGTTGGCTGGTAGAGACCCTCTGTTTTTTTTTTGTTGTTGTTTATTTGTTTTGAGGTTTGGGGTTTTTTGAGTGTTGTCAGACCAAAATTAGCACAAAATGCAGAGAATTAATCCATAATCTCTTGCATCTCAGCCTCAGAGGCCGCATTGTGTGCACAATCATCTCTGAACAAAAAGCTGTGCACCAACTCTCACTCCACTTTAGTCTTGGTTTGTAGTCTTTTCAGGTTAAATAATTTACTGTCAATGAAGTAGTTGACCTTAACGCCATGTTCATCCTCATATTGAAGGCATCCAACAATATCACTAAAAACATCATGCATGGGAGCAAGTACACAGCCCTGCTTCACTCCATTGGTGACTGGGAAGTGTAAGAGCATCATCCATTACCCAGCATCCAAACAAGTATGCTGCCATGGAACGGGCACACCATACTGATGAACTTCTCTGGGCAATCAAATTTTGGCAGGATCTTCCATAAGCCTTCACAACTATCAAAAGCCTTGGTCAGATCAATGAATGCTGTGTATAGACCTCTGTTTTGCTCCTGGCACTTCTCCTGAAGTTGGGCAGCAAATACCATGTCAACCATTCCACAGCGCTTTCTGAAGCCATACTGGCTCTCAGGTAAATGACCATCCTCCAGGTAAAAGATCAGCCCATTATAATAGGAGGATCATGGCAAGCATATCGCCAGCAATGACTAAGAGAGATTCCTCCACCCCACCCCGGTGATTGTCACAAGACAGCTTATTTCCTTTTCCTTTATTAAGATGAACAAAGGAGGCATCCTTGAACTCCTGGGGGATAACCTCTTCTTGCCATATAACCCAGAAAATTTCAGTCAGCTCTTCTATTAGTGGAGCCCCTGCCTTACAAAATCTCAGTTGGAATCTCAGCACCAAGCACTTTGCACATGAGAGGAATCTAATGGCATTCCAAACCTCTTCTTCAATTGGAAGGTTGGCTGGAGAGGTGTTGACTTCAATCTAAGGTATACATTCAATGTCTTCAGCATTGGTTAATGATGGTCTGTTGAGAATACTATGTAAGTGTTCAGCCCATCTCTCCAGGATCATGTCCTCACCACCAATCAATGTGGTTCCATCAGCACTGAGTAGCTGAGATGCACCATAGTTCTTTGGCCCATAAAAATCCTTCAGGGCATCATAAAAGCGCTCTGGATAGTTCTTACTAGCATAAAACTGAATTTCATCTGCCTTCTTACTGAGCCAAGAAACCTGCATCTCTCCAAGCTTTGCTTGGACTTTACTTCTGATGGAGTTAAATGCTCCCTTCTTAGAGACAGATGAACTATACTGCTAGTAAAACATGTGGAATTCTCATTTCTCATTTAGCAGCTCCTGAATTTCCCCATCATTTTCACCAAACCAATCTTAATGCTTGCAAATGTCCTGGTCCAGATGAGTAAACGTAGTGCTGTATACCAAATCTCCAAAAGCTGTTCACTGTTTTTCTGCTCTACTGCTGACAACCATGTGTTGGCTCAGCTTGTCCTCCAAGGTGACAAGTAACTGCTTATGCTCAGAGAAGCACTCTAATCTGGTGACACTAAATCTTCTAGTAGTCATCTTGCCTTGGGATTGCTGCTTTTGTTGAATGAAAAAGTTTAGCTTGGAGAGGATAAGTTTATGATAGGTCCAGGACTCTGTACCATATATTATCTTTGTCACTCTTACATCCTGTCTATCTCTTCTTCTTACAATGACATAGTCTATTAAATACCGATGCTTGCTGCTAGGCTACATCCATGAGGTTTTGTTGCATTTAAGTAAATGGAAGATAGCATTGGTGATGAGAAGGTCATGAGACACATCTTTATTTTTTTCTTGGTTTCTTTTTGGAGGGCAATTGGGGTTAAGTGACTTGCCCAAGGTCACACAGCTAGTAGATGTGTCAAGTGTCTGAGGCCGAACTTGAACTCAGGTCCTCCTGACTCCAGGGCCAGTTCTCTGCTCACTGCGCCACCTAGCTGCTCTGGAGACACACGTCTTTAGTAGTAAGTAACTTGATATTGCTCTTTCCAACTCTATGCCTTCGAAGGACTCCCTGTCATGGCTGACAGTCTGTGCCTATTCTGGCATTAAAATCACCCAAAATTACAAGCTTGACCTCCTCCAGGTCTTCATAAATTTTTTATTTATCATCAGGTTTTTTCATGGTGAGAGCACAAGCACTGATGATGGTGGTGAAGGACTTTCCCGCAAGAGGTAACTGCATTGTCATGAGCCTTTTTCACTCCTTTTGGGAGGTATACAAGCTTGTTGAAACATTAGTTTTGATTGTGAAACCTACGCCTGCTTCACAGTGGTCTCCATCACTGCAGTCACTCCAGAAAAGTGTGTATCCAGCTCTGACTTTGGTAAGCTGGCCTTCGTTGCCAGCCTTGTTTCACTCAGGGCGGCCATTTGGATACAATACTTGCTGAGTTCTCCCACAATAAGAGCTGTTTGTCTTTAAGGTCTACTGGATTTCTTGTTGTCCATAAGCATGCTTATGTTACAAGTACCAAAGGTAAGTGGAATCATCTTTGCAAACTTTTTTTACGTGTATTTGTGTGTGTGTGTGTGTTTGTGTGCGCGTTTTGATCACAAAGTAGGATCCCTGCCAGCCATGGTAAGCAGGCCAGGGTTAAGTAATTTTTAGGATGCCTTTTCTAGCCCCTTCCTTATGCCAGAAGGTGAGCAATGCAGTCCTTTAAAAAGGCTGCTCAGACACCCAGTGGGTGACTGAATCCCATTGTAGTTTTAGTGCGGCGAGAAGATGATCCTACGGCCAGGGCTGCCTGTGTGCAGGGTTGTGACTACAGCTCCCAATGTATCCATCTGCTTCATCACTCGCGCTTCACCACAGGACTTTGAGGTAGGCAAAAATGTAAAAGGGTATGGGTGACGGCTTTTGATTCACACAGAAATTGGATTTAAGTGAGGAGGAAGTACATGAAGTTGTTGGCCTCGCTTTCTCCTCCAGAGTCATCACAGTACAGTGGCAGGACAAAGTGAAAAATGACTGGCAATGGCTCGAGATGAAGTGGATGACCTGGGCACAGCATCTGTTTCAGGCAGTTTGCATGGTTGTTGGAACAAACTGTTCTCATCCGCCTATTCCTCTTGGGATAGACACCCCTCTAACTTAACATAGGGTTTGAGGCCTGTTGGTTACCCTCAACTTGGTTTAGCCCATCTGCCAAACCAGTTTACCAGGGTGTGGCCACTGCACAAACTGCAGTTTCCTGGAGCCACAGGTGAGAGCTGGGTAGCAGGTGGTCACCAAAGGCGGGAAGTTGCCTTGAAAAGGGCTCAGCAGTCCTAATACCAGAGGTACTAGTCTTCTCTGAACACCTATATACTTCAATACTACTCATACTCTCATACTATTTACCAAGACAAGCTCTAAATGGGTACATGACTTAGATATAAAGTTTGCATCAGTAAACAAATTAGAGAAGGAAAGAAGAAATTATTAGTCAGATCTATGAACAGGGAAGAGTTCATGACCAAACAAGCACTAGAGAGCTTCCAAGGAATAAAAATGGACAATCTGATTACACATAATTAAAAAGGTTTGGCACAAACAAACCCATTCAGCTAAAATTATAAACGAAACAGGAAAATAAGCAAAAAATCTTGGCAGCAAGTTTCTCAGACAAAGGTCTCATTTTTAAGATAGGAAACCTGATTCAAACTTAAAAGAATAAGAGTTATTCCTAAATTGATGAATGGTCAAAGAATATGAATAGGTAGTTTTCAAAGGACGAAATCTAGGCTATTAATAGCCATATAAAAATACTCTACACCACTAATAAATAGAGAAATGCAAATTAAAATAACTCTGAAGTATCACCACAAACCCATCAGAATGGCAAAGCTGACAAAAAAGGAAAATGAAAAATGTTGGAGGGGATGTGGGAAAATAGCTACTTTAATGCATTGCTGGGGGAAAAATATGAATCATTCCAGACATTCTGTAAAACAACTTGGAACTAAGCCCCATTTGACCCAGTGATACTGCTACTAGTTCTATACCCCAAAGAGAGGGAAAGAACTCATATGTACAAAATATTTATAGCAGTTGTGGTAACAAGAATTTGAAACTGAGGGAGTGCTCTACAATTGAAGAATGTCTGAACAAGTTATGTCTTATGAATGTAATGGAATACTATTGTGAGAAATTATGAAGATAGTGGTTTCAGAGAAACCTGGGAACTTGTGTGAACTGATACAATGTACAATGAGCAGAACCAGGGAAAAATGTATGCAATAATAACAATATTAGACAATTTCTAAAGACTTAGGAACTTTGATCAACACAATGACCAACCACAATTCCATAGGATTCATGATGATAGAGGATAACCACCTCCAGATAGAGAGTTGATGTACTCAGACTGAAAATTAAGATATACTTTTTTTTGAGATGGCCAATGCAGGAATTTGTTTTGCTTGACTACACATATTTTAAAGTATCTTGTTTTTATTGCTTTCTCTACTATGGGTGGGTTTGGAGGGGGAGAGGAAGAGGGAGACTGCAGTTCCAAAAATTAAACAGAACTTAGAAAGTCAAACAAAATAAAACATCACTGTTAACTCAGAGAAAGATGTTTTAATTGAATAATAAGAACATAAGTTAGATTGCAAAGCATGGAGAAGGGTATCTGAAATAAGAAAAATGTAGGCAATGAGTATAAACACATTTTTCTAGAAGTCTGGATATCAACAAGGGCAAATATATAGCAGAATAGCTTGACCAACTGAGTAGGACCAACTTAAGGTTGGAATAGAAGCATGCTTGTAAACAGTAGGGAAGGTGACAGTAAACAAGCAGAGATAGATAATTGATGGGGAAATCCTGGAGGAAAAAGAAATTGATGGGAACAGATGTGCAAGGGCACAAGTAGAGAGGGTAGGCATTTGCAAAGGCCACTTTGGAGCAAAGAGCCAGGGATAACGTTGAGGTAGTCAGATTGTAAACAGTGAGAAGAAGGAGCTCTGAAAGGATAACCCCTACTTTTTCAGTCAAGTATCTGTCCAGGTTCTCTGCTGAGAAAGAGGAAAGGTGATGATGGAGATGGCATAAAAAAAGAGTTTGAGTGACAGTCATTTAAGTGTTGAACAAGTGCTAATGGGAGTGGGATAGTCAAGGAAGAGTAAAAGGGCTTGTGTGCAGTTGTGAGGGCCGAGTTCAGAACACACCAAGCAAATTTATAACTTCTCCAAGAAGTTAATGGAACATCATATAGAGTCACTAAACAACTCCCAAAAAAGAATGATATCTCACAGGACATCACCATGAAAATCCCCTTAAATTTAGTCATTAACTAAAACACTTAGAAAATTAATTTTAAAGTCCAAATTTGTGGAGAAAAAAATTTAGTTTTACTTTTGAAAAAAAGTGAAATGTCATCCAATTTATTTGAAAACAACAAACAACAAAGCACAGGTGTATTTAGTGCTAACCATGCATACAGGTAAACCTAGCTTGCTCCATGTTCAATTACTCCTCAAATAATTCTTCAATTAAAACTCAAAGTGCTCACACTGACTGTTCTCTAGAAATACTATGATAAAATACAGTCAATGAAGTACAGGATTGAATTTAAGCATCATATAACTTCAAAATATCAATGCAAAAGATTCATCAGACTAACCATTAATAATTGTAGGGGAAGTATGATGGCTCAAACAAGTACTTATCATAAATGTTGGAAATGGAAGCACTGATGTTTCAAAGACTGAAGAATATTAAAATGCTACAGAATCAGACAATTGGATGCCAGTGATGGTCCATCCCAATATTCTCCACTGATCAATAAAGGCATCTTTCCCTTGAGATCACATACTATAAAGGAAGAACTAGTTAGATAATAAGATAGTCACATAATAAAATTGAAAATACCAGACAACTAGGATCAGAATTTATAAAAAGAATTTCCAAGTTTTGTCAATTCTGCTCCCTAGGAAGGAAAGAAAATTACTAATGAACATTATATTATTTGATTATCTATATCCCCTTCCAGATCTCAAAAGGAGATTTGAGTTTTAACATACGAAAAATTTGCCAAAATTCATTTCAACAATAATAGCTAGTATCTAGAATTTACATAGTGTTTTAAGCTTTACAAAGCACTTTACAGATATTATCTCATTTTATTCTCACTACAACTCTTGTATTTACAGCCTGAGCAAGCTAGGGAGACCCAGTCTCAAAAAAGAAAAGTGTAAGACAGTTAAGCAAAAAATAGGTTTAGTCAGCATTTTATACCCTAGTAAGTGCTAAATGGGTACAACCTAAGTCAAAAAGCATTTACTAAGTACATAGTATGAGTCAGGAACTATGCTAAGTATAAAAAGCCATATAATCCTTTAAAAGTTAAAGTGGAAAAAGGAACTTTTCAGAATTAAAGCTCAGAGAATTTTTAACCAAACAAGGGATGAAGGAGTTCTAAAAGGTGAAATAATTAAATTACAAAAAACAGCAGTGCTTTTGCTCAAAGGAAACATACAGCCAGGGTAAAAGAAATCTAGAGCGTAGGAAGTAACACTTTACATCAACCATATCTGACAAAAGTCTGAAATCCTAGATATCTGGGGCTCTGACTCAAATACGTATAACCAAAAGCTATTTCCCAATAGCTAAGTTGTCAAGGAATATGAAGAATTTTCAAAAGAAATTCAAACTATCAGTAACTATATACAAAAATGTTCCATACCACTAGTGAAAAAATTTTAAGTTAAAACTCTGAGGTTTCTCTATGTAGCCATCTATTCAAGGTAAAAATAATAGCAGTAGTACTAGTACTAGTAGTAGTGGTAATCAGAGCATTTATTTAATACTTTAAGATTTGCAAAGCACTTCATCTATTTATAGCATTTAATGTGACTGAAATAGTTAATGTAGAAGAGACTTAGGAAATACTAAATATTAGTTTCACATAATTAGTTTCATGTTCACAGAATTAAGAATTGATTCAATAGTTCCAGAAAATAATTTATACTGTGAGGAAACTTTCTAAACTGATCGTACGCTTTGATGCATCAAATATCAAGAAGTAAAAGACAAAAAAGAAAATTTTCATATGTAACAAAATATTCACGACAACACTTTTGTTGCAGCAAAAAAGCTATAAACAAAGAAGATGTCCAGTTGAAGAATAGTGAAACAAATTGTGGTATGCAAATGTAATGGAATTCCAGACATTCATTATTTCTTATACTACCATCTGAACTGAGGTGGAGAGGGAAAAAAAGTAGAGTAATATATGACTCTGATAATGCAAATGAAAATAATATAAAAGGGTGAGTGAAGTCAGAATAAATGAAATGACTGATACTAATTCCAGAAGACAGATGATTAAACACTTTCTCTACTTGAGGATGAGAGCTACAGATGCCATGTTCAGCAAATTCAGAAAGCAGTCACTACAATTTTAGGCAGTCTTCTGGGGGTGGAGTGGAGTGAGGGAATATATCTAGAATGAGGCATCTATGAGGTCAGTGGGTCATTCTATCTTACTTGACTGAACTTTGTTACAAGAGAGCATTCCACAGGAGGGGTTTGGGAAGTAGCATCTAAGATTTTTTTTAAAGTATGAATAAAATGTTTTTTAAATATTAGGAAAATATCCTTAATATATTAAGCATTGTACCTTAAAAATTGTGGTTAACACTTAGTAGCAAAAGCAAGAAAGTATCAAAGTCCAAAATCCAGCAGTTTGTTCCCTCCTTTTGATTTTTAAAATCTTGTTATGCTAGATGTGGATACAATGTTTACAACAGGAACTCTTTGGTGCTGAAAGTGACTTTCAATATCATCTAGTTCAAATCCTTTCACTTTGTTGATAAAAAAACTGAGACTCGAGCAGGTGAAGTGATTTCTCCAAGAACACAAAGCTAAGTTAAGTGATGGAGCCAAGATTCAAATTTGAGTCACATGACTCCAAGTTCAGAGTTCCCTAGCAATGTTTAAACTGCAATGGTGACCATATAAAATCTTTTGTTTTTCATAGGTTGATAAATGTCTAATTCAGAGATACTTAACCTCTTTGTGTCAAGGACCTCCTTTTGCTGTGTGGTGAAGCCTAGGGACCCCTTCTTAGAATAATGCTTTTAAATGCATGAAATAAAATACACAGGACTACAACTAAAACCAATTATATCAAAATACGGTTTAAAAAGTTACTTCTTTTAAGTTTAGATTAAATACAGATTAAGAACCCTGTTCTAGTTTCCTCATGCTGTGGGAATAAACTTTTAAAAGATTCTGTCAAATTTTAATTAACATTTCCACTGGGCTATATGATTTCTAAAAGAAGCACGTAGGACTTTCCACAAGCTGGATTTCTAGCCAACTTTCCTGAAGCATAAGCAATTGTATTTTCACTCAAGAAAAAAAATAATCTTAAACTATGCAAAATATTGGCAATGAACTGTATTATACTGAAGAGAAGATGTTGCATCTCCACATCCCACCTCAATGGATGGAATCACAGAAGAACTAGAATGTAATCATAATATATTAATGAAGTAACTAAGGATGCTTCCATACCCGGATCCTTTTATGAGGTATCAACACCTCCCTGACTGTAACATCAATTAAGCTGGGACTTTTTTTACTGTTTTAGAATGATAACCTAAGTATCTTTGACTGAGCCTTACTAGGTGCAAAGACCCAGGCCCAAACCCTTAGTTACTAGGCGTTAAGCCTATGTGGGCATGAAGTCCTCAGGGCCCTAAGGGGAGTTGCTAAGACCAGAGCCAACAGTAGGAGCCTAAATTCTGGTCACTCAGATGACATCTGATGATGGCTAAAGAGTGTATAAAAAGAGGGAACAGAGCTATTTGCTTGAGACTCTCACTCCTGGAGGCATGGGACTCTGGGCAGCTGCAGTAAGAGCTTCCTGGCTCACCAAGATGTTGATGATTTCTTGGTAACTATGAATTTTATTTGGTCTGTTTATAATGTATGTTTGTAATTTGTTTGCATTTGCTCTGAAGTTCAGGGTGCTGGGCTTTTTCCCCTGAACTAAGTGAATGATATTTGTATGTTGGATTGAAATAAGATTGTTAACCCCTTAAATGTTGCTTTCCTTAGAAAAGCAGATCAAAAGAACCTGTGCTGGCAGCGTTCTTGATGTTGGGCTTGTGTTTGTCTTTCACCCCCCATAGCAGCTGCTAGCTGAATTGTTGCAACACTGATTTAAGAGACAACCAGATTGGCTGAATAAACAAATCAGCAAGTCCTTTGAGGATTTCAGATAGCTAAAACGCACTGGACAGCAGCGACTGAGAGAGTGAGAAAGATGGAAAGGCAGGGAGAGAAGTGCAAAAGAGAAGCCTGTAGGCGAGGAGGAAGGCATTTCTACCCCCTTACCTGTACTAGTCATGTTATGTATCTGAAAATACAGTACATGATAGGAGAAGGAGGGGGGCCAGTCATATGCTGAAAGTGAAGGTTAAAAAACAGACAGCTGAAAAAAAAACCTTAGGTTCTTTTACATTGGGCCAAGAGGCAGTGTCAATAAGACTAAACTCTATTAACATATATACACATGGAGGAGCCAAGACGGCAGCTGGAAAGCAGGGACCAGCCTGAGCTCCCTGCCGAGCCCCTCCAAAAACCTATAAAAAATGGCTCTGAACCAATTCTAGAACAGCAGAACCCACAAAACAGCAGAGGGAAGCAGAGCTCCAGCCCAGGACAGCCTGGATGGTCTCTGGGTGAGGTCTATCCCACACGGAGCTGGGAACGGAGTGGAGCAGAGCCCAGCCTGAGCGGCGTGGACCAACAAGACCAGCAACCGGGCAGAGCATGCCCTAGCACCCTCAATCAGTGAGCTGTCGCAGTTAGGAGACTTCTCAACCCACAAACACCAAAGACTGCGGAGAAGGTTAGTGGGAAAAGCTGCGGGAGTGGAAGGAGTTCGCGGTTCGGCTTCCAGCCCTGGGGGCAGCGGAGGTGGGGCAGCTACAGTTGCTGCTGCTTCTGGCCCCAGGCCCACCTGGTGGGAGGAATTAAGTGGCAGATCAGAGCAGGACTGAAGAGCCTGCTGAAGATCTAAGCCCAGTTCGGGCTGGGGATTCTTGGGGAAGGAGGAGTGCTGGGGTGACAGAGCTGGCACCTCCCCCCCTAAACGTGGAACATAGAACTCGTTAGTCTACAAGCAGTCATACCCCACTGAAAAACTCAAAGGTCAAGTTGGTTGGTTGGGAATATGGCCAGGGAGCGAAAGCACACCCAGATTCAGTCTCAGACTTTGGATTCTTTCTTTGGTGACAAAGAAGACCAAAACATACAGCCTAAAGAAGACAACAAAGTCATAGAGCCTACAACAAAAGCCTCCAAGAAAAACATGAACTGGTCCCAGGCCATGGAAGAGCTCAAAAAGGATTTGGAAAAGCAAGTTAGAGAAGTAGAGGAAAAATTGGGAAGAGAAATGAGAAGGATGCGAGAAAACCATGAAAAACAAGTCAATGACTTGCTAAAGGAGACCCCAAAAAAAATACTGAAAAATATACTGAAGAAAACAACACCTTAAAAAATAGATTAATTCAAATGGCAAAAGAGCTCCAAAAAGCCAATGAGGAGAAGAATGCCTTGAAAGGCAGAATTAGCCAAATGGAAAAGGAGGTCCAAAAGACCACTGAAGAAAATACTACTTTAAAAATTAGATTGGAGCAAGTGGAAGCTAGTGACTTGATGAGAAATCAGGATATTATAAAACAGAACCAAAGGAATGAAAAAATGGAAGACAATGTCAAATATCTCCTTGGAAAAACCACTGACCTGGAAAATAGATCCAGGAGAGATAATTTAAAAATTATTGGACTACCTGAAAGCCATGATCAAAAAAAGAGCCTAGATATCATCTTTCAAGAAATTATCAAGGACAACTGCCTTGATATTCTAGAGCCACGGGGCAAAATAGAAATTGAAAGAATCAATCGATTGCCTCCTCAAATAGATCCCAAAAAGAAATCTAGGAATATTGTCGCCAAATTCCAGAGCTCCCAGATCAAGGAGAAAATACTGCAAGCAGCCAGAAAGAAACAATTTGAGTATTGTGGAAACCCAATCAGAATAACCCAGGATCTGGCAGCTTCTACATTAAGAGATCGAAGGGCTTGGAATGCGATATTCCGGAAGTCAATGGAGCTAGGATTAAAACCCAGAATCACCTACCCAGCAAAACTGAGTATCATGCTCCAAGGCAAAATATGGATTTTCAATAAAATAGAAGACTTTCAAGCTTTCTCAGTGAAAAGACCAGAACTGAATAGAAAATTTGACTTTCAAACATAAGAATCAAGAGAAGCATGAAAAGGTAATCAAGAAACAGAAATTGCAAGGGACTTACTAAAGTTGAACTGTTATGTTTACATTCCTACATGGAAAGATGATGTGTATGATTCATGAGACCTCAGTATTAGGGTAGCTGAAGGGAATATGCATATATATATACACATATATAAGTGAATGTGTATGTATGTATATATCTATGTGTATATATATATGTGTGACACAGGGTGAGTTGAAGATGAAGGGAAGATATCTAAAAGAAATAAAATGAAATTAAGGGATGAGAGAGCAACATACTGAGAGAGGGAGATAGGGAGAGATAGAATGGGGCAGATTATCTCGCATAAAGGTGGCAAGAGGAAGCAGTTCTGTGGGAGGAGAGGAGAGGGCAGGTGAGGGGGGAATGAGTGAACCTTGCGCTCATCAGATTTGGCCTGAGGAGGGAATACCATACATACTCAGTTGGGTATCTTACCCCACAGGAAAGAAGAGGGAGGAAGATAAAAAAAAATAAAAGGGGGGGGGGATGATGGAGGGGAGGGCAGATGGGGGTGGAGGTAATCAAAAACAAACACTTTGGAAAGGGGACAGGGTCAAGGGAGAAAATTCAATAAAGCGGGATGGGTCGGGAAGGAGCAAAATGTAGTTAGTCTTTCACAACATGAGTATTGTGGAAGGGTTATACATAATGATACACATGTGGCCTAGGTTGAATTGCTCGACTTCTTAGGGAGGGTGGGTGGGAAGGGAAGAGGGGAGAGAATCTGGAACTCAAAGGTTTAAAATCAGATGTTCAAAAACAAAAAAAAAGTTTTTGCATGCAACTGGAAAATAAGATACACAGGCAATGGGGCGTAGAAATTTATCTTGCCCTACAAGAAAGGAAGGGAAAAAGGGATGAGAGGAGAGGGGAGTGATAGAGGGGAGGGCTTACTGGGGAACAGGGCAACCAGAATATATGCCATCTTGGAGTGGGGGGGAGGGTAGAAATGGGGAGAAAATTTGTAATTCAAACTATTGTGAAAATCAATGCTGAAAACTAAATATGTTAAATAAATAAATTTAAATTATAAGACACACACAAAAAAAATAAAATTAAATTAAAAAAACGGACAGCTGAATTGCTGCACTGATGGTCACAACATGGAAGAAGATCTAAAAGAGAGACTTTAATATATTAGGAAAACCTTCTGTAGAGGATGTATAGGAGAATACCCAAATCCATTGATATACTGAAGCATAAGTATATTTAAAGTTTGTTAATAGATAACTTGTAAAATCATAAATTAGCAAAGTATCATAAAATCATGATTTGCAAAGTAAAAAAATCTGTGCATTAAAATAAAATGATCTAAGAAGAAATGCATATCTTAACTTGTCCTCTTAACTTGTCCAGGCAGCTAGGTGATGCAGTGAATAGAGTGCAGGGCCTAGAATCAGAAAGATTCATCTTGGTGAGTTTAAATTGGAACTTGGACACTTTACTAGCTGTGTAAGCCTGAGCAAGTCACTTAACCCTATTTTCCTCAGTTTCTCATCTGTAAAGTGAGGTAAAGGAATGGCAAACCACTACAGTATCTTTGCCAAGAGAACCTCAAAATGGGGTCACAAAAAGTCAGACACAACTGAACAACTTGCCCTCCATCTACGAAATTACATCATTAGTCCTATATCAATAAATACAGTTGTTACAAAATTAGTGTTCACTTTTTTGTTGTTATTGTTCTAAATTACAGTTATTATTTAAATATCCTGGAATAGATTTGTAAAGCACCCTCCGGTCTCCCTTAGAACCAGAGTAATATATTGAAAGGCACTATTCCATTCATGGGAGGAGGGAGGAGAGCTGTACATTTACAATGACATCTAAGGCAATCAGTATGCAATCAATGTCACAAGCTTAATCTTCATTTAAAAAATGTCTTTACCTACAAAAAATCTTATTTTCATTTACAGATGAAAGCTAAGCGCCTAACTTTTTCTGATTGTTAAAGGAGGAATGCATATTCTGTATGAGTCAGTGTGCCAATGGGCACACCACACTGATAAAAACACATGTCAACTTCCTTTATTCAGGCGTCATCACCATTAAAATACATTATGTAAGCCAACACACAACATTTGAATTATTTAAATTCTTTGGCTCCCTATTGCTTTTGATCCTAAAAAACAAATGCATTTAAAAGCTATACCCTCTGTTTCACCATCTTGAAAGGCAATTTGGTACAAAGGCACTGAGGTAGAGAGAGTTACATTCAAGTGACAGTGTATTGCCCTGTGACTAGCAATTCACTTCTCTCCTCTTCGAATTGAGAGGTGAAATTGCCAAGGTGAAATCTCTCTTCTGCTATCTCTCCTGGTTCCCCCGTTCCTATTCACCTTGGCCTCTATACTTGCTACACTCCATATCTCACTCTACTCTCCCTTCATGTTATTAATACAACTAGGGGTTTAAGAATGCACAAATTGCCTTTCATACGAAACTTCTTTATTAGTCTGTATTTAATTTTCCAGGTTATTTCCAACAGAAATTAAGCTATTGACTGTCATTTTTGTCCTTCTATCTCTAGCACCCAGCATAGTGCCTGGTACACAGTACACACTTAATAAATGCTCAATGAATGAATTAATCTCCCTGCAATCAAAGGAACCTACTTCTCTCCCCCAGCCTAAGACACTACCTCTCCAGCCACCCTTTCCAGTCCTGGGCTCTTCTTTTCTCACACCCTACGTACATGTGCCCATCCTAGAATAGCATGTTCTACAGCTAGCAAACATATTCCTCGGTCCTCTTGCTGCCACTTACACACTCCTCTTTTTGCCATAATTCAGCAACTTCTCTGAAGCTCACTCCACCCACATCTATCAACCTAACCAGGTCCTGGTTAAAATTATCTGCTGACTTCCAAGTCACTCAACCTCCTTTCTCAGAGTTTAATAGTGGCAGTCTTCCTCACTAACCCAACCGCCTTCCTTATGTTTGGGTGCTTCAATATATGTGGAAATGCTCCCCTCCAATACTTATCTTCCAAGTTCATCAATTGCCGAAATTTTCATGACCTGACCTACCCTATACCTCAGCAACACAGAGATTGCTATACCTTGGGATCTCATCAATGCCCATATGTTCCATCTTGGCAGCACAGAACAAGGACATTCCTCTGACCATAACTTTCTATCCTTCCATCTCTCCCTGCACATTATCCCTCCTAAAACCTTCCCAGAAAACTCATCACTGCACCTTTCTCTGTTTTCTCCAATCCATCACCCATGATTTCTCCTCCCTTCAATATCTTGATGCTATAATTACTTTCTACTTTCCACTGTCCCTTGCTCTACTGCTGATCATCCCTTTCCAAATGCCATTCCTGGTATTCCCACTATCTACTTTCTCCTCTACTACTCTTAGCTACTAACCACTGTTGGAGTTAGTCATAGAATTGCACTGAATGTATCGTAGGATCAAACAAGCATTTTTAAGCACCTAAACCAGACACTATTTAGGTGCTGGAGATACAAAGACAAAAATGAAAGCAGTCTCTTGCTCTCAATAAACTTAAAGACAACAACATGTAAATATTTGCAAAATAAATACAAGGTATTCAGAGTGGGAGAGAACTATAAATTAGGTGGGGGGATCAGGAAAGGTTCTCATGTAGAAGGTGATGCTTGAACTGAATCACAAAGCAATTGAGGGATTTACGAGATGGAGATGAAGAGGAAATACATTCCAGGGGCCAGTCAGAACAAAGACACAGGTATGGGAGATGGAACTTCATGTCTAAGGAATAGCAAAAAGACCAATTTGGCACAAACAGAGTGTGGGAAGGAGAATAATTAATAATGTAGGTGGAAAGATGAATTAAAACTAGATTTGCAGGGACTCAAAAGTTATACAAACACAATAAGAAACTCCTAGAATTCATTCAAGGGCTTGATAGAACTTAGAAGAGCAACTAAGTCAGCTCTATGCAAAAGGAAAAATCACTTTGGCAACTGCGAAATATGTAATAGAGGCCAAGATGGCAGCTGGAAATCAGGGACTAGCGTGAGCTCCCCACCAAGTCCCTCCAAAAACCTATAAAAAATGGCTCTGAACCAATTCTAGAACTGCAGAACCCACAAAATAGCAGAGGGAAGCAGGGCTCTAGGCCAGGACAGCCTGGATGGTCTCCGGGTAAGGTCTATCCTGCACGGAGCTGAGAGCAGAGCGGAGCACAGCAGAGCCCAGCGTGGGCAGCGCGGACCAACCAGACCAGGAGCCAGGCGGAGCATGCCCTAGCACCCTGAATTAGTGAGCTGCAGCAGTTACCAGACTTCTCAACCCACAAACACCAAAGACAACAGAGAAGGTTAGTGGGAAAAGCTGCTGGGGACAGAGTGAAAGAAGGAGTTCATGGTTCAGCCACCGGCCCCGGGGCAGAGGAGGTGGGGCAGCTACAGCACTACAGCTGCAATTGCTTCTGGCCCCAGGCCCACCTGGTGGGAGGAATTAAGTGGCAGATCAGAACAGGACTGAAGAGCCTGCTGAAGATCTAAGTCCAGGCCAGGTTGGGGGTTCTTGGGGAAGGAGGAGTGCTGGTGTAGCAGAGCTGGTGCATCCCCCCCAAGCTTGGAACACAGTACTCTTTACTCTACGAGCAGTCATACCCTGCTGAAAAACTCAAGGGTCAAGTAAGTTGGCTGGGAACATGGCCAGGCAGCGAAAACACACCCAGAGTCAGTCTCAGACTTTGGAATCTTTCTTTGGTGACAAAGAAGACCAAAACATACAGACAGAAGAAATCAACAAAGTCAAAGAGCCTACATCAAAAGCCTCCAAGAAAAACATGAACTGGTCTCAGGTCATGGAAGAGCTCAAAAAGGATTTGGAAAAGCAAGTTAGAGAAGTTGAGGAAAAATTGGGAAGAGAAATGAGAAGGATGCGAGAAAACCATGAAAAACAAGTCAATGACTTGCTAAAGGAGATCCAAAAAAATACTGAAAAATATACTGAAGAAAACAACACCTTAAAAAATAGATTAACTCAAATGGCAAAAGAGCTCCAAAAAGCCAATGAGGAGAAGAATGCCTTGAAAGGCAGAATTAGCCAAATGGAAAAGGAGGTCCAAAAGACCACTGAAGAAAATACTACTTTAAAAATTAGATTGGAGCAAGTGGAAGCTAGTGACTTGATGAGAAATCAAGATATTATCAAACAGAACCAAAGGAATGAAAAAATGGAAGACAATGTCAAATATCTCATTGGAAAAACCACTGACCTGGAAAATAGATCCAGGAGAGATAATTTAAAAATTATTGGACTACCTGAAAGCCATGATCAAAAAAAGAGCCTAGATATCATCTTTCAAGAAATTATCAAGGACAACTGCCCTGATATTCTAGAGCCACAGGGTAAAATAGAAATTGAAAGAATCCACAGATCGCCTCCTCAAACAGATCCCAAAAAGAAATCTCCTAGGAATATTGTCACCAAATTCGAGAACTCCCAGATCAAGGAGAAAATACTGAAAGCAGCCAGAAAGAAATAATTTGGGTATTGGGGAAACACAATCAGAATAACCCAAGATCTAGCAGCTTCTACATTAAGAGTTCAAAGGGCTTGGAATATGATATTCCGGAGGTCAATGGACCTAGGATTAAAACCCAGAATCACCTACCCACCAAAACTGAGTATCATGCTCCAAGGCAAAATATGGACTTTCAACAAAATAGAGGACTTTCAAGCTTTCTCAGTGAAAAGACCAGAGCTGAATAGAAAGTTTGACTTTCAAACATAAGAATCAAGAGAAGCATGAAAAGGTAATCAAGAAAAATAAATTGCAAGGGACTTACTAAAGTTGAACTGTTATGTTTACATTCCTACATGGAAAGATGATGTGTATGATTCATGAGACCTCAGTATTAGGGTAACTGAAGGGAATATGCATATATGTATGTATATATATGTGTGTGTGTATATATATATATGTATATGTGAGTATGTATGTGTATATATATATATATAGAGAGAGAGAGAGAGAGAGAGAGCGGGCACAGGGTGAGTTGAAGATGAAGGGAAGATATCTAAAAGAAATAAAATCAAATTAAGGGATGAGAGAGGAATATATTGAGAGAGGGAGATAGGGAGAGATAGAATAGGGTAAATTATCTCACATAAAAGTGACAAGAAAAGGCAGTTCTGTAGTAAGAGAAGAGAAGGCAGGTGAGGGAGAATGAGTGAATCTTGCTCTCATCAGATCTGACCTGAGGAGGGAATACCATACATACTCAATTGGGTATTTCAACTAGGTGTTAAGCAGAAAGGAAAGAGAAAACAGGAGAAATACTGCCTCAATAAAAATGCTAGGACTTGTTTGGATAGGGGAAAGGGAGGATTAAGAAATAGAGAAGGGGGAACAGAGGTAGATTGGGGAAGGGCAGAAAATATTAAGTACAGTTTGGGATATGATGAATTGGGGGCTAGACTATGGGGATGTCCTGGAGGTCCTAGGAAAGGCAGGCCTTCCTCTGAAGCTCAGTGGAAAGGAGAGAACTATAAATAAAGATATGAAAGCTATCAGCATAGAACTGATAAATGAAGCTATCAATGTGAACGATACTGTCTATAGAGAGGGGAAGAGTAAAGATAAAATTTAAAGCAATTATACTCAAGAGAACTGCCTTCTTTTTAAAATTTTGCCTGTTGCAAGAATCATTCACTGGTAGTTAAATGTCGGGACTTAAAAGGATTTCTCACCTATGATACAAAGTAAGAAATAGTCAATTAAGCAAAAGAATTCAAATTTGATTATTATAATCCACTTGCAAGTTATTCACAGCTGGTTCAGTACATGTATATGTATAGACAGGGACCACAAATATTTCAACAAATTCACTGGAAAATTGTCCATAGCTTCTTTCTTACAGTTTTGTATTTGGATAAAGTAAAATGTCATACATGTCCAATATCACATATGCAACAAAACTTACTAAGGAGACTCTATATTGAAGCTATAATGAGATTCTTTGTGAGCCTGGGCTAGCTAAATTCAGGTAGGTAATACAGATGTCCATCTTTCAATTACAGCAGATGCCAGGTGAGGTGCTACTGTTCTGACAACCATCCTGGAGCCAAATAGCGTAATTTCCTACTTGAAAGGTTTACTACAGCTATTACATTCAGAGCCTGGTTCTTTATCCTGAAAAGGTTTTCACTGTTTCCTTATTATCTTTTTGGAAGGGTGGGGAAGAATGTGTGTAATTTTCTGAATTAAATATAAAACAAACTACATTTTTAGAAAAGCTGAGAACAATGAAATAAAACGCCTATTGATAAAAAATTAAATAAATGCTGATTATAAATATAATTTCTAGACTGTTTGGAAAGAAGAGCTGCATTTTTTTTTTCAAAACTGACACTTTCTCTTAAGGTATAAAAGTAAATTCCTAAAACCTCAGACATTCCTAACAGTCTAATTTAGAATCCAATAGAAAATAATTCACATTTATTTAAAAAAAAAAACTCTGAAGTCTGAAAATAAATCAAAGTTGCTTCTTAGTACGGAAAATATATCTCAACTGCTGGGGTACTAATCAACTTTCAAAAAGCAGTTAACACTTTACTCTAAAGCCCACAAGTCAAAAGAACTCCAACCTAGTATTGGCATTTACATTTTCTAAAAATGAATTTAAATAATTTTTTTTTTGTTTCTAGCCCAGAGGTATTGGTTTTGTGTGGCACAAAGAGCCCTGCCACATCATCTTGGAAGGTTCCCTGCAATATGAGATCTTTCTTCCTCTCTATATCTCACCTCTTTTTTCAACTCTCAAGTATACTAAGTTTTAAATTTAGCTGTATCACTAGCTACGTGGCCCTGGGCAAGTCACTTAACCGCATTTGCCTCAGTTTCCTCATCTGTAAAATAAGCTGGAGAAAGAAAGAGCAAGCCACTTCAGTATCTTTGCTAAGAAACCCCCAAATGGGGTCAGAAGTGAACAACTCTTACTCTAGAGCCCATGCTTTTTTCATTATCTATTATACTAAAACCAGAAGCATCAAATATGTGACCTGTAGGTCACATACAGCCCACAACACTCCTGAGTGCAGCAGAACTAGATTTCAATGTAATTGAAAAATACTTAACAAAATAAATAAAAATGCAATGAAACATAAATAATTTTAAAACTAAGTCAATGGTTTGCAGAGATCCCCAGGCAAGGTCTCTGTCTCTTTCTGAATCTGATACCACTGCCCTATACCACATTGGCTTTATTATTACCCAGCTTACCTGAACTAAAAGATATGGTTCATATAACACAAAACTACCCAAAAGTCACAGTAGCTAGTGAGTTCCATAATATTTGAATTGCATCGTCTAATATATGATTCTTCTGTAGGAGAAATGGCAAAAACTAAACAGACCTAATTGGACAAACTAGCAAGGTGACCAAAAACCCTCAACAGGCTTTAATTAGGAAGGCAAGGTTCAGAACCAAACCAGAATCCCTCTCTTCCCCTTAAACTTCACAATGTGTATACTGACCACCAGATGGCAAACCTGCACAGCTTTCTAGAGGTCCCTCGCCAATCAACCCCAAGGAAGGTTAGTTTAGTTAGAAGAAATTTTAGGAAAACACAGTTTAAGTAGGTTTATCAAATGCTAAAAGCAAACTAAATTAGTTATATCCTCAAACCAACATATTTTGCTTTGATAATAACTAGTTTACAAGTTGTAAAATGAAACCAAGCCTCTTTAAGACAGTTAAGGATATCCAACCTTTCCTTCTATCCTCCTATGATCCTGGAATCTTAAAGAAAAAAAAAGTATTTGACAGTGAAGCAGCTTCTTAGTACACACGGACAAAAAGGACTCAAAACAGTTGAAAGATAGAAGAGGCACTGTCTAGTTAGTTTACCAACCTAAAGAAGACCTAATTGACTGACTGAAGAGGTCCATAGGAGGTCAAAGTACCAAGTGAAAAGGCAAGGGAAAAAACAGCAAGAACAAGAGGAAGGACAAGAAAAACAGAAGGGTAAAAACTGGGGCTGAATGTAGTAGGAGCAGAAGTGGTAAGAAGTGGCTAGGGCAACAAGCAGCAGACGCTGTGGAGAGAAGAGAACCAATGCACAAAAGATTAGACAGCTTTGAAAGGGAGGGCTTGCAGCAAACAGCTACTTAGACCTTAATAACCAGTAAAGACATAGGTATAGACTATATATACCATATCTGGGGAAGAAAGAATCCCCTACAACTTAGAAGCCACTAAGATTATCTGTATTATAATATCTCATATTTGTAGAAAATTTTGTGGTTTACAAGGCACTTTCCACAGAACCACTTTGTGGGGTAGGCAGTTCAAGTATGATCACCCCTTTTACAGATGAGAAAGCTAAGGCCCAAGGAGATTAAATGACATATGCTTTCCATAGTTACTAAGTGCAAGGCTAAGAATGCAATCCAACACTTATGACTCCAAATCCAGAGTTTCTTCCACCATACAGCACTTCAATGGCAACCAATAAAGTTCAACATCATTAAGTCCAAATGCAGACAAAAATATACACGGGAAACTATAATTTTAGTGAAGATATTAACACTCCAAAAGATCTGTGATCTCACCTTCTGAAGATACACATGACAATTCCCAAAACCTAACTATCCCCATGACTCTAATTTTAGACAATCAGAAACTAAATATGCAAAGAAAAACAAGGTTTGCTTAAGAGGAAAGGATCTACTTCTGATAAAACTCAAGGCTTCCCTATTTCTTCTCAGTATAAAATGTTACTTGCTTGGTTATTCAGATGCAACTGATCTCTCAGTTCAGATAGCTGCCCAAACCCTATTGCCAACAGTAAGTATCCTCGGCAGTCCTGACTCATCTAGGGAATTTTACATAGAAATTCATCTCTCAACCCCTTTTCATCGCTTGCCTCTTCCTTACCTTGGGGCTCTGTGACAGATATTCAACACATCAAAAGCTTAAAAATAAGAACACAAAGGAAAAAAAATTTAAATCCCCAAATTTATTTTGTTTTATAAAAACATTCTAACCAAAACTATACCAAACATATTATTAATATAGTATGGTAATCAGTAATAGGCAGCTAAATAGTCTTGAATGATGAATGACATCAAGGTAAAAACTTACCTAAAATAACTTAATCTCATGAAAAATGCTTTATTAGGAGATGGTCTTCTTAAACTTACTATAAGGCTTAAACGATAATTATTTAATATGCAATATAAAATTTCAAATATTGAATATCTAATCTTATGTTCTCACCCTATAATTCTTTTACAGTGTACCAAACGGTGTATTGCTTCATCTTAAATTATGTTGTAGAATGTAGATAAAATCCTATTTATTCAATTTAGAAATAAAAATCACTGGAAGGTTATATTTCTAATCAAAATTTCCAAAATAGCTAATAAATTATTGTATAGTGGAGAACAAAATTAAAGTGTAAGATAAGTTTTTTACTTAAAATTTCACACAAACGCTACAGCAGAAATCTCAATTGATGTCAAAATTGGGTTTACACATGCACACACACACACACCCACCCCTAAAATCTAATCTAAATTGGAGGCTGAACCCTAACCGAACTGAACCCTAGAAAACAATATTTTTAAAACAATTCTGAAAGTTCTTACTTTAGGAAGTTTTTTATTCAATGAAACATCATAAAATTTGATATCATACATACTCACGGATTCATTAAATTATACAGTGGATCAAAGTTTCTAGCTATTTGAAGAAAGTTAGCAAACCTCTCCTTTTCCTCTAACGCAGACTCTATTGATATTCACAAAAGGCTCAGTGGCTTATCTGTGCAAGCATAAGTTCACATTTCCTAATAACTTCCTGAGTATTTTACTATTGCTTCCTCTCAGGAAACTCAATCTTTGCAGTGCCAACACTAGCAACATATTTTCAGAGGTAAGCAATCCAAGAATACCAAAAGTTCATAGAAAAGCTAACATAAGTGACTTTTTACTGATTTGGCTACATATGTTGGTAGATGATAAAATCTCTATTTTACCAACACATGTACAAAACATTTGTTAATACCCTAAACCAAAATGAGGAGTTCATCACTAAAAAGAAGGAATCTGTTTTATGTAATGAAATTTAAAATTTAAATAAAAAAAAACTTTTATGAAAAATCTTTCCAAATTTTGGTCTTAGAATACCATGTACCCACCTTAAATGAGAATACCAAAATTACATCCTGTGATTCAGTGTCCCTAAATCAATGTTCTCTGAAAAAGAAAAAGGGTTGTGACTAAGTCATGTATATTTTGACAAGGATAACTTTGGTATTTCAGGTTAAGACACAAAATTTTAAGGCCAAATAATGAGGCTGCAAGAAAATTTTATGACTTTTTAAGAAAAGTTTCACAAAACTGAAAAAAAATTAAGTCTAATTTGGTGATGATTGCAATATCTTCCCTGGTAATAGCCAATGAATTATCCTACTCCTAAATCATCCCATTCCTCTCCTTTACCTGCTACACCCCTCAATCCTCAGTTTAAAAAAATAATAAAAACAGATTGTGTATGTGCATAGCATATTTCTAAAAATTAAATAAAAACTCATCACTGAAAATTTTCATAATCCTAATGTTTTCAAAAGTCTCATTTTTTTATTTCTAGAGTAAAAGCTAAGGCATACACAAATATATTTTGTTTTAGTGATTTTATCATCTTTAAAATCATTTTCAAAATCATAATATTAACTAAACAGAACAAATCTATTCTATTGCTAGGCAACTGTAGAGGAAACAATATTAACATTTAATAATATTTTTACATCACTGTGCTTCCAAAAATTATCCTGTTGATTTCATCTATGAACCAGGGTATTCATATGAAGTGTTATATTAAAAAAAAGAGATCCAAACCATGGAAGTGAAGAGACTGTCTTTTATTATGATTTTCTTAAAGTTAATATGCTTTAAAAATAAATTTGTAAAAACAAATAAAATGTTACCCAAAAAAGGGTGACAGAAGACATGAGAAAGTTGATGTGTCACACAAATACAAAGATATTTTAATTTAAGAGTATTAAATATTCAATTCATAATATTAAACAGTGAAATTTTGTGGTTCGTACCTCAAATTCTGCTAAATTTCAAACATTAAGAAAAGCATGGGGGGAGGGTGAAGAGGAACTGACTTTTATTTTTTTTTCAAATCCGCAGAAACATAATCTGCCTGCTACAAAATGTGTAGGCTTTAGTAAACAATTCTCCAAATACAGAAGTACAAATTCTTCAAATCATGAAGGCTATTCTTCCTCCACACCTTGTCAATAAATACTACGATGAGAGCAAAACGAGGGTCAATACAGCTGTCTGAGAAACAGGACTAACCCAAGGAACTCATTCCCAAAAGGAGCTGGTTTTAGTTTATTTCCAAATGAGTGTCACTCCTCAAAGTAGTAATTGCCTTAGCACATTATATACGCTTATATTATCATACACTTGGTTCAGATGAGTTAGGAGTCACTGACTCCCTCTTCTCCCATCAGATGGAAAAGCAGTAGGACTCGCCACCTGCCCTGCCTCTATGCCAGGAAGACCTCCAGCCCTGTCATGTGACCTAATGACATAGCCTTGCACTCACCTTGCAGTGGACCCTGCTTTTCATCTGCTCAGGGGCTAACATTTCTTCTAGGTGTTGTCTCCCCCAATTAGAAGCAAACCCCTAGAGAGCAGGGACTGCCTTGCTTTCCTATTCGTATCTCTAGCGCTCAGGACAATGCTTGGCATATAGTGATAATGTTTTCATTTAAGAATGGCTAACACTTACATAGCGCTTACTGTGTGCCAGGCACTGAGCCTTATAACAACCCTGAGAGACACGTGCTGTCGTTATCTCCATTTCACAGATGACGATGATGAAACTGCAACAAACAGAGGCCAAGGGATTTGACCAGGGTTACACAGCTAGTACGTGTAGAAAACCAAACTTGAACTCAGGACTTCCTGACTCCGGGTCTGGAGCTCTATCCACTGTGCTACCTGTAGTACCAATGTACTATCACAATAACAATAAGGCATAAATCCCCAAGACTAATCTTCCCATGTGGTTCATAAACTGATTCTAAAGCAGAATTACAGCAATGTTTCAAGCAACGTCAACATCTTTGGGAGAGTATCTTTGATACCCTCAAAGGGGGTTGATCAACTTTGAAAGAAAACACTTACATATGAATTCAATAATTAAAGAGGAAAAATTTTATTTTGATTTATAAGCAGATGTCACACAAGTTTCTCATAAGAAAAATGACCCAGTTCATCCAATATAGATTTTTCAATGGCATTAAATAAACTCTGGTGTCTATTTTTCTTTATGTGTCATATAGAAAGCTCTTTTCTTAAAATGAAGGAATCTTCACAGAAGCAAAAACATCTAACTTTTTTTAAGTATCAGCCACATCCCTTTGCCCTTATTGTATTTTAGGGCTCCAGGACTCAGGAGTAAAAAATTAAAATTCTCATGGTTCTACACTAAATACAGTTGACTTTCCCTCACTGCCCGGAAGTTCACTAAAAACCTGAGACTTTGCAATAAAACCAAAAAGGCTTTACAAAAAGTTCTAGATACAAATCAATTTGAGCCTTCTAGGCAATTGTTAATCATCTTTTCAATTTTACTGTTTTCATGTCACAATAAAATGTTCTTCTCTCCAAAGTTTTTAGGATTACAAATGACAATACTGGGTAGGTCATAATGCAATCAAGAATGTATATTCTGGAATACAGAATTCTGCCCTTAGTTATAATTTGGCAAATAATATAAATGCAAGATATCTTAAAGTTGTCCTCGGACTAATTCTACCAATTTATTTTTACCCAGTAACCCCAGAGTGGAAGTTACATAATATACTTAAATGTGTCTGTGACTTCACTGATGTGGTTAGTGCTTCACCACAGCACAAGCTGAAACACATTCACCACTTCTCAGTCTACAGGGCTATTGTGATATTGTCATATTCTACCATGGAACTTCTACAGCAGTAGTTCTCAACCCTCAAGGGGTCCATGGATAGATTTTAGGAGTTCTGTGCAGTTGGATGAGGGGGTGGGCCTCACATTTTTTAATTTAAATAAAATTGGTTTCCTTTGTAATTATACATACATACATACATATATATAAATATATATATTATAATATTCTGAAAGGGGGGTGGTCCAAAGGTTTCACCAACCAAAAAAAGGGGTCCCTGACACAAAAAAGATGAAGAACCCCTGTTGTAGTAAAAGGTTCTAGCCAATGTGTTAGGGGGCTTCTTCAAGACTTGTAGATAGCAAAGGCACAGACCAGAGACCCTTCATTCTCATGACACAACCAGTCCACCTCCATTTCCGATCATATGTATCTATAGTGAGGTCTGTTGATGTCACTTCTCCAACACAATTCTTCTTTGGTGATATACAGCATCCACTTTAAATAGACATATCCAAGTAATTTAGCTATGAGTCTAGAGCAGATGCCTTCCTTCTAAGAAATCAAATACTGAAGGCAGCTAGGTGGCGCAGTGAGTAGAGCACCAGCCCTGGAGTCAGGAGGACCTGAGTTCAAGTGCGACCTCAGACACTTGACACACTTACTAGCTGTGTGACCCTGGGCAAGTCACTTAACCCCAATTGCCCTGCCTTCCCCCCTCAAAAAAAAGAAATCAAGTACTCTACACAAAACAACAACAAAAAACCCTTTATTTCAGAGGGAGTGAGGGTAGGGAAGACACACTCATTTGCTTATTTAAAGAAAGAGTAAAAAGAACTTTATGTAAAAAGTATGATCCTATAAAAAAAAGAAAGAAACTTCAACTTATGGTCACTGAGGGGAAAAGGTGAAATAGAAGAGTACATAAAGAAGGGTAAGAAAGGCAAAAGGAATCCAGACAAGAGAGGAGAGGTACACTGAATGCCCTCCTATGAGGGGACCCCCCAAGTCCTCAATCTCCCCCATTGTATTCAACTGTTCCAGGCTCTGGCAATGACTAATCTTTTTGCATTTACCCTTGATTCCAAGGCCTTCTATCTCCAGCAGATTGCAATCTTAATCAGTTCCTTTCCCTTTCCCCTATGAAGTCACACGTCTGGATTTTTTTTTTAACATGGACAGAAGACAGGAAGTAGTTGTCCCACTCCACTTTGTCCTAGTCAGACCATAACTAGGGTCAGACCACATCTGAAGAGCTTCATTCAAATCTGGGCATATATTTTAGGAAGGACATTGAAAAGGCAGAAAATTTTTACAAAAAGGTGACCACGATGGTGAGGTGGGCCTTAAGATTATGCCATATTAGGGTAAAGAGATAAACAGAGAAGGCTTCCCATTTATCCCTATTAAATGTCATCTTCTAAGATACATCTTAATATACCAACCCACCTCCTATAATCCAGAATATGAGCCATGCTTCCCTGATTTGTGTCATCTGAAAAGGTGATTTTCAAACTAGTGTAAGTCAGTGACAAAAATGTAAACAACACAAAGTAAAACACCAATAGTTGGGGTATCTCCTCCCAAGCTATGAAGTCATTAATCACTACTCTTCAGGGCCAGACATTAAACCAATTGTGAATCCATCTAATTATACCCAAATCTCTCCATCTTTTCCACAAGTATAGTGTGAAAGGCTTTTACTAAAGGTACTGCTAAAATCTAGGTAAATTAGATTGACAGCATTCCCCTGATTTGCTATGTTAGTATACCTATCAAAAAAAAAAAAAGAAGGGTTACTCTGGCATGACCTGGAGCATACTAAGCAGTGCTGACAAGTCCTGTTGGCTTTTTGTGATCACTAATTCCTTTTTTAACCGTCTCCAAATAAAATGTTCTAAAATTTTCCAGAAATTCAAGTATGGATTTTTCAAGTGGCAATGAAGAACTATCAATAGTTTTTGAGCAGGAGTACATTGAAGGAAAGAAGCCTGGGACAAAGAATTTGTCCTTCGTCCTTGATGATGACAGTTAAAGATCAGATCTGAACATATGATAAGAAGTATAGCTACAGCTCTTCATTTTACCTGCCAAACTTACATTCAGCACAAAGAACTAGGGCTTGAGAGAGACTGAAACACCACTGCTTTCTGGGTCTCCTCCCCTCTATATTATCATCTCTTTGTTAATTTTCCCCAAATGCCCAGGTCCCTTTGGAATATCCCAATCTCACCTAGGCCTATATTCAGCAATGGGTTTTGTTATCAATCTTTCTCTGGCCTTAGATGATAAATCACACAGCTTATTCACAAAATTATTGTATTGTTGTTTTTTTCCCTCCCTAGAAATAGAGATAGAGGTGGGAAGGGATATAGGAGGGCCTGGGGAAAAAGAATCTCCTTCCTTCTTCCCCAACCTGGTTAACTGCACCAGAGAAATGAGAAGCAAAAAGCAGAAAGCATTTCCTTACCTACGTGACAAAAGCAGCATAATACAAAAATCCTATATGCTATCTCATCAAAGACAGATTGGAGAGCAGAGAGACTGGAATCAGAGAAAATGACCAGGAGGCTAATGCACTTCACAGTCAAAGAAAATTAAACCTGGAAGGGACTTAAGAGATTATCTAGTTAAGATTCCTTATTTTATGGAAAGAAACTGAGGCCTAATTCTGACTGTGTCTCCTTTCTGTCCCTTTATCTCCACTTGCACCCTCTCCACTCTGGGCAACCTGGACTGCCTGCTGCTCCCCACTTCCTGCCTCATACTTTTGCCACGTGGTTGCCCATGTCTGGCATGCATTTTTATCCTTTAGCTCTTATTCATAAAATCCCAGGTTGCCTTCAAAGTATTCCTCAGACTCTACAAGAGCTCTTCCCTGAATCCCATCTCCTGTCTTTACAGTGGCTGTCCCCCATATCTGGAAGGTTATACCTCTTCACCCCTCCTTCCTTGGCTTCCTTCGAGTCCCAGCTCAAACTCCACTTTTTACAATAAACCTTTCTTGAACTACCTTAATGCTAGTTCCTTCCCTCTGTGATTATCTCCAATTTCTGTGTGTATGTATATATAGATATATTATGTTCTGTTATATAGAAATATTTATAGTTATTATATGTGTATTCTCTGCCCCCCCCACCGCCATCCCAGACTTGTCTGTACATAGTTGTTTACTTTCTCCCCTATCAGCCTGTGATCTCCTTGAGGACAAGGGCTGTTTGTCCCCTTTCTTTGTCTCCTCAGCACTTGGGACGGTACTTGGCATGTAGAACTTAAGTGCTTGCTGACTTTATTCCATAGGTTAGGTCACAGTCCTTGCTGAGGAGACCCTCCTTTTCTATTCATAGGCCCTGTCATCTCATCCATCCATATCAGGTCCTAGCTCTCAGGCTTCAATCACCCATCAGCCTTGGACAAAACTATGAGAAGGGCAGAAGAATCCAAGTTTTTGTATGGCAGAAACTAGGTATTGACCAACATTTTACACTGTATACCAAGATAAGGTCAAAATGGGTACACGATTTAGACATAAAGGGTGATACCATAAGCAAATTAGGAGAGCAAGGAATAGCTTACCTTTCAGGTCTATGGAAAAGGGAAGCATTTATGAATAAACGAGACAACATTACAAGATGTAATATGAATAATTTTAATTATATTATATAAAAGGTTTTTACACAAACAAAACCAAAGCAACCAAGATTTGAAGGAAAGTAGAAATCTGGGAAACAATTTTCACAGCTAGCATCTTCAATAAAATGCTCATTTCTCAAACATATAGAGAACTGAGTCAAATTTGTAAGAATACAAGTCATTCCTCAACCGAAAAATGGTCAAAGGAAATGAACAGGAAGTTTTCAGATGAAGAAATCAAAGCTACTTACAGTCATATCAAAAAAAATGCCCTAAATCACTACTGATTAGAGAAATGCAAATTAAAACAACTCTGTGGTACCACTTCATACCTATCAGACTGACTAATATGACATAAAAAGGAAAATTATAAATGCTGGAGAAGATGTGGGAAAACTGGGACACTAATGCACGGTTGGTGAAGTTATAACCTGATCCAACCATTTTGGAGAGCAATTTGGAACTATGTCCAAAGGACAATCAAACTGTGCATACCTTTTGATCCAGCAATACCACTACTAGTTCTATGTCCCAAAGAGATCACAAAACAGAAGGATCTGTATGTACAAAAATATTTATAGTAACTCTTTCTGTTGTGGCAAAGAACTGGAAATTGAGAGGATGGCTGTGGTATATGAATATAATGGAATAGTATTGTGCTATAAGAAATACAAACAGGCGGATTTCAGAAAAGCCTGGAAAGACTTACACGAACTGATGTGAAGTGAAGTGAGCAGAACCAAGAGAACACTATACAACAGTATATCGTGACATAGTACAATGATCAACTATGACTGACTTAGCTCTTTTCAGCAATACAACGATCTAAGACAATTCCAAAAGACTCATGATGGAAAATGCTGTCTACATTCAGAGAAAGAACTGATGGAGCCTGAATGCAGATTGAAGCAGCTTTTTTCCTTTTGTTGTGTTTCTTCTTATACAAGATGACTAATATGGAAATATGTTTTATATAACCTCTATCAAATTTCTTACCATCTCAGGGAGGAAGGAAGGGAGAGAGGGAGGGAGAAAATTTGGAACTCAAAATTTCATTTAAAAATGATGTAATTGAAAAAAATACTATTAAAAAATAATTCAAGGGTCTTTGTTTTTCTTAACTGCACTGTGGCTATCAATAGAGAACAGTGGCCCAATGATCACCTAAAAGGCCAGATGGCACAGGAAGTCTTCCTGCAGATGTATGGGGTGGGGTCGACAAATATTTGAAGATTCTCACTAGGCTACTAACTTGTAGTTCTAGCAATTTCAGCAACAGTGGGTTCTGGACCTGAATTTTATATATATACATATATATATACACACACATATATATGTGTATATATGTATATGCATACATGTATATGTGTGTACACACACACACACACATACATATATACATATACACAAAGTCAGGACCTGACCTAGAATGAAGTCACACAGGCCAATCAATTCCAAGAAGGCCAGGCTAATTCCATCCATATAAGCTAGCTACATTCCAAAACCCAAATTTTCACTCATCGATGTTGACATGACACACCTTGCCCAAACCCAAGGTATCCTTTCAGCTACTCATGCCCTCTCTCATAGTCTTCTGACAGGTCATGGAGAAAAGTCACATAGAAGGAAGGAGTCCATTTCTGGCTATCATCCATAAAAAGGATGAACCTGAAAGATCTCTGCCTAGTATACAAGCACACAAATACTATGATACCAAACACCCTCACCAAGGCCCAATCATAAGTGAGGCCCTCAGTTCTTCCATGTAAAACCGTCAGACTTTATGTCTGTAATTCAAAATGTTGAACCCCTCAGTCCCAGTTTCCCCCTGAGGTTATGACTAAAAAATAAAAAATTAAACTAAATGTTATAGGATAAAAATCATGGCTTCTCAAAAATGTCATATCTTCTCTAAGTTACATTTAAAAGGCTATAATGCAACTTCAACTGCAGTGCCAGATTGGGGTGGGGGGGAGAAGAAATCTTTTGAAAATCATTAAATATATTACTATGTAATCATTTCTGCATTAAAATAATTGAAACAAAGGATAACTAGTTCTTCAGTCACAAAGCAATTACTTGTAACATCCTGAATGTTCATAGCTACAAAAAAGAAATCAATGTCTTAAGAAAACAAAAGTGAATAAATAGCTATTATAACTTCACAAGGCAACCACATCATATCATGTGTAAATTGTATCATCCCTTAGGAAAAAAAAAGCCCATTTAGCTACAATACTCTAGCAATTCCTATCTTTCAATTACCATTTACAGTCTAGTTCAGTTATTAAAGGCTATCAACCCCTTAATGAAGGCCTGAAACATCCCTTTGCCTTACAAAACAATGCATAGAGCAGCATGTTCACAGCAAGACTCTGAATAGCGTACTCCACAATATACAAAATCTTGTGTTTGGAAAGGAAAAGAGGAGTGGAAAGGAAAAGGAATAGAGGAAGGATCAGTAAGGGATAGGCATACATGAGTGTTCTACTAAAGCAGGTCACCTGAAGAATGTATATCGGTCAATTGAACCTATTTTTAACTTAACCTAATCTATCACCAACTGTTTCTTACAAATGGAGCTAAGAGACTCACATGTGAGAGAGAGAAAATGCCAAGAATCCCAGAGGGCAAGATATGATGAAAAAGTGTAGTCTTTAAGGGTGGAGAAAGTACCTAAAATGGATGAATCTAAGGATCCCTAATATATATAACTGCATATACACACCCTGTCTATACACTTTCAAGATTCTGTCCAAGTTACTCTGCTTAATGATAATTTTCTTCTATCCAGTTTATGTTTTGAAATATTCACTGCTGATAGTTTCAGAAAACTTTAATCCCTAAAGTTTTGATATCATAAATCCCATTCACTTTTTTTACAGTGTCTATAAAACTTCCTTTAGGCAAAAGTTCTACTACTCACCTCTTCATATCACTCATATCCAAAAATCAAATTTCTTCTGAGTGTCTTCTAAACATACACACACCAAGAGACAAGTTTTGACCTGAATTTCCAAAAATCTTGTTTCCTTTAGCTAGTAATTTACTATATTGGATAAATAATTGTATCCTTTTTCTTGGAGTTTTAAAATGTGTTGTATTGGGGGAAACTTTGGGAAAATCCTAAAGAAGCCCAAATTTCCGACAAACAATCCAGTAAAACCCTAAAAAGGTACAACAAGGAAAAATGATCAATAAAACCATGGAGAAATAGCAATAAGTTCCTCTATCAGTCCATGAGTGCACAAAGGTACCATAGGAAACCTAAGGAAGCTTGGAGTAGAGACAAGTCTGGGCAAGGAGAAGGCAGAGCACCCCCACCGGCCAGGGCAGGAGATGAGACCACAGACGTGACAGCACAGGCAGCTCACCTGAGTTACTAAAAGAGAAAGGATCAGGCCAGCACCTAGGAAGCAAAAAACCTGGGAACTGCTATCAACAAAATCAATTAATTATGAGTAGGGCCTGTCAATCTTACATTAACCCCATCAACTCTTGGTTTAGGACTGAGAAAGAAAAAAGGTGACAGAGAAGGAACCAAGGTCAAGCCCTAAGTTAGCTCACAAACAGACAAAACCCTGGAAGGGCTGCAGAAAGCGGGGCTAGTCTTAGTCACCCGTATCCAGGGCCTGACACTCCCCCCAAATCCCAACCCCTTTTCCCGGTTCAAGGGTATTAGATGGTTCAGACTCTAACCCACATACAAAACCCCAGTACAAAAATAGAAGTTGGAGATACGGGTATAGAGAAAATAATGCTGAACATAACGGAGAAATAATAACAGACAGAGGAGCCCAAGAGATAAGCACAGACGAAAGTAACTCTACAAGTGCAAGCGGCTTTAGATAGAAGAATTTCTCGGCCACAAGGATTCCAAGAGTACTTGGAAGGAATGAAACCTGAAATACGAAGTGCAATGTTAAAAGAAGCAAGAGCTAGGAAGGAAAGAATGGCAAGGAGAATGAATAGCTCAGAATAGATGGTGGCAAATCTTACTCAAGAACTGTGTTCCTTGAAAAGCAAAATGGGACAACCAGAAAGCAACAACTCCCTGAGAAATAACGAGAAATATTAAAATCAAGAATTGGGGGGAGAAAACAAACAAAAAATTGTAAGGTATAGAAAACGACTGACCCGGAGATCAAGTCAAGAAGAAATAATCTAAGATGTAATGACAACAATGAAAAATGCCAGCGTACCATATTTTTAAAAATCTTAAGTAAAAACTACTCAGATCTATTAGAACTAGAGAGAAAAGTGAAAACCCTCTGCCTCCCAAAAAACTCAGCCTGTCACCTACCGAAAAAATATCTCAAAATGGAAGTTTCAAGGAATAACACAACAAAATTCTAGAGCTTCCAGGGCAAGGGAAAAATAGTAGACCTGCCCCTATTTCCCACCAAAAAAGGAGAAGAAGAATTTAAATAGTAAGAAGCCACCTTGTGATTATACAAAATTTTGAAGCTGCCACTATAACGAAACAAACAGGACATTCAAAAACGGCAAAAGATAAAAGCTTAAAGCCAATAATAACCTATCTGGCAAATCAAATTTTAATTTTACAGAAGGGAAAATGGATCTTTAAAGAAACAGAGGAGTTGCAAACAATCCTAATACAAGGGCTAGAACTAAGTAGAAACATTGGAACACAAATGCAGAAGGAAAGAGAAACACAAAAGGGTCTATATGATGATAAGATTTTACATTTTACATGTTTACATTCTAACAGGAGAACCAGATGTCCTTTTAGAAACCTGTCTTCAAGTGTCATAAGGTAGCAGTCATGGTGTCATCCAACATAAAAGCATCCTTTACCCTACAACCCCCAAAAGAGAAAAAAGATTGGGAAATTATATAATTATGTATATTATATTATATAAATTATATAATCCTTAAAGTCATCATAAACAATATATCTCTAAATGCTTTTCAACAAAAACGTATGTTGGATTTTACGTTGTTTAAATTCTTCTTAATATTTTGCTATGCCTTACCATTTCATTTTCTATATTGCATGAACTTTCATATTCCTTAAAATATATCCTTCTAATAACCATATCCATGTGTTTTTCCTCAGAACCCTACTACCTACTTCTACCATTTCTAAAAATATGTCATTCTCATAGGATTTAGAGTTGAAAGGAACCTTAAGAAGCCACTGAGTCCAACACCTTCATATTACAGATGAGGAAAACAGAAACAGAGAGAAGTTAAGTGACTTGTCCACAGTCACACTGCTAATGTCTGAGATTTAAATCTAGTCTGACTCTAAGTTCAGTGACTTATCTACTATGCTATGCTTTGGAAATAACACTGCATTTGGAGTCAGGGAAGGTGGATTCCAATTCCAATTCCACAATTTATTTTTGTATAATCCTGGGCAACTTCCCTGGGCTTCACTTTCCTCTTACTTAAACTGAAGAGGTCAGAATAGATGGCTTCTGACATCTCCTCAAGCTCTAAAATGATTGGCTTTCCCTTTTATCTTTTCAACTACTAAATTCTTTCCTCATAGGGCATCTTTGGAGAAGCATTAGGCTAGTTCTGCCATTAACTATTTGAGAGATCTAAGGCAAATTGCTTAAATTCTCAGAATCTCCTTAAATTATTTTACAAAACAACATAACTATACTATATAATTCATTCAATAATCATGACTTAAGTGACTACTATATGAAAAGCACTCTGCTAAGGCCCTGGGAGAGATACAAAGATAAATATGAAAAGGTCCCTGGCCTCATGGAACTCAAAACTGGCAGGATGAAAGACAGTATCAAAAAGTAGAACTGGCTACCACAGGTGGTAGTGAGTTCCTTCTTCATCAATGGACGTCTTAAAGTGAAGGCTGAATGGCCATTTATTGGAAATGATGCCAAAGAATTTCATGCTTAAATATGAGATAGACTTAAGTTGACTACAGATTTCCTTCCAACTCAGTCTATGGATTTAACCTAAATTTGCTTAGGTTTTTACCAACTCATATATGATCTCATTTGGGGTTCTCTTGGCAAAGATATGGATTGGTTTGCCATTTCCTTCTCCAGCTCATTCTACAGATGAGGAACTGAGACAAACAGGGTGAAGTGACTTGCCCAGGGTAACACAGCTAGTAAGTGTGTAAGGCCAGATCTGAATTCAGCAAGATGGGTCTTCCCGATGCTAGGCCTGGCACTCTATCCACTGCACCAGCTGCCTTCAATATAAGATAGCGGAGTCCACTTAATGGTCCTATGCTCTCTCTTATCCTCAATAACTAGTAAGATGCTAACCTCTCTATGAAAAATTACAGCCTTCTTCACAACTAAGGCCATTCAAACTAATGAAACAATATTTAAACTTAAAATCAAATTAATTCACTATCAGTTTCAAATTAACCACACTTTTAATTAACAGAAATTTTAGTTAGGCAACAAGTGATTTCACATAGCCCACATTAGTCTTCCACTTAAAATGTGGATTTTAATTAACCATATCATTCATTAGAATAAATGTCAAGTTACTAAGATTATTAAAAACAGTTACTTGCCTCTCCACTTGGATTATTTGTACAAGAAGGGCAAGTGGTATGGTTCAAATATGGGGCTGGGGAAGGTATAAGTTAAAGTTCCCACAGATTAGAGTTTTCTACACCATCAAAAGTCAGATTTACAAGCAGCATACTGAAGGGGCGAAAAGCAATGGAAAGTTGCTGATGCTTTCCGAAAACCAACCCCATAATTTTGTCAATACCTAGTGAGAAAATACAAAGGAGAGTTAGAAAGAATAAGGGAAGCCCACAGTGAGATGGCATAGGTGAGTGCTCTTTCTGGGCATCCTAACACTGCAGGCAAGCCTCCTATCCAGTAAAAGAGAATAAGGAGAGCACATCTCCGCAGATGCTTCCTTGAGTATGTCTCCCCATGGGTGAGCTATTCAAAGGCACAGTCCAGAGATCACCCAAGGGCGATTTAGTGATATGAGGGACTAGGGCTCAACTGACAATGTTTACCCTGATATGAACTCCAAAAATAATTCCTTTTGACTCCAAAATGAAAAAGGCATAGGTAAGAAACAAGTACGCAAGGAAATTCTGAAACCACTGGTTTTATAAAGCCAAACACAAAAACACAAAACACAAAAAAATATACCTCTTCTTAAGATTAAGATAGCTAAAATTAAATTTATTATTGTAAATTAGATGATTTCTACAAAAGGGGCAAAGTTTCACTGTGACATGACCATTAAGAAAGCTTCTAGATAACTATACCAATTATATCAGTTAGCACTTTTCTATTTTTCCGAAGTCCAACATAATAAGAACTTATTAAATACTTATATTATATGCACTGAGGACACAAAGACAAAATAAAAAGTCTCTGCCCTCACAATCAAAGAATTTGAGACTTGGAAGGGACCTAGGGTTCCATCCAGTCGAGTGCATACACAAAGGAATTCCCACTATCAAGAACCTAACAAGGAGTTATCTAGCTTCTGCTTGATGACCACCAAGGAGAAGGAATCCAACACCTCTTGAGGCTGGCCATTCCACTTTTGGACAATTCTAACAGTAAGGAACTTTGGTTTTGGTTTTTCTTGACATCAAGCCTAAACCGGTTTCTTTATAGCTTTCACTTGTTGCTCACGGTTCTGCCCCGTGGGGACAATCAAGTCTAATCTCTCCTAACAGCATAGCCCTTCAAGTACTTGAAAACAGTTGTAATATTCTCCCACATACTCCCCTCGCCCCTACCCCTACCCAGTCTTCTCTTCTCCAAGCTAAACATGCCATTTGCTTCAACCAATCCTTAAATGACATGGACTTGAGGTTCTTTCAACATCCCAGATGCCTCTGAATAATCTCTAGTTATCCAGTTTAGTAACGTCTTTCTTAAAGCATGGTGCTCAAACCTGGACACAACATTCCAGATGAGATCTGACTATGGCGAAGAACAGGACGACCATCATGTCCCTACTCTGGAGCCAGGCCATTCTATAACCTGCTCAAGCCTGCATTGGGTGTTCTGGTTTTCATATCACTCTGCTGACACACACTGAGTCTGTAGTCCACCAAAACTCCCGCATCCTTTTCAGAGTGTTTTTCTAGCAATGTCTCCCCACTCTGTACCTGAGAAGCTGATTTCTCAGTGCCCAAATGAAATTTATCTCCGTTGAATTTCATCTTATTATATTTAACCCAATTCTCTAACCTGTCAAGATCTTTTTGGATCCTGAATGCTATCCAGTGTGACATCCCTCCCAGCTTTGTATCTCCAAACTTGATGAGCATACCATCAATGCCTTTATCCAAGTTACTAATAAAAAAACCACACACAGCCAAGCACTGATCCCTGGTATAATCTACTGGAGACCTCTCCTTCTCCCAAACCCTCCCCTCTTCCCAACTTTCTTATTAATGTCAAGGGTATCATTCCTCCCTATCAGTAATGCTCACAACCCTGGTGTCACCCTCAATTGCTCAGCAAGTAGAAATTATATATCCAATGTGTTGCCAAATCCTGTAATTTCTAACTTCACAAGCATTTCTTGTATATATCCCTTTTTCTTTCCTCACAAAGCCATTCCCCTAGTAGAACAGGCAGTACCTTCTGGCCTACTTACCTGGACTACTTTCTGGTTAGTATCCCTGCCTCACGTCTCTCCTCAAACTAAACCATTCTCTACTTAGCTCCCAGGGTAACATTCCTCAAACACAGGTCTAACTAGTTCACCCTTCTACTGGACAGGCTCTAGTTTATGATGTAAACTCCCTATTCCCTCCAGGATCAAATATAAAACCCTGACTGATGACTAAGCCTTAAAAAGGTGGGCAGGGGCCAGATGAGGAAAGACTTTAAAAGCTTAACAGGGTAACATATTAAATCCTATAGGCAATAAGGAGCTACTAGTCTACTGAGCATGGCCAGATCAGTACTTTAACTGCAGTGTAGAGAATGGGGGAAGCAGGAAGACCTGAGGTAGGAAGACTGACTGGGAGCCAAGTACAATACTCTATGCAAGAAGGTATGAATGCCTGAACTAAGGTGGCAGCTGTGAGTAGAGAAGGGATTGGATACAAGAAATGTCACAGTGGTTTTATAAAAAAAAGAGCAGATTTGGCAACTAATTGGCAACATGGGGTGAAGGAGAGAGAAGAGTCAGGTATAACATTGAGGTTATGATCCTGGGAGGTTAAAAGAATGTTGGTAACCCTAAGTGGAATTGAGAAGCTCACTAGAGGAAAGTTTTGGAGAAAGATAATGAGTTCTGTTTTGGACATGCTGAGTTTGAGATGTCTATAGAACATGTAGTTTAAAATGTCCAAATAGGGAGTTGGTGATGTAAGATCAAAGCTCAAGGAAGAGAACAAGAGTGAAGAGGAAGATCTGAGAACAATCTGCAGAGAGATAACTAAATCCATTTCACTGATGAGGTCACAAAGAAAGTGTAGACAAAGAAGAAATGAGGGGCCAGGCCAAAGACTTGGAGAACATCCAGTTAGAAACCTTGATTTGGATGATGAACTAGCAAAGGCAGCAGAAACAGAATGGTTAAAGAGGAAGGAGGAGAACCAAGAGTGAATAGTGTCATAAAAACTCAGAGGGGACAAAGTATACAGGAGAAAAGGACGGCCAACAGTGTCAAATGGCAAGCGTGTCGAGTAGAGCAAGAAGGTTGAGAAATGAGAAGACACCATTAAACCTGACGATTTAAAGATCATTAGTAACTTTGGAAAGAACCATTTTCATTGAATTATAAGGTTGGAAGCCAGATTATATAGGATTGAAGAGTAAATGAGAAAAAGGGAAGTGAAGGAAATGAGTATAGACAACTTTTTTAAGAAAAGGTGGAAAGATACGGGTGCATATTAAGGAGATGATAGGGTACAATGAAAAAGGTTTTACTTCCCTTTTTTGAAGGATCTGGGAGAGAGGCGTATCTGAAGGCAGTAAGGAAGAAACGGACAGAAAGAGATGAGAATCAACAAAAAATGGCGCTCTCTACCATGCTGCCCCTTATTCAAAGAGGTGACAAGGGACTTGACTAGACTTGGGAGACCTGAGTTCACTCTCAGATCTACCCAACATGCCTCATATCTATGTACATAACCAAGCCTTTCTACGCCTGCTTCCTCATCAGTAAAAGAAGAACTTTGGAGGGCACAGGGCCAAGATGGCGCTGGAAAGTAGGGACTTGCTTAAGCTCTCCCCCAGGTCCCTCCAAACACCTGTAAAAAATGGCTCTGAACAAATTCTAGAGCTTTAGAACCCATGAAATAGCAGAAGGAAACAGGGCTCCAGCCCAGGACAGCCTGGATGGTTGCTGGGAAGGCTCTATTGCATGGAGCTGGGAGAGGAGAGGAGCAGAGCCCAGTGTAGGCCGTGCCAGGACCAACCAGACCGGGAGCCAGGCAGAACAGGTGATAGGGCCCTGAATCAGTGAGCTGTGGCAGTTACCAGACTTCTCAACCCACAAACACCAAACACAACAGAGAAGGTTAGTGGGAAAAACTGCTGGATCTGCTAGATGGGAGTGAAAGGAGTATGTGGTTGGCCCCAGCCCCAGGACTGCTCCCAGAGCTCCAGCTGCCAGTTGCTTCCAGCCTCAGGACCACCCAGTGGGAGGAATTAAGCAGTGGGATCAGAGCGGGAGTGAAGACCCTCCTTGGATCTGGGTCGCTGTCTGGGTTGGAGGTTCTTGGGGGAGGAAGAAGACTGCTGTAGCAGAGCCTGCTGTGTAGAAGTAGCTCTGAAAACAGCAGCGCAGCCCCTAAAGCTTAGGACAAAATACTCTATACTCTACAAGCACTGACAAAAAGCTCAAGGGCCAAGTAGTTGGCTGGGAACACGAACAGGCAGTGAAAACAGACTCAGACTCAGACTGTGGAATCTTTTTTTGGTGACAAAGAAGATCCAAACATACAGCCAGAAGAAGGCAACAATGTCAAAGAGCCTACATCAAAAGCCTCCAAGACAAATATGAATTGGTCTCAGGCCATGGAAGAGCTCAAAAAGGATTTGGAAAACCAAGTAAGAGAAGTAAAGGAAAAATTGGGCCAAGAAATGAGAGTAATGCAAGGAAACCATGAAAAACAAGTGAATGACTAGCTAAAAAAGACCCAAAAAAATACTGAAGAAAATAACACCTTAAAAAATAGACTAACCCAAACGGCAAAAGAGCTCCAAAAAGCCAATGAGGAGAAGAATGCCTTGAAAGGCAGAATTAGCCAAATGGAAAAGGAGGTCCAAAAGACCACTGAAGGAAATACTACCTTAAAAATTAGATTGGAGCAAGTAGAAGCTAGTGACTTTATGAGAAATCAAGATTTTATAAAACGGAACCAAAGGAATGAAAAAAATGGAAGATAATGTGAAATATCTCATTGGAAAAAACACTGACCTGGAAAATAGATCCAGGAGAGATAATTTAAAAATTATTGGGCTACCTGAAAGCCATGATCAAAAAAAAAGGAGCCTAGATATCATCTTTCAAGAAATTATCAAGGAAAACTGCCCTGATATTCTAGAACCAGAGGGTAAAATAGAAATTGAAAGAATCCACCCATGGCCTCTTGAAAAAGATCCCAAAAAGAAAACTCCTAGGAATATTGTCACCAAGTTCCAGAATTCCCAGGTCAAGGAGAAAATACTTCAAGCAGCCAGAAAGAAACAATTTGAGTACTGTGGAAACACAATCAGGATAACGCAAGATGTAGCAGCTTCCACATTAAGGGGTCGAAGGGCTTGGAATATGATATTCCAGAGGTCAAAGGAGTTAGGATTAAAACCAAGAATCACCTACCCAACAAACCTGAGTGTCATGCCCCAAGGCAAAATATGGACTTTCAATAAAATAAAAGACTTTCAAGCTTTCTCAGTGAAAAGACCAGAGCTGAATAGAAAATTTGACTTTCCAACACAAGAATCAACATAAGCATGAAAAGGTAAACAAGAAAGAGAAATCATAAGGGACTTAAAGTAGAACTGTTTTGCTTACATTCCTACAAGGAAAGATGATGTGTGTAATTCATGAGACCTTTCTCAGTATTAGCTTAGTTGAAGGGAATATACATATATAGGCAGAGGGCACAGGGTGAGCTGAATATGAAGGGATGATATCTAAAAAGATAAAATAAAATTAAGAGATGAGAGAGGAATATAATGAGAGAGGGAGAAAGAGAGAGACAGAATGGGGTAAATTATCTCACATAAAAGTGGTAAGAAAAAGCAGTTCATTGGAAGGGAAGAGGAGACAGGTCAGGGGCAATGAGTGAATCTTGCTCTCATTGGATTTGACTTCAGGAGGGAATAACATACACACTCAATTGGTAATCTTACCCCACACGAAAGTAGGGGAACAGGATAAAAAGGGGGGATGATAGAAGGGAGGGCAGATAGGGGGAAGAAGTAATCAAAAGCAAACACTTTTGAAAAGGGACAGGGACAAGGGAGAAAACTGAATAAAGGGGGACAGGATAGGAGGGAGGGAAATATAATTAGTCTTTCACAACATGACTACTTATGGGAGTGTTTTGCATAACGATACATGTGTGGCCTATATTGAATTGCTTGCCTTCTTAGAGAGAGTGGGAAGAGGGGAGAGAATTTGGAACTCAAAGTTTTAAAAGCAGATGCTCAAAAAAAGAGTTGTTTTGGCATGCAACTGGGAAATAAGATATATAGGAAATGGGGCATAGAAATCTATCTTGCCCTACAAGAAAGTAAGGGGGAAAGGGATGGGGGGGTGAGAGGGAGTGGGGTGACAGAAGGGAGGGCTGACTAGGTAACAGGGCAATCAGAATATATGCCATCTTGGAGTGGGGGGAGGGTAGAAATGGGGCGAAAATCTGTAACTCAAAATCTTGTTGACATCAATGCTGAAAACTAAAAAATATTAAACAATAAAGTATGGGAAAAAAGAAGGACCTTGAATAAGATCTCTTTAGGTTTTTTTCCCAGTTTAAAACTAGATTTTGTTGTATAAAAATTTTGTAACTAAAAACATTTTATGTAGTCTAAGAAACTTTTTACTTGCTTTTTTATTTTAAATATTTCAATGTAAAACAAAATAAAAGTATTTAATAACTGCATTTCATTTCTCCCCTATTCCCATATTAGTCATGTTACTATCAAAATCACATGAAAAATTTAAGATCAGTATTTAAATGGAAGTATTTATGTGCCCAGCAGTATGAAAAATACGAAAGCCCGATGCAGTCTTACATTGGACCTTATGAGAAGGCCTATGTACTCTAAGAATTTAGAAAAGACATTGACATGAATAATAGTACTTAAAGTGGTTTCAAGCAAACATCATGAGCACGAATTTTCCATTAAAAATATTCCTTATCCTAATTTGACTTAGATTACAGAAAAGGTCACCGAAGTGCTATAATTTATTACTCACTAAAATTCAATTGCCCGGTTTATTTGTTAACCCAGCTGGTATTATTGTGAAACTGATGAACACTGAATACGGGAAACCAGAGAACCTACTTTCCAACACTGAATAAAGTAATGCAAAGATACTTTCTGTAGTTGTTTTATACTGCTAATATGACCATATCTGTATTCAAATTAAATAAGAGAATGCTAAAGGATGCTGACAAACAACCCTAGTAGCTTTCTTATTTCAGTAGAAAGCTGTTCTCTACAGAAATTCAGTAGAAAACTGTTCTCTATGCCACAAATAAGCAGAAAGATGTATCCTGCTTGATGCTATGTAAATATTCCTTAGGAGGCTCAAATTATTATTGTACTACCTGTCTGTAGCTCATTCCTCTAGTTATGTCCTCTTTTGTTCCAAGAAAGACACTCTTCACCATAATAAACAGTATCTTCAAATACCTAAAACAACTCTTCACATTAAAATTTTCATGATATTTTAATATGAGTATATTCCTAAACAAAACAAAATTGAATTCTATTCACCTCTGAAGCAGAGGATGGAGTACTTGTTCTACTACCATCTCCTCCAGCTTTCCCAGAACTCCAGGCTAAATAGCTGGCCACTCAACAATTCATTTAAAGTAAACACTCCTCAAATGACAGCTATGTTCCTGGTCATCAAAAAAGGATAAGTCAAAAAACTATAGACAGTAATTAAATAAAAAGCTATTTGTAAGAAATTGATAAAGGAGGAAAAAACATTTAAGACTTGTTTACATATTTTTCTAGTTCCATAAATCTTATCATTCAAGACAACTCTTCTTGTAACAAGGATTGACTGCCAACAGCATATTCCTTTTTACCCGAAGCAACACAACCAATTGATTTTGTTTCCTAAATGAGATTTGAAGGATAAATTTACAAGAATTTACATAAAAAGAAACCTAGTCATTTGTGTGTATGTGTGTATATGTGTACATATATACATATATGTATTGTGTGTATATATATTACTACACTGTAAATCATTCTAGTAAAATGATACCAACTATCAAATTCATTGTATATTTTGAAAAAAAAACATTAGCAATTTTTAAATTATTTTATGAAGGTATCTAGAGGCAGCAAACACACCAACAAGGAAATAACAATTTCTAATGGGCATTAGGATATCTGCTTTCCTTAAGGGCATCTCAGATTTTTAAAATATCAAGACACACAAATGTGAGATACTGTGGAGGTAGAAATAACACAATTTAGCAACTAGTTAAGTGTGTGGGGCAAAATAGAGTGAAAAGTCAAGGATAATGCCAAGGTTATAAACCTGGGAGACTAGAAAGATGGTAATGTCTTCAACAGAAATCAGAAACATGGAAGAGGAGAAGATTTGGGAGAAAAAAAATAAGAGTTTAGTTTTGAATATGTTGAATTTGAGATGCGTCCTGGACATCCAGCTTAAAATGTCTAAAAACTTATCTGATACATACCTGAAGTTAGGATTGGGGGGGGGGCACTGAGGGAGAGGGTAAAGAGACACACACAGACACATACGAGACGGAAACATAGACAGCCAGGGAGAGAAAGCGGCAGAGTAAAACAGAGAATGAAGCATTTATAAAGCACCTACAGTATACAAAGCACTGTGGCAAGTTCTGGTAAAACAAACAGAAAAGACAGTCCTGGCTCTCAAGAAGATCACATTCTAATGGAAAGACAACATATATGGAAAGTTCCATCTACAAGTCAGATGGAGAAGTTTCTCAGGAGAAATATATTGCCTCCCTTTTAAAGTGTCACTTCCACTGATAAAATGATATGAGTTTCTGAAGGTGAACCATTTGACAGAGCCAAGAACTGGGGACAAGAGCTTTCCTTTCTGTTCTTCAGTAGCTGTGGCCATGGCCTCTGCAGGAGCACTTGTCAAGCTTCCTCAGCAAAAAGGCTGCTTCCTAAGAAGATGGCTACAGGCACTGGGCTGGAAGCACTGCTATTCCCAAGGCTCTTTAGTTCAGGGTGCTGAGCTATTTCTATCAGGTTCTGAGGAGAGGCAATGGCCAAGGTGCTCTGACTTGCCTGGCACATTCTGCCTCCTGTCTTTTCATAAGTGTGCCTTGCTGTGTCACCTAGGCTGGCCCGTCTGTCCTGTGTGTGGCAGATGGCTGGTTCCTTCTCTACATGAGTTGCTTCCCCAGATGATGGCTACAGGCAGGACCAGTGGTCTGGAAAGTGCTGCCAAGCACTACCAAGACCTGTGTGCCTATCTGATTGTCGGTGGCAAGTAGCCAGCAGTTGTCAATGCCAGGGATGAAGATAGTGGGCCCCCTCTCCCCAACAATGTTTCCCCTCAATGATGATTGTGAAGGTTGAGATGGAAGAAGATCTGGTGGTTTAGGGGATACTGCTATTCCCAAGGTTCATGGATTCACAGTCCCCACTAGGATCTGAGGGGAATGGTGGTCAAAGCAGTCGTGGTGGTTTGACTTGCACAGCACCTACTGCCTCTATCTCTCCCTCAGAGACCCCTGCTGCTTCAGTTAGGTTAGACTGCTGCCCTGTGCATGGCCTGGCCCCATCTCCATAGGGGTTTCTTTCCCAGATGAGTGAGAGTGAGATGGGAGAGACACATTTCTAGATGTATATTTCTCTCTACCTATAGATGTAAACAGAGCTATATAGCTACAGAAATATAACTTTATATATCCTTTCTTCTAATTTAGTATTGATTTTGACCTTTGTTTTAACCAGCCAATAATCTGACTACATACGAACAGGATTCTAAAATGACTCCCACATCAGTGAACATTTATTTTCTATGTGTTAGAGACAACTTCATTTTCTTGGAGATTGTTTGATATTTGTTCCATCCAGCACCTAATTCTCTTCTTAAATTATAAATGATGTATAAAGTCAAGGTTTCTAAGTCCTCCTCTTTGTCCTCTTTCACATTCTAGCACCAAATACTTGATTTGCAAAATACTGCTGAGTTTTTCAGAGATTTTTTTCTTTCTGAAGCTGCTAATGGGCACATTAGCCGGTACCAATTTACACTTTTAGCTATTTCACAGGCAATGAAGACACAAAAAAGTTTTTGCTTAGTTGCCATCCATAAAGTGATGTGTTTCCTTATATTTAGCTAGGATGGTTCACAGATAGTAAAAACAATATGACCCTTTACCTTAAAAAATGGTTAAATAATAATAAGTGGTAATTATACCTAGCATTTATATAGCATCTATTATGTGTCAGGCACTGTGCTAAGTACTTTACAAATATTAATGCAACAACCCTGGGAGGTAGGCATTTTTTATCCCCATTTTGTAGATAAGGAAACTGAGGTAAACAAAGGTTAAATGTCTTGCGCAAAGTCAGAGTTATTAAGTGTCTGGGGTGGGATCTGAACTCAGGTCTCCCTGACTCCAGACCAAATGCCCTGTCCACTGCACCACGAGCTCTGGTACTGGAAGCTTTTTTGGTTCAATAGAACCTGTCAAGAGTTTTTACCCTGTTGTCATACCCTCAGGATCCCTTCACAATATAATGAGGCACCGTCTTAAAACTTTTGTGGAAAAGAACTTTCATATTTAATATAATAAAGGCTTTTATTTCTACATTCATTTTCACTTTTTTTCATTTTCCATTACAATGTTTGTTATTTCTCTCAATAGAAAAATAGGAAGTGGCTTCTTCTGAGTCATGCAAGCAACAAACTAGTGCACTAGACATTTTCTCCTATCCCCACAATCTCTCAAGCCTTCCCCAAACAGAAATTATGTGCCAAAGATAAAGCAACTTCAGCTGTCTCCATAGTCTAAGACACCTAGAATCCAAAAAAAGGTAAGAAAAAAATCTTTGAACTGAAGCTCACTGACCCTGAGTTCAGCCAGCACCCCTCTCCCACACTATTGACAGCAAAGCTGCATTAGTAGACCCACTGACACAATTTTGGCTTACATTAAAACCCACACCATGGTCCCATCTCCCTCTTTCCTGTGAAATGAACCCTATCTCCAAGCTATGGAAATTTGCTCAGGACTTCATAGCCAGCCTTCAAGAGCAAAAGCTTCTGGGGGCTACAATCCAGATTGATCAGTGCTGTAAAACTCAAATGCTAATTCTGGAGGAGACAGCCTCAGAGCTGCAGGTGTCAAGCCACAGAACAGAAGGAGTGGGACAGGTCACCAGGACAGGATAGTTGGCAAGTGGGGAGAGGAGGGGGTGTTGCGCAGAACTCTGCCGAGACCAGAGGAAAGAGCACAGCAACCAGTTGCAGCCAGTTATGACCAACCCAAAATCACTTAGGCCAGAGACCTAGGCTGGTCAACCTAGAATTGCCTAGGGTGGGAATAGACTGAGAAACTTTGAGATTCAGCCTCCAAGGAAATCATAATACAAAGAGAGGGAAGTCAGGGAGTGATAATGAAAATAAGGAAAGCAAAAAGTCTGAAAGACCCAATGATTTCAGCCCACAGTAAGGAATAGATTAACGTAACTGAAGGAATACAATACCTATGTTAATAGCAAAAAAGGAAAAAAATTTATAACATTAAAAAATTTAGAGACAGATGGAGGAAAATATAAACCTAATTGTTACAACTTTAAATGTAAATGGATTAAACAATCCAATAAAATAAAAAAGTGCTAAATTGGATATGAAAACAAAACCCTACAATCTGTTACTTACAAGAAACACATTTTAAAAAACATAGATACAAAACAAAACTGAAGGGATGGTAAAAAAAAAAAAATTTACAATGCATCGAGTCCAAGAAAGTAGAAATTCCCATCAAGCTATTAGACAAATCAAAAACAAACATTAAAAAATAAAAAGGAACAAACAAGGAAATAAACTCTATTATGTTGAAAGGAATCATTGATAATAAAGCAATACTGGTAAAAACCTATAGATTCCTAATGTCTTAACATATAATTTAACAAAAGAAACATTATATGAGCTTTGAGAAGACATATACAGTAACACAATAATGAAAGGAGACTTAAATATTCTTCTATAAAAAGAGAAAATATGGAACTGAACAGATAGCTGGAAAAACTAGACTTAAAAGACTTTGGTGTCTTCTAAATGTAAAAGCAAAAAGAATATACATATTGCACTGCACTATGTGGGACCTTTTACAAAAACAGACCACGTGCTAGGGAACAGAGATACTGAAAACAAATGTAAAAATGTAGAAATAGTTCAAGTATCTTTAAGTGGCCTTACTGTGATAAAAATAGAAATTGGTTTAGGAACCACAAACAAAAGATACAGACCAAAACGGTGACTTAACAATGAAAATTTAAATAATAAGTGGGTCAAAGAACAAATCATATAAGCATTTAATAACTGTATAAAAGAAAATAATCATGATCAAAGGACATACAAAATTTCTGGGATACAACTAAAACAGTCCTCAGGGAGAAAATCATACTCCTATAGTAACATATTACAAAATAGAAAAAGAAACGTTTAATGAATTAAATAAGCATTTTTAAATCAGAAAATCAAGAAATAAACCTAAATAAGCACAAAAGAAGAGATATTAAGAACTAGAGAAGAAATACATAAATTAGAAATAAAAAACGAAACAGAAATAACAAAACTAGAACCTGCTTCTTTGAAAAGATTAATATAATTGATAACCCACCAATCTGATTAAGAAGAAAGCTGAAAATCAAATCAATAAAATAAAAAAGAGCACAGTGAAATCACAGCAAAACTAGATGAAACCAAAAACTACAATATGCTATGCACGATGACAAGAACATGAAATAGAGGAATAACTTCAAAAATATAAAATGCCCATGCTATCAGAAGACCAGAAAGAGATCTTAAATAACTCAAATCTCCAAAAAGAAAAACGGATCTAGCTGTAACGGAATTATCAAGAAAAAAAAACTCCTTGTCCTTCCATCAAATGTTAAAGAACAATTAGTACACATACTTCATAAATCACTCTCAAAAAGTGAGAAAGATAACACCCTACCAGAATTCTTTTATGAGACACACATAGTCCTAATACCTAATATAAATAAAACTATAGGCCAATATCTTCAACAAACACTGATTCAAAAATTTTAAACAAAATCCTATAAAGCAGACTATAGAGATTTATTCAAGAAACCATTCATTATGATCAAGTGAGATTTATAACAGAGATACAAGGATGGCTCAACATTAGCAAAACAACCAGCATAATTAATCATTAAAAATCAAAACACATAGAACTACAAGATCATATCAATGTAGAAAAAGCCCTTGACAAAGTACAACATTCTCTTATGCTAGAAACCCTACAAAGTTTAGGCACAGAGGAACATTTTTTATCATTGTTATTTAATATTTAGTTTTCAACATTGATTTCCACAAGATTTTGAGTTACAAATTTTCTCCTCATTTCTACCCTCCCCACCATTCCAAGGTGGCATATATTCTGATTGCCTCATTCCCCAGTCGGCCTTCCCTTCTTTCACCCCACCCCACCCCCATTCCCTTTCCCCTTACTTTCCTGTAAGGAAGGATAGATTTCTATGCCCCATATATCTTGTTTCCTAGCTGCATGAAAGAAACAACTTTTTTTTAAGTACCTGCTTTTAAAACTTTGAGTTCCAAATTCTCTCCCCTCTTCTCTTTCCACCCACCTAGGAAGGCAAGCAATTCAACACAGGTCACACCTGTATCATTATGCAAAACACTTCTACAATGCTCATGTTGTGAAAGGCTAACTATATTTCCTTCCATCCTATCCTGTCCCCCCCTTTATTCAATTTCCTCCTTTGACCCTGTCCCTTTTCAAAAGTGTTTGCTTTTGATTACTTCTTCCCCCTATCTGCCCTCCCTTCTATCATCCCCCCCTTTTTTTATCCCCTTCCCCTTACTTTCCTATGGAGTAAGATACCCAATTGAGTGTATATGTTATTCCCTCCTCAAGCTGAATCCTATGAGAGTAAGATTCACTCATTCCCCCTCAACTGCCCCCTCTTCCCTTCCAACAGAACTGCTTTTTCTTGCCACTTTTATGTGAGATAATTTATGCCATTCTATCTTCCCCTTTCTCCCTCTCTCAATATATTCCTCTCTCATCCCTTAAATTTATTTCATTTTTTTAGATATCATCCCTTCATATTCAGCTCACCCTGTGCCCTCTGCCTATATTCCCTTCAACTCCCCTAATACTGAGAAAGGTCTCATGAATTACACACATCATCTTTCCATGTAAGAATGTAAACATAACAATTCGACTTTAGTAAGTCCCTTACGAATTTTCTTTCTTGTTTACCTTTTCATGCTTCTCTTGATTCTTGTATTTGAAAGTCAAATTTTCTACTCAGCTCTGGTCTTTTCATTGAGAAAGCTTGAAAGTTCTCTATTTTATTAAAAATCCACATTTTGCCTTGGAGAATTATACTCAGTTTTGTTGGGTAGGTGATTCTTGGTTTTAATCCTAACTCCTTTGACCTCTGGAATATCATATTCCAAGCCCTTCGATCCCCTAATGTGGAAGCTGCTACATCTTGTGTTATCCTGATTGTGTTTCCACAATATTCAAACTGTTTCTTTCTGGCTGCTTGAAATATTTTCTCCTTGACCTGGAAACTCTGGAATTTGTCAACAATATTCCTAGGAGTTTTCTTTTTGGGATCTTTTTCAAGAGGCCATGGGTGGATTCTTTCAATTTCTATTTTACCCTCTGGTTCTAGAATATCAGGGCAGTTTTCCTTGATAGTTTCTTGAAAGATGATATCTAGGTTCTTTTTTTGATCATGGCTTTCAGGTAGTCCAATAATTTTAAATTATCTCTCCTGGATCTATTTTCCAGGTCAGTGGTTTTTCCAATGAGATATTTCACATTATCTTCCATTTTTTCATTCCTTTGGTTCTGTTTTATAAAATCCTGATTTCTCATAAAGTCACTAGCTTCTACTTGCTCCAATCTAATTTTTAAGGTAGTATTTCCTTCAGTGGTCTTTTGGAGCTCTTTTTCCCATTTGGGTAATTCTGCCTTTCAAGGCATTCTTCTCCTCATTGGCTTTTTGGAGCTCTTTTGCCATTTGGGTTAGTCTATCCTTTAAGGTGTTATTTTCTTCAGCATTTTTTGGGTCTCCTTTAGCAAGTCGTTGACTCGTTTTTCATGGTTTCCTTGCATCACTCTCATTTCTCGGCCCAATTTTTCCTCTACTTCTCTTATTTGGTTTTCCAAATCCTTTTTGAGCCCTTCCATGGCCTCAGACCAATTCATATTTATCTTGGAGGCTTTTGATGTAGGCTCTTTGACTTTGCTGACTTCTTCTGGCTGTATGATTTGATCTTCTTTGTCACCAAAAAAGGAATCTAGAGTTTGAGTCTGAGTCCGTTTTCACTGCCTGTTCATGTTCCCAGTCAACTACTTGACTCTTGAGCTTTTTGTCAGGATATGACTGCTTGTAGAGAATACTTTGTCCCAAGTTTTAGGGTCCAAGCACTGCTGTTTTCAGAGCTACTTCTACTCGACCATCACCACAGGCTCTGTCACAGCAGCATTTCTCCTTCCCCAAGATCCAAGCAGGGAACAGCAAGAGAATCTGCCTTTGTGCCCACAAAGCACTCCTTGTACTCCCACTCTGATCTGCTGCTAGATTCCTCCCACTGTGTGACCCACGGACTAAGGAAGCAGTTGAAGCTGGAGCTCTGGAAGCAGCCTCAGGAGCTTCCTGCTGCTGCCACCATCACGGCTGCACCACCTCCACCACCCCCAGAGCTGGTGGCCGGACCAGTTTCAACACGATCCCACAGTTTCCCACTAACGTGGTCTTTGGCGTTTGTGGGTTGAGAAATCTGGTAACTGCCACAGCTCACCGTTTCATGGCCCCAAGGCCTGTTCTGGCTGGCTGACTTCGGGTCTGGTCTGTCCCGGTGCAGCCCATGCTGGGCTGTACTCCACTCCCAGCACCATGCACTAGACCCTTCCCGGCGACCATCCAGGCTCTCCTGAGCTGGAGACCTGCTTCCCTCTACAATTTCGTGGGTTCTGCAGCTCTAGAATTTGTTCAGAGCCATTTTTTACAGGTGTTTGGAGGGACCTGGGGGAGAGCTTAAGCAAGTCCCCACTTTCCAGCTGGCATCTTGGCTCTGCCCCCAGAACCTTTTTTAATATCATAAAAAGCATCTATCTAAAACTAAAAGTAAGCATTATCTGCAATGACGATACACTAGAACTTTTTACAATAAATATGAGAATAAAACAAGGATGTCCAGTATCCCCACTATTATCTGGTATAGTTCTCGAAATCAGAGCAATACCAATAAAACAAAAGTAAGGAACTTAAAGGAATAAAGATGGTTAAAGAGGACAGAAAAATATCCCCTTTTGCTGATGATATGATGGTCTACTTTGAAAATCCTAGAGAATCAGCAAAGATAGAGACAATTAAAAGTTGCAGACTACAAAATAAATTCCCCTAAATCAACAGCATTTCTATAAAATAAAAGAACTAAAAATTGAAGAAATTTCATTTGAAATTAACTATAAAATACACCAAATATCTGAGGATCAACCTTCCAAAGCTCACAAAAAACTTCAACAGATTCAATTACAAAGTGCCCCTTAAAAAAATAAAGAATAATTTAAATAGCTAGAGAAATAGTCAGTGTTCATGGTCAGGCCATGCCAATATAATAAAAATCAAAATACCACCAAAATTAATTTTCACTTTTATTGCTATACCAATCAAATTGCCAAGGGAATACTTTACTGAACTTGATAAAATAATAAAAAAACTCATTTGGAAAAACAAAAGACCTAAAACGTTAAGGGAAATGATTAAAAGTAAGGTTGAAGTGGGAAAAACAGAACTCAAACTATATTATAAAGCGGTAGCTATCAAATCCATATGGTACTAGTTAAAGAATAGAGACAGATCAAAGGAACAGAATAGACAAGAGAGATTCAGAAATAATAGAATGCAATAGCCTAGTGTCTGATAAAATAGAAAACATAAATTACCTAGGCAAAAAAGTCCTTATTTGATAAAAATTGCTGGGAAAATTGAAAAGCGGTCTGGGAGAAATTAGGCTTAGATCAACACCTTCAATCACATTCCATAATACATTCTAAATCGATATGTGATCTTAATATTAAAGTTAATAGATAAAAATAAATTAGAAAATAAAGTGGTTGTATACCTCTCACAACTATGGAGAGGAGATGTATTCTTAACTAAATAAGAGTTAGAAGCAATTACAAAAGAAAAAGTAGTTAACTGGTTACTGGAAACTGAAAAGCTTCTGCACAGACAACATTAATGATTCTAGGATAAGAAGGGAAGTGGTCAAATGAGGGAAAAACATTGTATGAAATTTCTCTGATAAGGCTTTGGTATCCAAGATACATAAATGATTAATAAATATGTATATGTATATACATATATAATATACATATATATATGACTAAGTAGCCACTCCCCAACAGATAAAGGATTTGAACAAATAGTTCTCAAAAGAACTGCAAAGTATCCATAACCACATAAAAAAAATGCTCCAAATCACTAATAATAAGAGAAATTAAAATCAAAACAACTCTGTCTCACCTCACACCTTACAAATTGGCAAAAATGAACCAAAATATGACAACAGTCAATGTTAAAGGGTTTGTGGAAAGACAGACCACTAATATGTCATTGGGAGAACTGTAAAATGGCACAATCATTCTAGAAAGTACTTTGAAATTATGTAAATAAAGTTACTAAACTGTTCATACCTTTGAATCAGGGACTCCATTACTGAGCTTATACCTCAAGGAAGTCATTAATATGGAGGGAAAAGTAACCATGTACTCCAAAATATTTATAGCAGCACTTTCTGTGACTGTGTAACAACAATGTTGCTAGCAGCTACTGTGGCTGTGTAAGACCAACAACAAGAGTACACAGAAGGGCTGCCAGCACATGTTCTTTGATCTGCTTTTCGAAAGAAAGCAACTTTAAGGGGTTAACAATCTCAGTTTAATTAAACATAGATATATCATTCACTTAGTTCAGGGAGAAAAGATCAGCCTCCTGAACTTCAGGACAAATACAAACAGAAATCACATATATAAACAGATCAAACAACCAGTCTATCCACATTAATACATAGTTACCAGAGAAACACCAACACCTGGGTTACAAAGAATGGCAAATTGAGGGACATGAATCTAATGGAATATTACTGAGATGTATGAAATGAAATGTGATGAATACAGAGAAGCATGGAAAGATATATATGAACTGATGCAGAGTAAAATAAACAATATACACAGTAAGTACAAAAATACAAATGGAAAGAAAAATATCCAACACCAGCCCCCAGAGATAATGTAACAAAATAAAGATCAAACAGGACCAAAAGAAATGAAAAGACACCCTCAATCTACCCCTTCATGGAGGTGGGAAGTCCACAGATATTACCAACTGCTCATGTTTTGGACTTTTTCAACCTATCAATTGGTATTACTGGTTTTTCTGTCCTCTTAAAAAAAAGATTAATTGTCTAGTGCTCTGGGAGGGGGAAAAGAAAGAATACCTGGGACATAACAGAGAAACAGAAAATATCAGTAAGAACTTATTTCTTTAAAAAAAGAAAGAAAATGGTCTGTTGTTCTGCACAGCCCCCTTTTATTTCTGCAGAGCCAGGAATGTTGGAATGAGGAGACAATTATACTAAGAATCACAGCTTCTAGATCAAGAATTTTAATTTGGGGTCTACGAGCTTATACTTTTTCTTATAAAAATATTTTGATAACTATTGTTATCAACTGTGACATGAGATATGATATATTTCCCCTCTGGGAGCGGAAAGGGGAAGAATACATGTAACACCATGGAGAAACACATAATACCAATAAATACATATTTTTTAAAAAAGAAAGAAAATGGTCTATAGTTTTATACAGCTAATTTTTATTTCTGCAAAACCAGTAGTAGAGTGGTATGTGCATGTATTATGTGTGTGTGCGCATGTGTGTGTGTCCGCACGTATGTGTGTGTGTGTATGTGTGTGGTTTCCTTTGCAATAATCTTATTTTTATTTCATCAATTTAAAACCATTAGGAGAAGGAGCACATAGGCTTCAACCTGCCAAAGAGGTCCATGACACCAAAAAGGTGTTCTACATCATCTACAAATTTGAACCTAGCTGTTGGTTACTTGTTACTGGTATATGTGTACAATCAGACCGATGACTTGTTAGAGCAAGGACAAAAGTAAATGCCAAACTAGAATAAAATGAGCAGATGTATGTAGAAAAGAAGTAAATTCAACTTGACTAATTTAAGTCTCTGATAACAAAATAAGGGTAATGGATAAAATGGCAGATGCTGACGCGATAATTTCTTCCAAAGATGACATGACATTGAGTCACAGAATATCACACTTCAAAGAATTAAGATGAGGGTCACCCAAAAGGAAATGGGGAGGCACATTCTGGAAGACTATAATGTTACCAAAGAAGAACTGCACAAAAAAGCAACATCAATAACCTCATAAGAAAGGTGCACGAACAAAAACAAATATAGGTGAATCATTTGCCAAGAGGAAACTGGACAATCTGCACGACTCTGATATACTTACTAGCTACAGGACCATAAGAAAATCACTGAATTTCTCCAAGTCAGTTTCCTCAAAATAAGAGTAACACTTAAAGGACTAAGGTAAAAATAAAATTAAACATTACATGTAAAAACACTTTATAAACCCTAAAGTATTATATGGATGTCAACTTTACGACTGTCATAACCATTTTTTATCTCTCCATTATGACAACGCAAGACAAAAAACTGTTTTGCTTGGCTTTGAATTTTAGAGAATTATCATCATATCTGTAAAAAATATAAAGGAAAAATGAGTATTACTCAGAGGGTAATGGAGATATATGTAGCACAATGCCTAGCACATCATAGATACAATAAATATTTGATTGATTAGGCATAAGGAGGCCATACAATATAACAAGTAAGGAACTCTGAAGAAATAGAGTCAAGGATGTCATCTGGAAAACATGTGATTCAAAAAGAAGGAGAGCTGCATACATGGCGAGTAAGGGTAAACCACTGGACTTTCTGTATGTTCCATTAGCAACCTCAAAATGCAAGAAAAATTGTAAGCCCTCCAACATGTTGGGTAGATTCTGTCATGAACTTATGGGAAGACATGCTCAGAGAATAGTCAGCCACAGATGAGTTTGTGTATGCATTGTAGAAGAGAGCATTACCACTCTTAAGGTCACAACTCCATGTGAATGTTAATACTTAGAGCTACATTCTTATGCTAGAGTTGTCAGAGGCAACATGGTAGTTTGAGCTAGACTTGGATTCAAGAAGGTATTTCAAATCTCATACAGAGACACACGAAGCTAGGCGAGTGACCATGGACAAGTCACAACCCCTCTGAGACTTAATTTCCTCATCTAAAAAATATAAATGATACCTATACCATCTACCTCACAAGGTTGTTGGCAGGCTCAAATGGGAGAATGTATGTAAAAGTGCTTTGAAAACTTTAAAGTGCTATACTGCCAGTAAGGCAACATACATTTATTAAGCACCTACTATGGGCTAGGCACTGTACTAAGAGCTAGGGGTACAAAGAAAAGAAAAGCAACAGTCCTTGTTCTGAAGGAACACACAGCTAACCAAGGAGACAACACACAAACAACTACATACATATGTGTGTACATATATATGTACATATATATATATATATATATATAAAAAAAGATAAATTGGAGACAATCTCAGAGGGAGGAGCTAATGTTAAGGGGGATAGATTTAAAAAAAAAGGTTTCTTGCAGAAAGTGAGATTTTAGTTCTGCAAAACATCTCTTATAAATGCCTCCTTCTCTCTTAACACTCCCAGTCACCCTTGTTCAGGCTTTGCGTCACCTCAAGCCTGAACTATTGTATTAGCTTGTTGATTGGTAGAGACTCGAGACAGGGAAACCAATCAACAAGCTAATACAATAGTCCAGGCTTGAGGTGACTGGGAGTGTTAAGAGAGAAGGAGGCATTTATAAGAGATGTTATGAAAGACTTGGCAACAGATTAGATATGAGGGTGATAGAAAGGGAGGAGTCAAGAATGACACCTAGTGGGGAGGACCTAGGTGAGTAGGAGGCTGGTGCTTACCCTATTAATAGTATATGGAAGTTAGTAAAAGGGGAGGGCTTAAGGGAAAGAAAATCAGTTCAGATTTGGATGTGTTGAGTTTAAAATGTCTGCAGAACATCCAGTCTGAGATGTCCAACTGGCAGGTGGAGGTGCCAGTCTGAAGGCTGGGTGAAAGGTTAGGGCTGAATAAGAAGATCTGAGAATCTTCAGCATAGGAGTAGATGAGATCGTCATGGGACACAATATAGAGGAAGAAGAAAAGAGGGACCAGGACAGAGCCCAGGGTGGTACTCATCATTAAATGGATAAAGATCCAGCAAAGAAGATTGAGAAGGAGGTAGGAAGAGAAAATCTAAAAGGTGGGAAGATGAAAATCTAAAAGGGAAGGAAAAGAGGGTGAATGACAGTGTCAAAGGCTGCTGAGAGGTCAAGAAGGATGAGAATGAGGCAGGTCATTGGATCTGGCAATGAAGAGATCAATGGTAGTTTTGAAGAGAGCAGTTTAAGTTGATATTAGAGTGAGAATGTGAGGAAAGGAGGTGGAGAGAGGGACTTCTTAGGAATTTAGCCATAAAAGGAAGGAGAGATATAGGACGATAGCTAGCAAGGATGGACAGATCAAGTGAGGACTGAGCTTAAAAGAGATATAGGCACGTCTGTAGAAAGGAGGGAAACAGACAGCATTTAAGGAGAAGTGGGAGAGTTGGCAACCTACTACGAAGGATGGAATGGGATCATTTGTGCATGTAGAGGGATTTGCCTTAGCCAGAAGGGCCACTACTTCATCTGAGATGGGGTAAAGGAGATAGTGACAGAAAGCATTTGAGAGAGATGAGATGAGGAACAGGGAGAAGACGGGGGTTCTTAGCAAGTGGCCTCAATTTTTTCCAGCACAATACGAAGCAAGGCTCTCAAGTGAGAGAGGTGAAAGGGAGACTCATGGAAGATTTGGGAAAGCTAATGTAGTGAATGGGATAGAAAGGCAAGCATTCTCTTGCTGCAGTGAGGCCCTAGTGGAGATTATGTAATAAATCTGTAGTGGACCCAGTCAGCACAGTTTCACGATTTTCTCCAGCTTTGTTCAGTAGCACAGGAGTAAAAGCAAGCACAGGTGTAATAGTGGAAAGAATACAAGACTGAGGCTTGGCAGGCAAGATAAAAGGGCAAATATTTCAAGAGAAGAAGACCATGTAAAGTTTAACTTCTTCATCAAAGAGTCAAGATGGTGAAGGGAAAAAATGTAGTTAGTGCAAGGGTAAAGGCCTGGGGACTGAACAGTCGAGGGATTCAAGGTCACTGAGGCCTAGGGGGAGAAGTAATGACAACAGAGTGTCATCAAATGAGGAAAAATGAGAGTGTTCAATAGTCTTAGTAAAACATCTGTGAGTGATGGCAAGAGCAGGGGTATGCCCATTTCAATGTATGGCTGAAGTACGGTGGAGAAGAAGGTCTTGGAAATGAGAAACTGGAGAAACTGGAAAGCTAGTATGCTGGATGGAGTGTCAAAATGTATTTTGAAGTCCCTTGGTATGGAGGCAGGAGTTCAGGAGAGAAAAATTGTGAACCAGACACTGAACTCAATGAGGAAAGGGGGGCTTATTCCTAGTAGACAAAAGCTACCAGAATTTTGACTGGGCAGTAGATATGGACTGAGTGAATTCCCAAGGAGGAGAGGCTGCTGAATGAAGGTAGTAGAGGGACAGCTTGAAGTGGCAATGGGGTGCAAGGAATATTCCAACTCCCTCTCTTGAAGGAGGCAGTCAGACAAAGGAGCCAGAGTGCAACTAGTATTGGACAGGGTGGCCAAGGAAGCCATGCCATTAGGAAGGAGTCAGAAAATGGAAGAAGTGGGAAAGGAAAAGATTTTAAAATGAAAGCAACTTTGTTACCTATGGAGTAAGCATTTTGGAGACCACAGTGGAAGGGATGAGTAGCTTTAGAGCAGAACACTGATGGGGGGTGGGGGGGGAGTCTGAGGGGAATGGAAATAAGGGAGAAGTCACCACGAGATGGAGAATATTTGCTTTATTCTTATAGTTCAAAAACTATGGCACTACCTGGAAGTACCTTGAAGTAGTCTCAGAAAAGTTTTCTATAATTAATAAATTTTGTATCTATTCATTCTGGAGAATATTGTCATAATGTTTCTTACTCTCCTTTTTGTCTTTCATGTCTTTTTTGTTGGTGCTCCTATACATAAGACATGATTTCTTGGCTGTATGATTTGGATCCTGATACTGCCTAAGTTAAAATTGTTTCTTCTCATTTCTCTCTGTCCTGTTTCCCTAGCCATAAAGTTGTTTCTTTCATCCATTTGGTTGTAGAACACATTTTTTTTCCTAATTTAAATCTAATCTCTTAATTCTTTAAAATTTCTTACCAGAAATTAGCCTGGTACCTCTCTGTCTCCTGTGTTCCTATGTTCTTCCTCAGCAGCCGTTTGCTATTTCTCAGAATTCTTTGTCAGTCTGCCTCTATTTTCCTCCTACTCATTATTATAATTGCTGATAATACTCTCTAAAGACTTAGGGAGGAGGTATAAGGGAAGAAAACGAGAGAAATAATCTGGGCATTCTTCATATTTTTACTTTGTTTAATACAGCTGTTAATAAACCTTCCATTATTGTGTTGAAGACTTTTTAGAAAACTTCTATTCTGCATTGTTGACCAACAGTCATCTTTGTTATCTCTCCCCTCTACAAAACATTTATGTGACTATGTATATATATATATATATATATATATATATATATATATATATATATATACACACACACACATATATATATTATACATATTCTATATATATATATATGCATATATATATATATTTAGATTTAATCTGATTTGTAAACTCTAGTAAGTAAACACAGTAACGAAACCCTATACACACATCCTCTGAACTCACACGTTGTATTAATTCTAAACCAAGATTGCTCCCACTCTCTGCCATTCTACTCATAAGTACTCAGGCCAAGTATGACCTTAACTGGGTCCCACTCTCTGTTTCTTCTACTAAGTTACGGGACCCCTGAAGGCAGCGGCTGTGTACTGTTACGCTTGGTTTCTCCCTCTCACACAGTGCTTTCATATTTCTCATTGGCATTTAACAGGACTTAGCGCTCACTGTATCAATGATGAGAGACTCAAACAATTTAAAAAGTATTTTATATACAACATCACGAAGGTTGTAGTAATGAAGTAGAATCAAGTTTATCTTGTTAATATCAAATCATGTTATCAAATGAGTATCATACAAAATATTTTACCTGATTATTTCAATAAAACATAAAATTATTTTAATCATTCATCTAAGAGGAAAAAATGATTAAGTTTTATCAGACACTCACTACAGCATGATCCAGATGTCAGAGGTTCTGGATTCAAATTCTGCCTCTGCACATACTACTTTAAATTTGGGCAAATCATTTAACCTCTCTAAACCTCTGTTTCTTCATCTGTAAAGTTTGGAGGCTGGGCAGAGGCCTGTGAGGTAGAAGGTAAAGTTCTTAGCTGAGATGGTGGGGAGGAGAGAGAGTGCCATGGGAACTTTGAGAAGACAAGAAGGCTTGGAACAGACATGCTGGAAAGATAGCAAATCAGTTATAAATAGGATGCTTTACTAGATGTGGTAAGAGTTCAGTTCTGATTAGATAACATAAATTTGTAATTGGCCTAATCGCAGTTTCATGATTTCCTCACGTTCCATTCAGTAGTACAAGAATAGGAGCAAAAATGGCTAAGCACAGGAATAATGCAGGATTGAGGTTTGGCAAATCATGTCCGGCAAGAAGGTAAGGAAATCAAGATTGGAGGATAGTGTAGAACCAGCTAGGTTCACTGAGGAGTCAAAACAGAAAAAGAAGGAGAGTATGGCCAGTACAGGGACAATAGTCTGGGGCAGAACAGAAGACTGAAGGAAATGAAGTTATGATGAGGACAAAGTACAGGACTGGCAGCCAGAAAGCATAGGAATAAAATAGAAAGTTCAACATTGAAAACCGATATGATTTTATGAATGGAAATGACATTAAAGAAGAGATATAAAATCTGCCTCACCATGGAGCCCTTAGGTTAGACCATGACTTAGACCCTAAGGGCCATGTAACATCCAACTTGCAGCTAAAACTCTCCAAGTCATCTCCCTTGTTAGAACAAGGGCTGTCCTACTTGTCGATCTGTATCCCCAGTGCTCTACACCTAGTAAGCATTTATTAAATGCTTCATTCATTCATTCTTGATGAGATAAATGAACTTAGGGGTTCATGGAACATGGAAGTAGAATATTTGTAGGTGATAGCAAGGTCAATGGCATGACCCTCTCTGTGTTTAACAGAGATGGAAAAGAGGAACAGGTCATTCTATTGGAACTAAGGGAGTTAAAATGATTGAGAAACGAAGAAGCTGGGATATTTAAGGTGATTTCCATATGTATGCTGAAACCCCTACTGTGAGAGCAGGAGATTGGAAGGAAACAAAGATTGTGAACCAGGCAATGAACTCACTGAAGAAATAAGAATGTCTTTTGCGGGACAGGGGTGGGGTGGGGACAGATAAAAGCCAACTGGATCTGGATTGAGTGCTTAATTTGGACAGCATGAACCTGAAAGGAGGAAAGGTGGCTTAATGAAGGTGCTTGAGGGAGGGTCTGGAAGTGGCAATGAGGAGTATTACAACTCCCCTCCAGTGAAGTCAGGAGATATGAAAGTATAGCTGGAAAGGTGGCAAGGGATATTATATCATCAGGAGGGTACCGTGATTCATGAGGGTAAGATGCAAAGAGTAGAAGAGAAAGAAAGATGTTTAAAATGAAAAGGTTTGGTTAATTATGGAGCAGGCATTCCAGACTGCTGAGTGGAAGAGATGGACAGATCTGGAGAAGGGGATGAGTTGGCTAAGCCTAGGGAAGTACTGAGAGGATGGGAAATGGGATTTGTATACGGGCTGCTAGAGATTCAAGATCACTGGGATGGAATGAGTATAAACAGATGAAAATATTCTTAAACATTAAGCAGAGAGTCTATGCAGGGTATCAGTGGCTGAAGAGAAGCTGGTTGGTGAGGGATGCAGGAGATGAGACTATTCAAGATCCTCCTCCCTTGAGGTTCAGCCTCCAAGCAGATGGAGATTTTTTTTGGATTCTGTGAGAACCAAAGAGGCCCACTTCACAACAGGCAGAAGCAAGCAGAGATAAGGAAGCTCCATCAGAAAGCCAGAAGCCTTGTTTGTCCTAGAGAAGACCTTGGGGATGGTGGGCAGAAGATACACAGCAACTTTTAAAGCAGCTGCCACAAAACTGTTTTCAGATTAATTGGTTGTTTCAAAAGAAAATGGAATTCTTATGTACCAAAGTTATGTGTAACAGATGTGTTACTCTAATTCAATTTCTTAATTATAGATATTTGACATGCTATATTATGGTAACACAACTAAAAATCACAAGTATTTAGTGAATTTTATTTAAATAAGCATATGTACTCCACATATTAAAACTGCACAAAGACTTTTGGGACATGCTGTATAATTAAGGTAGTAAGTATTTTTCTATTTTATAATATTATGTAGAAATGATTGCCAGATATAAATCTTTGTCAACTCTTCTTTAGCAGTTAGAAACCAACTATGGCACTAAACTGTGAGATTACATGAAATCAAACAGGAGTTAAGGCTGTGGAGTCATCAGTCATGTTTAAACATCAGTCATGTTTAAAGGTTACATGAAAAAAGTTTCAGATACCATACAACTAGCCATTAGTTATCTATAAATTAAAGAACCATTTTGGTGAATAACAGATTTTTATATGTCCATTACTGGTTGACTGTTCAACAGACTGATATTACAGTCTATAATCCAGAGGATTCCCTAATAGATGTAGGACTGTCCTTGGCCTTGTTTTGTTCAATATTTTTATCAATGATTTATATGAAGGCATAACGGCATGTTTATCAAATCTGTAGATGATATAGTTATCTCTTCCACATCATGACCTTCCCCAACTTCGTTCAATTCGTGGGTTGGTATAAGAAATTAAATGGGAATCTGGGGGGAGTTCTATGGAAGCCATTAGTGTGGTGAGGGAAGCTCAAAGCCTTACAGTACAAGGAGATATTGGAGGAACTGGGAGTAGACTTCAGGAAGCATTTGTGGGAGGCAGAGTCAGACTGAGGTGACCTAGAACTGGAAGACAGCAAAAGCAACAAGAATATCCAAAGTCTTTCCAGGAATGGAACATAGCAACAAGCAAAGCAGTCAGACAGCAGAGGACAGGCTGGCAAAAGGGTGATGGGGCAAAGCAGACATATGTAATTATAGGGATGGTAGAGATTTACCAAATTGGGTGGGGAACAGGTCTACTGAACCTCTATGGGCTTTGGTACAAATACTTTGAAGAGTAAACAAAACCTCTTCTATATCTGATACCTAGTTAGCTTGAATATTTGTATGGGAAAGCTGATGGCCATCTTTGAGGGAGTTCCATATACTGCAGGTCACCAAGGGTGGGGCAACCTAGGTAGATTCTTTAAGACTTCCCCCCCCCAAAAAAGCTACAGTAAACTGGTGCTTTTATATGCTAATCAAACATTCTTATCTAGTACTACTTGCCTAGTACTTTAATTTTTAAATTCCTTTTGTTTTAAAGTATCCTATAATGTTGAATCTGAACTATGTAAGTATGTTGTAGATAAAGCAAGGATGCTCACTCTTCCCACTATTATTTGATACAGTTCTAAAAATGATAGCAAAAGCAGAAAGACAAGAGAAAGAAATCACAAGTGTAAAGCTAGGCAAAGTGGAGAAAACACTGGCCCTATCTGCTGACGACGTGATGGTCTACTTAGAAAATCCTGGAGAATGAGCAGATACTAATTGAGACAACAGCATTAACAAAAGGCTACAAAATAAACCCTCAAGAATCAATAGCATTTCTATATAATAACGAATACATATATACACACACATATATATTACATACGTATTACACACGTATTACACACGACACTAAGGTTAACAAAATCTAAGAGGTAATAATAGCACGGGAAATCTCATTCAAAATAACTTCACAATGCACAAAATGTTGGGCATCAGTCTACCAGAGCATACAAAATACTTGTACAGATCAATTTCCAAAGTGTTCTTTAAGGAAATAAACAACTTAAATAGCTAGAGGAATAATCAGTGTTCATGGCTGGGCTGGGCTGGGCCAGGCCGGGCCATATAATAAAAATGACAATACTATCAAAGTCAATTTATACTTTTATTGCTATGTCAAAGTATCAAAAAGATACTTTATAGAACTCAGTATAATAATAAAAAATTGATTTGAGGAAACAAAAGATCTAGAATATCTAGGGAAATAATGAAAAATGATAGGAACAAAGGGGGAATTACACTTCCAGATTTCAAGAGCTATAATAAATTCTTAAAACTCAAATTGTGTTAGCAGTAAACTTTAAAAAGTACTGCTATTAGTTTTTCAATCCTAAAAATTCCAGGAAGCACGGGTGAATTTAAGAAGGAAATCTCTTCTGGATTTACCCTCATTCATCCAAATACACTATTAGAATTTAATCTTCCCCTCCTGAGGGGTCAACAACAGGCTGAGACATTGTAGCATCATGCTTATTTAACCAAACTTTGCAACAAATACTGAAGAAAAGAAAAAGAAACTCACTCAGAAAAAAATGAAATAAAGTTCAATAATAGGCTAATCTGATAATTTATAAATAAAATTATGTCAAATTTTATTTTGCCGGCCAAGATTTTATATATTGAAATAAATGAGAAATAAAAGAATATACAATAGCTAACCTGAAACCCATTTTTAAACAGTTTGAAAAAATGCAGGAAAATCACTGTTTTATTGCAGATGTTGTCAAAATCTAGAAAAAATAGTGAGAGCTTTAAGAGAAAATTCAATTAATAGTTAACACAAAGGCATTTTTCAAATGAATCACTATCTTAAATCCATCTGCTTATCAATATTCAGTAATATTTGGTAAACTAAGGTGAATTTTTAACTTCTGATAAATTGCTACAATAAAATGCAAAATACAGGCCTCCTCCCCTCCCCCAAAGAATCAAATTTGCTGATGAGGTTAAAGAAAGCTACGCCAATGAACTAATGGAAGCCAATTAATTTGTCTGTGAACTTTACCAACTCTTTGCTTTTGTTCAGTGCTTCAACCATCTAGGAATTCCCACCTGCTCCTTCCCATGGGCCCTCCTTCTTTCTGTCCCCCCCTTCTCCACTCAAAACCTACCTGTAATTCTTTAAGACTTAGTTCAACTGTCCCCTCCCCAAGAAAACCTTCCAGGCCAATCAATTCACTTCTTTGAAATCATAGCATTCTATGTCCTATACTAGCAGTTCCCAAACCATGGTCAACGACGTTCTAGAAGATACAAATAGAGGATCTATGAGAAAATGTCTATATACTATCTAATTGGTCACTGATGCAACAGCACTCAATCATTTGATAAGGTCACATACACAAAAATCACACAGATGTCATTTGCTATGTAATTATTATATATAATAAGCTGGGTCCTCACTGTTGCTGTCATCTTTGTCATCTATACTTACTGACTCATTTTCCCCATCATCTGTTCACAATCTTTTCTTCTCCCAAGCCCCTAGTCAAACCTGAAGCCTCTGATACCTGGAGCAAAGGCTTTGCTGAGAAAACCAAAGCCTTCAAAAAGAAGCTCTCTCAACCTCCCTTGTCAAAACTTTTCAGCATTCTCATTGTTACTCCTTCTCTCCTCTCCTTTCTGAGAGAAAAAAGTCTGTTCTCTACTCTTTGCCAAGAATAATCTTTCTACCTTGTTACCACTTGCTCTCACCCTCTCTGGGAACTTTCTTTAGCAATGATCCTCTCTTTCATGAAACCTCTCTGCTCCCTCCACTGGCTCCTTCCCATCTATCTACTAAAATGTTCGGGTCTCCCCAGTTTAAAAAAAAAGCCTTCCCTTAATCCATCTATCTCATCCAACTACTGGCCCATCTTCTTGTTTCCCCTTCCTTACCAAAATCATTGAAAAAGTGGTCAACACCAAATCCAACCACTTCCTCACTGCCCCATTCTTCTCAATCCCTTCATCATCTAACTGAACGGGGAGTTGGGAAGCATCACACTAGGAGGAGATCTGGAGTTGGGATTGCCAGATCTGCTACTGTAACCCAGGGCAAGTCAACTCCTACCTCAAGAGGCCTCAGAATTCTCATCAGCAAAATGAAGACAACAGACTGTCTCAATGATCTTGAAGGTCCCTTCCAGTTCTAAATGATCTATTATACCAAGAAAAATTCTAGAACAAGTTACTAAATGCATTATTTCTGAGCACCTGGAAAGGTGAACAATGATCACTAGGACCACAGTAGGGCAACTAGGTGGCAGAGTGGATAGAGCACCAGGTCTTGAATCAGGAAAACTCATCTTTGTGAGTTCAAATCTGGCCTCAGACACTTAACAGCCGTGTGACCCTGAACAAGTTCCTTAACCCTGTTTGCCTCAGTTTCCTCATCTGTAAAATGAGCTAGAGAAGAAAATGGCAAACCACTCCAGTATCTCTGCCAAGAAAAAAAGGGTCATGCAGAACTTCTGCCTGGAGTTGACATGAAGTTAGAGAAATATTGTTCCCTTACTATAAGTTCCCTCCCTAATCTCTTAGTGGCAAACTTCTATAATCAAAAAGTTTTATAAGCACAATAACAAATCTATTAAATAACTGATTCTGGAATGTCTTAGGTTACTGTAAGATTTAGCTATTTGGCTTAGGATTTTAGCCCAAACGACAACTCACTATTTAGACTTGATATCTGTTATTAGTATGTATGTGTGTGTATACATATGTATGTATACACATACACACACATGTTCCTGTATAAATTAGGGTCCTACAATTCTTTGTAATAGTATAGAGATAACTAGGTCAAGGGCTTGTGATGATATTGTTACTTAGTTAATATCATATTTATCTCAAGTTTTGTTACAATTAGTGTTAAAAGAAGAATAGCTTGTGATTTATTTTGTAAATGCCTTAAAAGAAACATGGCATGACTAGAAGTTTATGACTTAATATGTACTGTGTTAAAAACTGGTTACTTAATATGTTTATGTACGTATTAGAGCCCATTATTAATTCCTTAGTGAAATCTCATCCTCCTGGGGCAGGGGGAGATTAATAATGAATTAATGTAAAGTATAAGAAAGCAGGTTCTAATATGAATCTCTTAAATATGACAATGGCCAAGGTTTCAATTTTGATTTTGTAAGAATGATAAGAGTACATAATTAGGAATGGTAACTTAAAATTGTGCCAAGGTCACTTTTGTAGGAAAGTGGACAAAATAAATTGGGGTTCCTACAAAAAGACAAGAAGAACAAGATGCTGAGATGCTGTGCTGGAGATGGCTGGAACAAATACCGAGGACCAGAGGACTTCATCAGATGATGTTCCCTACCAGACAGCTGTATGAAAAGAGACTTCTGAATCTTAAAGGGACAATTGCATTATTGTTTTCTTTTGGGTCTCTGTATCTGTGTTTATAAAGGGGACTGCCCCCTCTTGATTTGTCAAATGCATACATCAACCTTTCCCCCTTCCCTTCCCATATTTACTTGAAGGGGAGATGGATAAGGGGAAGAATTCAAATGAGAAAGACAGTAAGGGAGTATTAAAGATGTGGAAACAAAAATTTGAATAAAAGAAAAGAGGGAGAATTGTGGAAAACGATAGGAGGAATTCTGTTTCCACAAGATTAAAAGTACTCCTAGCTTTAGCAGAATTAAGTCAGGTGACTGGTTCTAATGAGAGCTGTGATGTAGCAGAACCAGGCTTCTGATCAGGTGAAAGGCTAGAAGTCTATATAGATGCTTAACGAGCTGTTTGAGGAGGGGATGACATGGGCAGTTCAGGGGGTTGCATCTGGCCAATGGAGAGCCAGGTGGGAGATTCGAATTTGAATAATATAAAAGGCTAGCATTCATCTGAACAAATCATACTCTCCTGCATTCTCCATATGGGAAGTACTCATTTACTCAGAGAGAATAAATGTAAAATATAATGAAAAAAAAATGAGGTCATGAAGAATCAGAACCAAAACAACTGAAGAAAAACAACAAAAGGACCATAGTAAGAGTTTACAGACAAATCATGTCAAACAAAATAACTATAAAAAGTGGAAATGAAGTTAAACTGATAGAATAGAACAAGCATTTGAAAAAGTTCCATGGTATCCTCTTAGGCAACCAGAAATGTGAGCTATATGACACTAGTTAAATGGATTTATAACCAGAACAACTAGGCACAAATAATGTTGACTAACAGAAGAATGACAAGCTGAAGGAGGGTCTTTAGGAGTATACTGAAGAACTCTGTCCTCTGCCCAGTTCAACATTTTTATCAATGACATGAATTAAGACATAAGCAATGCCTCCTCAATTTTCACAGGAAGCTACCCTGGGGGAGATGGCTAATGCAATGGTTGGCAGAATCAGAATCCAAGAGGATCGCAACCAGCTGGAACAATGGGCTGAAACTAACAGGGTTACATTTAATAATGGTAATATGCAGGAACTTAATCAGAAGGGCTGTTATGGTAAAGAAGGGACAGGTACATTCTGAATAGCTCTAGAAAATGGGATTAATGCCAGCTGAGTAAAAGATGCAAATTTCAGCTCAAGTGAAAGAAGAGCTTTCTTTCTAATTAGAGTGATCAAAAAAACGGAATAGCCTGCCTTAGTAGGCAGTGAGTTCCCCATCAATGAAGGTGTTCAAGCTGAGGCTGATTTTCCTGCACGGGAAATAAGACTGTGCTGGATGATCTTTAGGTGCCATTCTAATTCTCAAGATCTCATTACTTTTTATAGCAGAGGTACAGCTGTGATGATAAAGTAGAATTCAAATCTGCTAAAACCTGGGTTACTTATTCAATCAAACGTCCCTTAGTCAGACTGTCAAAGAATAAATGTAGAACTTTTCATATATTTTGTCTATGCTGGCTATGAATAGTTAAAATATGACTGAATAATTTCATTCCTATAGTCAACAGAATTTCTACAAATGGAAAATTCACAAGTCAACTCTATACCCTTCCCTTGAATAAATGTATGCTTCCTCAAACCTAGGGGTCTAAATTTGAGACATAAACTTAAAAAAAATATTTTGATAACTTTTTTTTCAATATAACTGGTTTCCTTTGCAATCCTATGTACTTTATTTTATGCATTTTAAAAAACTATTCCAAGAAGGGGTCTATGGGTTTCACTGGACTGCAGTCCCTGACACCAAAAAGGTTAAGAACTATGCTCTAATCTAACTTAGGCCACAGTCTGATGCTAGAAAAAAACTATAACATGATGACTTTGCCCACTATAAATCAATATGTTTCTTAAGCATCTATTTTGGGCAAAACACTGGGGTCATTGTTAGAAAGCATAAGATGTTTAGATGAGTCCCTGAACTTCAGGAGCTTTTAAGTGAAGGGAGGAAGTCTGGACAGCACCTCTATCTCTTTGGCTCAATAATTCAGTAATCTATTTCTTGTTGATTCCCTTATACACTCCTCACAACTATCCCAAACCTCCTCTCCTTTTCTCATCGCCCCAATTCCATTCCAGCTCCCTTCACCAGCAGATCACCTCATCCCCTAACTTATTAATATTAAGATCTCAAGCTTCTTTTCAACATATGTCTCTTCATTTATTTCATTAGGAAGGGAGGAGAATTATCCACTCTCACTTCTAAATCTAGGCCCCTCAACCTGTGTCCTAGATCCACAGCATTTCATCTTTTCTCAGACTCCAGTCCATGAATTACCAATCCTTCCAAACAAACCTTCTCCAATGGTTCCTTCCCTTTTCTCCAAAAACATGCTCAAAGGTCCTAAGTCCTAAAGGAAATAATGAAACTCACCCCTTAAACTATTCGGCCTCCTCTCCTTCATCTCACCTTCACTTTTCTTCAAGGAGTGGTAAGTTTTACCTACTTCTTGAAATCTGGCTTTCAACACGATCACCCAAGTCCTAACTGCCAAGTGCAATGGTTTTTCTGTTCTCTTTGCCCTTGACTTATCTGAAGCATTAGACTTGGCTGACCACTCTGTCTTAGGTACTATTTATCCCACCACCTCTCTGTCAGAGACTAGCACAGTACTGGTACAGAGCAGGAGACTAAGAAATGCTTGTTTATTAACTGATCCTCCTGTTCCCTTTACTGGCTTCTCTTCTTCCCCTCACCACTTAAAAGGCGCTATTAGGGGCCATCTCCAGTCATCCTGATCTATATCTTGCCACTAGACCCAGATGGTTCCAGAGGAGAAAGCCCTCTCTCACTTAAATCCAATTCACATGTAAGTCGTGGCATCACCTTCCTGATGTCATGGTCCTCTTCGAGGAGAAAGGACAAACAACACAAGTCAGTATTACCCACAATTCTGTCCCCAGAACTCTACTTTCCTCTTTCAAAGTTCTCTCCCTAGCTATCAATACTCTTCCCATCCATTTCCATCACCACTGCCCTAATTAAGGCCTTCATCCCATTGTCTCTGTAACCTATCTCAATTATTTAACTTACCTACCAATTCCAGTTTCTCCCCGATCCAGTACATCCTACCGCCTACTGCCATATTAATCTTCCTAAACCACTCCTTGAGCAACACTCTCCTGCTCAAAAGGCTTCAGTAAACATCCAAGGCCTTCAGGATAAAATCTAAACCATTTGTGCAGTGTTCAGGATCTCCCCAATTTGCTTTCAACCTAATCTCCCATTAGTTTCCATTCAAGTTAAGCCAGGACCCTTTCACAGCATTATAGATTCAGAGCTGAAGGGTCTTAAAAGTCATCTATTCCAATCTCCACATTTTATAGATAAAGAATCTGAGGCCCAAAGGGTTTTAGTGATTTGCTCAAGATCACAAAGGCAGTAAGTGGCAGAAGTAGGACTCGAATCCAGGTTCTCTGATTGCAAACATAGTCCTGTTTCTACTCACCAGGCTCCAACACCCCAACCTAGCTTTCCAGGCCACATATCAGTTTCTACTGCTCCCTTAGCATCTTATACACCAGTTCTCTTTCACTTGGAGGAAGGCTTTTTATCCACTCTACTGCCATGCTGCCCATCACTGTTCACATGACACATGCCAGATATGGGCTTGACATGGCTTTCCAACCCATACTTGTTCAAACTTCCTAACAAAACTAAGTTCTTGGATCAATCACTGAGAATTTGTAAAATGCTTTCCACCTGCCAAGCACCTGAGATAAAAAGAAAGACAAAAAAAAAAAAGCCCCGCTCCTCAAGGAACCACATTCCGGTGAGGGAAATGACATGTAAATAACTGGGTACACATGAGATATATGCAGAGTAGATGGATGCAGCCTCAGAGGAGAAGGCACTACCAGCTGGGGGAAATCAGTGACAATATTTATTGTCACTCCTACTTTGCTTGCTTAGAGGCAGCACAGTATAACAGAGTTACTAGGCTTGGATTCAGGAAGACCTGGATTCTAATTTTACCTCTGACACCTCATAGCTCCTAGCTGCTATGGGCAAGTCACTAAATCTGTCTGCTCCTTAGTTTCCTGACCCACTAAGTGTAGATCTGTTTTAAGTTTTGAAATAGATAACATATGCAAATTATATACTATATTTTTTAAAATCCTTAAAATATACTTGTAGGTAAGCTTTCACATTTGATATTGCTTTCTTCTCCTAAATAGCTCCCACCCCAATTGAAAACCCATTGCCCTAAGATCCTGCATGAACACAAGCATAAACCCCTTCCTTTAAAATCAGGCATCGAATATAACTTCACTATTGTAGTTGTAATCTTACAAGTTATATTTCAAATGGTAAATGACGTAGCAAAAAACCTAAATATTAATGTTCACAAACATTCTGAAGCAACTATATATGAATATGTTGTCATACATCATTCTAATTTAAACTTGCTTTCTCTAAATTAATCCATTAAAATGTCAGGCCATTCGATAAAATTAGGCATACTCTTATTCTTCCCCACTATTAAGATTCATTTTCCTTAAAATCACCAGAATGTCACTCAATCCACAGTCAAAAAATTTCAAATTAACACTGCACTCATTAATTGGATTGTTCACACAATAAAGTGCCAATGAGCTGTTAGAATGTCTTTTCTAAGATTTTTTTTTTATTTCTCTTGACTAAGAATTAAAAAAAAAAAGTCACTTCCATGAGTAAAAGTAAAACTGGAACAAAACTTTAAACACGAAATCTGTATTTTAAGGAATATACAAATTTATGGTTCAAATATTTTTGTGAAGACCTAAGAACCTAAATTTGATATTAGAATTTAAGCCCTTTTTGTTGAAAACAGATTACAAAACTCTTTCCTTAAAAGCTTACTACCATCAGTTCTATACAAACAAAAGTTAACAGAGAGATAAGCTGGTTAAGTAGCTGATAGTAGTTTTAATTTCAAATACTACTGTTTTTCCTTAAAAATTAAACCCAAGAACTAATTATTTTGCAAATGAATTACAGTTAACATTTAACCACCTTATAGTCGAACAGGATTTAACCACAAATCAAGAATCTAAAGTAGTACCTAAGATAAGATACTGGAAGCTGCCACTATGTGGCATCAACAGAACTTTAAGGGCCAAAACCATCCACACACTTGAATAGAACTTTTTTTTTTTATCAAATTTTATCATATACTTTATTTCACCCCCAAATTATTATTCATAAAAACAAGTGACCTTTGCAGCACTACCATGTAACCATGGACCTATTGAGGTAGACCACAAACCAAGGGCCAATCTCAGAGCAAAGAAGACCTAGGTTCAAATCTCACCTTGGACACTGATACTGTCTCTGAAGCCTAAAACAAGTCAAAATCTGAGGGTCCCTAAAGTGCAGAGCAGGTGCCCAACATTAAGTGGAAGGACTCCCAGGAAGTTTCCTAACCAGGTGCTCCCTAAAAACCAACGAATAGGACAGGGTCTAATAGTATCAATAAAAATGATACCACAAACCTTGACATTTACATGGAGCTTTTAAAGTTTCACCTACATTATTGAAACGAGGAAGCTGAGGCGGAGAGGTTTTGAACGATTTGCTTATGGGGCACATAAAGGATCTCAGGTCTTCCAGACTCCGAGTCCAGGACTCTATGCACACGCACCAGCCTGCCTTGGTAAATGCTGAATTTCTAAGCGTTTCCCTAAAAACTGGTCTTAAGCTCCTGGCACTCCAATGCATCATTTTTTTAACAGTTGCTTGCTCCCCACACCTCCACTCCACTAGCCAATACGACGTTATGCATTAATCGAATAAAAAACAAGGTATGTATGAAGCGTGACCGGGTACTGAAGTTCTGCTGTTTCCCCCCTTCAAAAGTTTATTCCGTTTCCAAGACCGTCAGTTTTCAGCAATCTTTGGAGAGGTTTAGGAGAAGTTGCCACATCATGACTAACCCACTGGGGGCTCTGATTCTTCTTCCAAATACCGGGTGTCCCAAAAGTCTCTGTGCAGCTTTCAGCTGAAAAGAAAGCCCCGGCGCTGTTCCGGACTGACGAAAGCTCGGCACACGCAGCTTCGTGAAAAGCTTACCCCCGCACCGGGACTTCTGGGACACCCCGCATTCCATCCCTAAGGAGCACGCAGAGCTCCCCACGCCTTGGGGGGCCCGCTATCAATAAAAGTTTGAAGGTCCTGCGCAGAGACGAAGATTGATAGCGGACCCCCGAGCGGGCAATGGGGGAGAGGGAGCCCCCGAGGCCTCCCCCTCCGGGCTCGGCGGGCAACAGGGTCAAGGCTGCGACCACGCCGGCGGGGGGGGTCCGGGGGGGGGGGGCCGCGCCGGGGTCCCAGGGCTGCCCCCCCCCCGCCCTGCACACGCACTTTCTCGGCTACAACTTAATGAATGGCGTGCGGGCAGCGGCCTCAGCTGGGCCACTCGTACAAGTGGGCCGGGCCGCGCGCTGGGGGCCCTGCGGGGCTGCGGCCACGGCGCCCCCTCCCCCCGCACTCACCTGGGGGCGGCGGCGGCGGCTGCGGGCTGCTCCTGCCGGCAGACGAGGCGGCGGCGGCAGCGGCCAGGGCCGGGTCCCGGCGCCCGAGCAGCAGCAGGAGGCAGCCGAGCCACAAGGAGGCGGCGCGGACGAGGCTCCGGGCGCCCCGCTCCGGTTCGGGCTCCGGCCCCGCCGCCATCTCTTCCCCCGGCGGCCAGCGGCGGCGGCGGGGACAGCGACCCCGGCCGCTCCGCCCGCCCTCGCGGCTCGGCTCGGGGCTGCTCGGGTCCTCGACTCCGCTCCGGCTCGGGCTCTGCTCCCTCTCCGCTCCGGCTCCGGGCTTCTGGCGGGGGGGTCCGCAGGGAGGGCGCCTCCTCGTCCTGGGGGGGGAGGGGGCAGAGGGGGGGCGGTCACCGCACGCGCCGGGAGTGAGAGGGGAGACAGCCTCGGGCAGGCTCTGGGCGTCTGCAGCCCCCGCTGCCGCCACCGCCGCCGACTCCGGGCTCCCCGCGCGCTCCCACCACACACACTCACACGCGCGCGCGAGCTCCCACACTCACAGGGCGGCCAGCGCCAGGGGGCGGGGGCGCGCGCGCGCACAAACACACCCCTCCCCCTCCCCTTACCGCAGCCCCGCGCGAGCGAGGCCCGCCCCCAACTCCGAGCTCGGCCGCCGCCGCCGCCGCCGCCCGGTCCTTCCCCCCCCCTTCCCGGCTCCTCGCCCCTCCCCCCTTGGCCGGTCCTTGCCTGGGCCTCAGCCTGTGCCGAGGCGTCAGGGAAATCCCGGAGAAGCTGATCCCGACTCCAACCCCGATGCCGATCCTGGCTCTCCGGGGAGGCCGGCCCAAACTCGGGCCCGGCTCCCTATATAGGGCCTCGGAGGAAGCCGGAAAGCCCGGGGGCAGGCGCGGGTCAGCGCGGGGCTTCCCGACCACACCGAGCCCCCCGCTTGGACCCTTCCGGAGGGACCCAGGGGCGCCCAGCGGGAAGGGGCGCCGCCCGGCCCTACACCCCCCACCCACCCAGCCTCTTCCTTCCAGGCCCGCCCTGCGCCCCGCGCCCTTCAGCCGCGGGGACCGGACCCCTGGGGGGAACAAAGGCCTGGCCTGGACTCTCCTAGGCTCCCCTCCCCCCTTTTTGTTGTTTTATTGACACGGACGTCGCTCTCCCTCTAGATACACTTAGGCGCACTTATACCTGTGTATATAGGTGCTGCGCACATTGCGTACGTGTGTGCACAGGCGTGTGCCCGTGTGTCCGGCTCTGCGTCCTAGCGCAGTCGGGACTCTCGTGGGAGCAGGGACACATGCCCCGAGGTCCGCACGGGGAAGGGAGAAGGTCTCCGCGGCCGGCCGCGGGGTGGGCTCTTGGCGGAGCCGGGAGGACTAGCGAGCGCTTCTGGAAGATTTGCGAAGTGCTTTACCGAGATTGCTTAATTTGATTTAGATTAGATAACGCCTGCTGCAGGGTCGGGCGGAGCGCTGCGGCTAAAGGCTGGGGATACAAAAGGAGCGAAAGACCATTAAGTTTTAAAGCCTTCGGCCCTCGGAGAGGCGGTAATCGCCCGCAGTCTGGCCCCAGCTCACCTTTTTTTTTTTTTTTTCTGGTAACATAGTCGGTGGGAGGAGGACGACTGTAAACCGTGTTAGATTTGGGAAGCAACAAGGCCGCTGCACTAGTTGTTTGAAATCACTTAAAGGTACCACGGAATTGACGAGGAAATCAGTTTCTTGGTGTTGGAGGAAAGCTAGCTATTGGCCGGGTCTGTTTCCCCTAGCCCCCTCCCCCATTACACTAGCTAATGGGAAATTTCTTCAAGTGACTGTTGGGATCTGAGCATGAATAGGTTCTTTCTTCACTTTACCAAAATATGTTGCTTTCTCCCAAGAGCAGGGTGTTTCTCTACATTTTGCATCTCATTAGGACATCTCTGCGGAGACCTTTATCATATGTTTCCTTTAGCTCTGCTCTACAGGGTAAATACAGAGTGCAGGGTTTATGGGCAAGTCACTGTCGTCTCTGAGGCTTACTTTCCTCATCTGTAAAAATAAGGTCGGACTAGATGGTCCCTGAGAGCCCCTCCAGTTCTAGATCTATGGATCTGAATCAGCCGCTTTACCCTGTCTCCATTTTGTCTCTGTAGACATACCCCAAAAAGTTACTCAGGTCACGTTTCTCTCCTAAACTCCATCCAGTCACTTGTCTTCCCTCTGCCTCTCCTTCAAATTTCCTATTTTTTGGAGGCATCTCCCAACACAGAACGTGTTGCTAGGTCTTGTCAGTTCTACTTTCACATATCTTAAATTCTCCCTATTTAAATGGCCACTATTATAGTTCAGTTCCTTATGACCTCTCACATGGATTACTGCAATCCTAAAAGGTCTCCTTGTTTCCAGTGTCTAATTCACCATCCACACAATTGCCAAAATGAAATTCCTAAAGTCGAATTGTGGCATTCCTCTATTCAAGAATCTTCCCTGGCTCCCTAGGATACAGCTGCTTCACAATCGGGCTCCTTCCAGCCTTTCCAGATCTACTTCACAGTATCTCCCTTCACGTACCCTATGTTCCAGACAAATTGATCTACTGGCAGTCTCTTGAACTCATCATTCCATCTCCTGGAACATTTGTCTTTCCTCCCCTGTTCTAATCCATAGCTTTCTTCAGGATTCAGCTCTGGTGCCACCTCCCCTTGAGGTCTTTCCTAATTCCCTGGTTTTTAATTGCCTTCCTGCTCTTTTTATGATCAGACTATGTTATATATGTGTGTACATATGTGCATATATGTGGTTTGTACATATATTCAAATGTATGTGTATGGCCCATATATATGATAAGAGTGGATGAAGAACACCTTGGAACCAGAACAGCCTGGGTTTGAGTCTTCCCTCTGACATTCTTGCTCAGAGTCCAGGAGTAAGTCACCTTACCTTAGTGTAAATTGAAGAGAACGGTGCTGACCTACATTGGAGGAGGGAGTTTTCTCCTCTGGGAGTTTCTTATACCAGTGAAATCACAGATCCAGCCCTTACCAGGGACTAGATACAGGCACACACATATATAACAAATTCCTTGAGGGCAGATACTAGTTTTTGTATTTGTCTTCATGTCCCGGTGTCTGTCTGCACAATGCCATACAGTGGAGATGCTTAATGCTTGCTGAAATTGAATTAAGACTAAAAAAATTCCTTAAGCATTTCATTCATTAGTTACCAGGACTTTCAAAGGGCAAAGTACTACAGTACTGATAACAGGTATTTTGCATGGCTTGTTTGCGATTTATTTTTATAAAAAAGCTATTAAATGACCCATAGAACTTTTTTTCCTTTTTCAAATGTCAGGACGCAATATCCAAACTCAAGGAACTATAAGCATTTCAGAATCAAGGAAATGGAGTCATTATAAGTTTCCGTTGTTGGGATGGCTGGTCAAAATAGTAAAATAATTAAACAATATATTCTCAAAAATTTACCAAAGTATGCTATTACTCAAAGTTGAGTGGAAAAATTAAATGGTATGCAAATAGAATTTTGTAGAAAATGTTTATTTTATTGCTAATAATAATAGAGAATCATTGTGCTACAGATTGTACAGTCAGTACAAAGAGGCTTTAAAATTAATTCACCGACTTCATCCCCATATGTGAGACAAAGCAGGAAAAAGCCAATTGACTGACTAGCTATACCAGCCAAGGAAACTGAAAACAAATTCCCACTAGGCAGTGCTCCTGTTATGGGAACAGAATTTTCTCCTACACACATCTTTTGCATTACTGCCTTTGTGTATGGATATGCCAACCCCCTAATCTGGAATGTTTTCTTTCCTCCCTCTCCAAATCAATCTCCTTCAAAACTCACCTATTCAGGAAGCTGTCCTTGATTAATTCCACCTACCACTTATTAAACCTTTATTCCTTCAGTATTGGATAACACAGCTTGCACTCTATTAATTTATATTTGTCTAATGTCGCCTTAAAAATGTTCATGAAACTTGGAGTTAATATGCTTTCTCCTCAACTATGTTTCCTTGATGACTTCTATTTCTCTTCTATCATGGTATCCTCAGAGTCGGAAGGGACTTCAAAGACCATTTTCTTCAATGTGTTTCCAGACTAGAATTTTCTCCACAATATACTCAACAGGTGGTCACCCAGTCTTGGCTTGAAGACTTCCAGTGAAGTGAAATCCACTACCTCCCAAAGCAGCCATTTAAATTTTCAACAGCTCCAAATGTTAGGAAGTTTTACCATATCATTTTACCTTTCCCCAAAGCCTAAACTTGCTACCCTGTGACGTGACTACCACTCATTGTTCCTTGCTGTTGTTCAATTGTGTCTGACTCTTCATGACCACATTTGGAGTTTTCTTGGCAAAGATACTGGAATGATTTGCCATCTCCTTCTCCAGCCCATTTTACAGATGAGGAAACTGAGGCAAACAGGATTAAGCAACTTGCCCAGGGTCACACATACAACTAGTAAGTGTCTGAGGCCAGATTTGAACTCAGGAAGATGAGTCTTCCTAACTCCAGGCCCAGCACTCTATGCACTATGGTGCCACCTGGCTACCCCATCATTCCTAGTCCTACCCTCTTGAGCCAAGTAGAACAAATCTACTTCAATAATAGGATTATAGACATAAAGCTTAAAAGGACCGTAGCAGCCAACAAATCCAACCTCTATTTTAGAGATGAGGAAACTGAGGTAGTGACTTTCCCAAGGTCACATACACAACATCCTTTGCTCCTTCAACTGCTTCCCCTGTCATATGAGGCCCTTTACCATCTTGATTGTCCTGTGAATACTTTCCCTCTTAGAAATATGGTGCCCTGAACGGAGGATAATGGTCCAGATGGGTCTGAGCAGGGCAAAGTAGTAGGAAACTTAGCTTTCTAGTCCCTGTGCTATTCTCTCAATGCAACCCAGATAAAAATAAGCTTTTTAGCTGTGATACCACACTGCTGACATATTAATCTTCTAGTCCACTAAAAAAAACCCACACATCTTTCCCAGATAACGTATTGTCTAGCCTTATCTTCTCCAGCTTGTACTTGTGAAGTTAATTTTTAAAGCTGTATAACATTACATTTGTCACTCCTAAATTTTATTATATTTTATTTGACCCAATGTTTTAGCCTATCAAGATCGTTTTGGATACTAATTTTATCATGCCATACCTCAGATGTAGAAGGTGTGCCCCACGTGACTGGATGTGTAGTGAGCCCAGGAGAGGTTCAGAGCTTGCTTTCTTGAAAAAGTGTTGAACATCAGCTGTCTTTCTAGTCATTTGCCTCTCTTTCACAAAGCTGAACTGATGTATGTGCAGCTATTGATCTCCAGAATAGTGTAACGGGATGAACTTTTTGCAAAAGTAACCATCATATCCAACAGCGAAGCATCCTTCTCCCAGGTGACTGTCTCACCCTCCAGAAATTTTTCTTCTTCACAGTAATAATCTGTGTCCTTTGTCTTGTCAGCAAAATTATCTATTATTTCTACATCACCCATACGGTGGACCATGTTAGTCTCCTTATTAGCTCACTCTATCTCACTTACAGTGTCGATCTGATAAGATAAGCAGGCCTTATTTCTAACCCCCTTCACATACTCTCTGCCTCAGCCAGACTGGACTATTCACTTTCTCCCATTCATAGTCCATACTATGATAGGGAAGAATTCCTCTTAATTATCAGTATTTGCATAGTGTATTTTGGAAAGACCTTATTTTATAGCAAACAAATTCTTCATCATCATTAAAAGATAACACATTATAAGAAACCCCCAATTTTCTCCACTTTTTCCTAAGGTTTTCCTTTGAGCAGGATTCTAGATCTAAGCAACATTAAAAGTTACATCTCTAATGTTAATTTAAGTTTGAAAATACTGCACGGTGTCCGACATTGGATCAACTTCCTTTTGACAGTTCCTTTCTAGTAAAAATTAACATTGTCAACAACTTTGTCGCCAGTAGTTTGGCCATCGGATGATGAATTGCTTTAGCTGCAGCTTCAACACCAACAATAACAATAATAGCTAGCATTTATAGAGTGCTTTAAAGACATTTTAACTACGTTATCTCATGTTACCTTCTTAACAACCCTGTGAAGTAGGTGCTTGTTATCGTCTCCAGTCTATGGATGAGAGAACTAAGGCAAAAAGAGGTCAACATATTTTTCCAGAGTCACACAGCTAGTAAGTGTATAAGGCAAGATTTGAACTCAGGTCTTCCTGACTCTGAGGCCAGCACTAGCTGCTGTACCACCTAGCTATCCAGAAAAGCTATACAAAAGACTACTACCTGTATTGGAAGCACACAAGTGAAACACTTTTGTGAATGATTCTTGATAACACCTTAGTCCATAGATGGAATAAATGACCTTTTGGGAAATCGGTCAATATATTAACCTGCTCCCTTAAAATGAACCCAACAATTACATAACAATAGATGAGTTTTGTTATCCTCATGGTTTTTTTTTCTTTCAGAAACAAGAGTTCGATGGAGCAAAATGAGAAATTTATTTGTTCGGAGCTTCATTAGTTTATACTTTGTACATGTAAATGTGTAACATTTTGGAAAGTTTTAGGAAACATTGGCATCTTCTAGTCACAGTCCTAACATTAATTGACAGCATCCTCATGGCATTAGCATGAGCTAATAGGCAAACTGTCTTACTCTCCTTAACCATTTGGGGCACTTAATTCATGAGCAGATGCTAAGTAGGGTTATGCTTTGTTAATCACTGCCAACATAGAACATTTCATCAGTATTATAAAACTCTTGAGAGGGTAGCCTACATACAGAAATTGAGGATTATCACTATTAATATACACCTTGGGCAGACAGACACTATAGATGGATAATGGATGAGCTGAGCCCAAAATTGACTAGGAAGAAAAGAACTGGCTAGATTGCTTCTCAGTGGTGCTTTTCACAAAGTCAAAGTTCTTCTGGAGACAAAGGCCCAACCTTTAAACATCCATATTCTTCTTGTGATGCAACAGGGCTCAGTCTAGCCATTAAATGCCTAAGTCTCTGAAGAATTAAAATCATGGGTCACCCAAAGAACTATGGGTAAGAACTTGTGGATAAGAGTAGTCATCAGTATATTGCCAATGAAGATATGTGCAAAAGTGGGGTAAAATATGTCATCAGAATGATGTATGATGAGAAAAGGAGATGAGCCACTCTCGGCAAGAGAGAAGTATCACCTGTGGACAGCTCACAGGCACCACTGTATCTGTATAATCAAGAGCTCTGAAGCAAGAGTTCTTAACCTGGGGTCTGTGAACTTTAAATATATGTATATTATATATATATATATATATATATATATATATATATATAACTATATTTTAATATAATTAATTTCCTTTGTAAGTCTATGTCTTTTGTGCATTTTAAAAGATCATTCTTAATTAAAACATCTATCGTCTTCACCAGTCTTCACCCAAGGACTCAATGATACAAAAAGTTATGAATTCTTCATCTAGAGTACACATATATACAGAGAGAGCAATATGGATAGATAGATCTATTTCTGCTTATATATCCCTCTCTCTATATGTGTATGTGTATACATACATGTGTGTGTATGTTTGTGTCTGTATATATAGCATATTTGGTGAACCCTGATGAGAAATATTTGTAGGAGGAAATAGGAAAGTCTCCCAGGATGAAAAGTCTAGGGTGGGTTGCAATCTATATCACTGGAGAGAGTGCAAAGGTCATTTAGGTCACAGAACCACAAAAATGCTGATGTGTTCACTGGACTACAGCAGTGAGCTATCCTAACACAGTTGGAAAGTCCAGCCTGTACAGAAATGTGGATGGAAACAGCAGATCCAAGTAGAATGCATCACAGAACTTATCATACAGAACATGAAATCCAAATTGTCTCCAGCAAAATGCAAGGAGGAGGGAGGAATGAATGGAAGACTGATTCATTTATTAAGCTCTTACTAGGTTCAAAGCACTGGGACTATACATAAGCCAGTGCCTGCCCTCAAGCAGCTCACATTCTAGTAGAGGTGACAACACATAAGGAGGAGGTGCATAAGTAAGAAAGCTGTGCTGACCTTAAAAGAGAGCATGGAAGTCTAGGAAGTAATAGTAAGCTCATTACACTTCACAGTTTCCAAAGCAGTTTCCTCATAACAACCTTGTGGGGGAGTTGATGAAAGTAGTCTCACCATCATTTTACAGATATGGAAATCGATGCTCAATGAGGCTATTAATAATGATAGTAGCATTTATATAGCACTTAAGACTTGCAAAGCATTTTACATATGTTAAATCATTTTAAATGACTTCAATTAGTCAATCAACAAGCAATTTTAAATATCTATTCTATATCAAATACTGGCACTGAGTACAAAAGTAAAATCTAGTCCCTTTTCTTGATCATGCAACTAATGAATGCCAGAGGTTGGCTTGTAAACCAGGCTCCTGACAACTAGTCCAGTGTCTTTTCAACTAAACCACGATGACTTCAAAAAGGAGAACGCAGGAAAATGTTGACATTCGTGTATACTGGTCCATCCATGTACAATACCAATAATAACAGGAACTCACATATAGATGGCACTTTGTAAATGACTGGCTTTGCTCACCATTAGCTCTTTAGGCAAATCAATCGAGAATTTATTATCTCCATTTTATAGCTGAGGGAACAAAAACGCAGAGGGATTTGCCCAGTCACCAGGGTTGACAACTGCCAGTCCAGAAACTTAAACACAGGTCTCCTGATTCCTAGGTCATTGCTCTTAACACTAGACAATGCTGTTTTTTTTTTAACCAGCCATAAAATTATTCTGCAACCTCATGTTTGCTAATTATTTTTCACTTCCACCAGAGCATACGTGTAGTTCGGTCAATTATGTTTGCTCATAAAAATCTTTTACCTTTCCAGTTAATATTTAACCAGAGGTAAAGGCACTTCTCTGATCTTTTGTCAGAGAATCACTATTTAGGTGCTATATAATTTAGCTCTCTGTATATCTAGTTTCCCTCTACCTGCTGATTGAACTTCCCAGGGCTGACTGTCCATTTTCACAGACCTCTGCCTACTGCCTACAGTAAGAGTGTCCTCACCTTAATGTCCATTTGCCATTGTCTGCTCCTGTTCATTACTTTTTAGACCTCACTCAGTTTCCTGTCTGGGTCTTTCTGGCCTCCAGGTTCTGGCTACAGCTAATCTGGCCCATCTCACTATAGGAAGGCAGTGTGGTATGGAGGGAGAGACAGAACACTAAATTTAAAATCAGAAGTTCCTTAAAATCTCAGTTTATCACCTTCCTGAACTTGAGACACTCAATTAACATCTTGGGGCTTCAGATTCTTTATCTGTAAATCGAGGGATTGGATCCTATCATCTGTAAGGATCCCAGCTGGAACAGTCTATGACTAAATCCTCAGAACTGTTTTGGTAATTGTAACCGTCACCAGCCGATGAAAGTGCTTCTTTTCTACAGTTTGGCTAAGAGACTGGACACATCTTATCCTGTGTAATCTAACTTTGCAATTTCAGCTCTCTTGGCTGTTTTTGTTACTGCCCATACTCAGAGATCTTTTAACTTACTTCTGGGCACATAGATTTTTTTTCCAAAGGGTTAAGTTGCTAGGAATTTTATAGCAAAACTACTATATAAAAATGTGCAGATGTGGAGTATTGAACCATAGAGTGAAACTAAAGAAGAAAGTTCAAGGAAGAAAAATTGTAATAGTGTATATAATTCAGTCATTGCTACAGTTTTTATCTTTGTGGATTGAATTTCTTCACATATGGTACTATGACCAATTCGATCTTGAAATTTTCTCATTCATTTTATTCATATTGAGTGGTATTTTCCTATACAAAAAGAATGTTCACCTTCAGACTGGTAGTAATGATGGAGATAAATAAAATTATATTTTTATTTTAGTTTTATACCTATCATTATTGTCAAAATAAAGTTTCTGAAACCTGAGTGTACACAAGACACTATAAAATATTTTTAAAATAAGCCTTGTTGCTAAAAGAATGAAAATACATAGTCATTTAATTGAAGACCTTTTGATTGTAAAAAACAAACAAGAACAAGGTTTTAACAGAAATAGTCTAAAATTACAGAGTTTAGTTGAATTCTCATATTTGTTGTATCTTTTTACATGGTAGAAGTGGTCACCTGATAATAATAATGGTTGACTTAGGGCACTTTAAGATTTGACAAGAACTTTACATATATTATCTCATTTGAGACTCACAACTCTGTAGGGTAGGAACATTAAATATCTCCATTTTAAAGATGAGGAAAGTGATGGGGTTAACTGATTTGATGATGATATGCATATGTACACAATGTTTATAGTTTTCTCACAATTCTATAATGTAATGTGAGTATTTGTCTCTATTTTATAGAGGAAGAAACAGAGGCTCAGAAAACTAAGGTGACTTACTCATGGTCACAGAGCTCGTGACAGAGACTGGATTTGAACCCAGGTCTTACAGGCTCTTGAGTCCAGCCTACTTTCTACTATATCATACTGCCTCAAAACAAAGAGTGATCAAAAAAAAAACTTCAATAATTGAATGGACTCATGTCTTCATTAATGTGGATATTCTTTCCATCAGTACAAATTGCAACCCATCCATTATTTTTCATACTGTATGATTCTTGTCCATGTTTTTTCTAGCAAGATAAAAGTCCCATGTCCCCTGCACGGGTTGGACCACATCTGGGGTACCATATTCTAAAGAAGACTTCAACCAGTTGGAGTGCATCTTCACACTGGCAACCAGGATGTCAAAGGAATTTCATGTCCTACCATAATTGAGAAGATTGAAACTATGGGAAATATTTAGCCTAGAGAAGAAAAGATTTGCAAGGGGTGGAGAAGAAGCAGGACACAATTATCAGTTTCACATACTTGTCATCTGAATTAGACTCATTCTGTGCACCCCCTTAATTCTCTCTATTGATTATTTCAAATATATTCTTTACATATTTTGCACCCAGTTATTTGCATATTGTCTCCCACATTAGACTGTGAGCTTTTCGAGAGCGGGAAATGTCTTTTGCTTTTCTTTGTATACCCAGTGCCTGGCATATAGTGGATGCTTAATAAATATATATATTTCCTGCCTGTTTGACACTCAAGAGAACAGAAGAACCATTGGATAGAAATTAGAAGGAGGCAGATTTCATGTTAATATAGTGAAGAATCTACTCACAATCAGCGTTGTCCAAAAATGGAACCACATGCATAGTGAGGTAGTGAGTTTTCCATTTCTGGAGGTCCTTAAGCAGAAGTATTGAAAAGGATTCCTACATGGGATAGGACGATTATAATGGATGACCTTTAATATCTCTTCCAGTTATGATCTCATGAATTAAAAGAGACAAGAGAAGCAAAGAGGTAGAAATGTAGGGGAAAAAATAGAGACCAAATAATGGTTTACATTTGTATACCACTTTTAGGCTTATAAACCACTTTCAATTCAGTTTAACCAGTATATATTATGTGCCCACTATCCACAAAGACAAAATGCTTTCAGATCATTGCCCTCAAGGAGGTGGCATTCTATTGAAAAGGGGAAAAACATACACATAGATAAGTAATTACAAAATAAATAAAAAGAAATTGGCAAGGGGGGAGGCACTTGTTGTGGTTGTGTTTGTCCTTCATTTTTGAAGAGGACCATGACATCAGGGAAATGATGACATGACTTACAATTGACTGATTTGAGTGAGGGTGGGCTGTGCAAGGTCACCAGCCTCTCCTCCAGAGCCATCTGGGTTAAGAGGCCAGATATTCATCAGGATGACTGGAGATGGCTCAGGAGGCAACAGGAGACCCTGCCACTGGACCCAGATGGCTCGGAGGAGAAAGTAACCTTGCTCAGCCCTCCCTCACTCAAATCAAAGTCAACAGCAAGTCATGTCATCATTTCCCTGATGTCATGGTCCTCTTCAAAAACAAAGGACAAGCACAACCTGTGAGGGGGGAGGCACTAACCACTGGGAGAATCAGAAAAAAAAAAAACATCTAGTAAGAGGTAGCTTGAGTGGAATCTTATTAAAGGGAACTAGGAAATCCAAGAGGAAGAGATGAGAACAGAGACTATTCTGGGCATAAGGGAGACAGCCTGGGCAAAAGTACAGAAACCCGAGATGGAATTCAATGTATGGGAAACATCAAATAAGCCAGTTTGACTGAGACGTAGAGTGTGTGAATTAGTATTTCATCCTAAAAGCAATTGGGAGCTACTGAAATTTCTTAAATAGGGGAGTGACATAGTCAGACCTAGGATGGGGGAATATCCATTTGGCAAAAAGCATAAACTGGAAAGGGCAGAGGATGAATGAAAGGTTCAATTCCTTCACAATAACTGTGCAAAGTAAGTAGCACAGGTAGTAATATTGCTGTTTTATAGCTGAATAAATCACAGGTCCTTTATGTACTGAAGTGCAGCTGAAGGAACTGAGTCTCAGAGAGGTTAACTGATATGCTAAATTCACATGGTGAGTAAGTAGCAAAGTTTGAACTGAATCCCAGATCTTGTCATCAAACTCCAGTGCTTGTTCCATTGGATTAGAGAGAAAATTTTCAAAGCAAGATCAGGGGGAAAAAAGTTGGATGGAAAAGAAAAATGAACAACTGACTTTAAAAAGAGACATTTGTAGATCCAGTATTTTTACTATCTAAGAAAAGCTTCGCCCTACAGGAATGCACAAAATACAAAGGAGCTGGTCCTTTCGTATAATCTCAGTAAGAAGCTACGGCAGCCAACTACATTAATTTCCGTAAATATTTTATGAAGTTTATTAATGAAGAAGGCTGAATTATTTTACAAGGCCTGCTTGTATAATTGAGCAGCCACATGATGAATCTTAGTAATAATCATGGCTGGCATTTACCTAGGGCTTTATGGTTTGCAAAACATTTTAGGTATATTATCTCATTTGAACCTTATGGATTTAGCGATGAAAGGCGCCTTAGATGCAGTGAGTTAAAATCTCTCAATTTATAATGGAGGAAACTAAGGCCCAAGGTGACACAGACTGTAAGTTTATGGCCTAGGATTTTAGTGTAGATTTATCAGTATTCTTTCCACAGTGCCACCCTACCTCAAAAATACACTAATATAAGGTAGGGTTTACAGGTATTGTTAACTATTATTATCTGTCTTCGGCAAATAAGGAAACTGAGACACAGAGGGGGTTAAATGAGTTGCTCAGAGCCAAACAGCATTGAGTGTTGGTTGGCAGATTACTTTGATTCTAAGACCACTGCCGTCTGTACTACAACATACCCCTAAGGCTAATTCTATTCTTATGTACCATCACTGACTTCCTTGGTTAATCTCTTTATTTTTAAAAATGAGATTCGTAACAATGGGCATATTAATAGGCATTTCTAATTAAGGTTGATGGTGCTTAACAAATTTAAGGGACATTAAATTCTTTAAAATAACACCAGAGACTTTGCTGTTAAATATATAAATTAATTACTTCATAATTAAAAAGATGATTCTAAAAGGAACCAACTTCAGGTAACATTTTTACAATAGCAAAAGCACTAGCAGCCCTTCTATCACTACTTTGGGATCTAAGGATTTCCAATTCATATTTAATGAGTGTTTCACTCTTTCGATTGTCTAATTAGTGATTCACACTCATCCTCAGAGAGCCAACATGTAGTGCTTTATGAAGCTCAAGAGGCAGACACTAATGCATCCCCCAAAGTATGAGTAATAATTTTTGCTTAATAAATACAGAACTGCAGTCAACACAAGCAATAAGGGATTCCCATTCAAGACACCATCTGTAATTATCCCATTGGTGATTTTTGTTTAGAAAACCAAACTAAGTAAACAAGAGAAACAAACCAGCCAAATGCCAGAGATGAAGAAAACATTTTTAGACCAAGAGGTAAATCATTGCAATCTAAGCCTTCAGGAGAGAAACCAAATGAGGAGCAATAACTCTCAGGAAAGAATAACACAAAAGACTTTGGCATTCATAAAAATATTTTAAGCAAAGCCAAAAAGGAAAAAATTCCCACAATTCAGACAATTAGCCTATCAGCCAAAGTTCTTTCCAATTATCATTTCATTCAATGATGTTCATTTTCTTAAGAATACCACTGGCATTCTCCACAGTTGTTTGAAGACAGGTTTTCTGATGCCAACTCCAAAGTTCTTTTCATTGGGTTTCAGAGGGCTTGAGGACAGATGGTTAAAGGGGAAAAAAAGTGGGGACAGAGATGGAGAAAGAAGAAGAAAAATGAACAATTGATGTAGGCAATAGAGGCCTGTAGGTCAAGTCAAAGTAGGCTCAGTATTTTTTTAATGATGCTAGCACTAAACCAGGAAGACACCATGTAGTGGAGACAATGGCATTCATCCTCAGATAAAACCAATTGCTTCCGGATATAAAAATGGAAAAAATAAATAAAGAGAAGCAGTGAATTATAGTCAAAACAAGCCTTAAATGTGGAGCCAGAGGAACAATATTTGAATCTCACCTCTACCCTTTACTACATATATAACCCTAGTTGGATTATTTCATTTAAGCCTTAGCTTTCTCATCTGTAAAATGAAATGATCTCTACTTTTCCTTGCATCTCTAAATCCTATGACCCTGAGAAGAAAGAGGTTTCTTGACTGGCACCTGGTCAAGGTACTGCACAAAATCATGGCAATGCCTAGTTAGCCGTTCCTCACTTTATTTCTTTGTTCCTGGTAGCATAACGGATCATTTTCAGATCCTTACTATGACAGCAGTGTAACAATTTAATGAATGTGGAGACACCCTCATCTCAATCAGCTATTATTCCTTCTCTCCAGTGTGGTGTTGGAAGGGGTATTGTAGATGGTCCCAAAGAAAGATGTAGTAGACAACAAGTGAACTTGACTTTTTGAGATAATGGACAAAGATTGAAGGAAGAGATTGTAAAAAAAATTATAATTAAAAAGCACAGAATTGGCTTTCAGTTAATTTTAAGAATATATAAAGCCTTTGTCTCTCCAATAATTGAGTAAACCAATCAAGTAATTGACGTGATTTTTTTCCCTTTTGAACTAATACCTAACATTTGTATAATGGCATAATTATTTATATACTAGTACAATTAATTATAAAATAATTTATAGAAGTTGTCTCAACTCCCCCCCCTTTGCTATCAGGTGATATATACACAATGACAAATAACTAGTTTGATCAATTTTTTCCATTGAATTGAGCATTTAATAAATGCTAGTCATAGGAGTTCTTAACTTTATGTTACATAATCACTAAGTGGCCAAAGATGGGCTAACATACACTAAAATTATTTTTAACATGTTTATTTATCTTTAGTTTTCAACATTCACTTCCATAAGTTTTAAATTTTCTCCCCCTCCTTTCCCTCTGCCTCCCCAAGACATCTTGCAATCCAATATAGGATCTACATATACATTCCTATTAGACATATTTTTACATTCATCATGTTGTATAGAAGAATTGGAATGAATGGGAGTAACCATGAGAAAGAAAAATATAAAACAAAACAAAAAAAGAAAGTAGTTTGCTTCGATCTGCATTCAAATTCTATATTTCTTTTTCTGGATGTATATAGTAAAATTATTGCTGGTATCAACGGCCAGATCCACAGCCTCTAAGAGAGAAGCCCTCTATTTAGCCCCCAGACAGACACTGCTTACTCTTCAGCCTTCATACTAATCAAGGTTGCATCCTTAACACAGTTAAAATAATTTAAAAAATAGAAAAAACAAACCTTTCAGACGAATGACTTTCAGAAACTGTCCTGTCACCTATCAATGATATTTTAGAGCTCATGATTAATGGCTAAAACTAACAGCATGGAACTCTGACAGAACCTGATGTTGGAGGAGAATCTTGCTAAGGATTTGTATATCACCCTGACAGGTATGCCACAACAAGGTATGGAAAGATCTGTGCCAGCTGCCTTCATGACACCAATTTTGAATTTGGGGTGGGGAAGGAATGTAGGGAGAGGGTATTTGATAATCAGCTTTGGAAAGCAAATTATAGCTTGTGAGTGCCAGAGGCTCCAGCCCACTGATTGAGCTACTAAATCAGACTAATTGAAACAACAAATATGCCCAAGTAAAGCTTCCATGATAAAATGTAGCCCTCAGAACACACTACATCTACTTCTGATTTGACTAGATATATCGACTGGAAGATATTTTTACTCTCACTTTAGATTTGTATTGATTCAAAGAAATATAGAATGAATTTTTAAATAATCCAAATATGCCTTTGTGCCTAACTCAAATAGCAATATGGAAACATCAAGTGAAGCAGATACTTATGGGAAATCTTAAGTAAATCACAAATCTTGTCTAAGTCAGTGATGATTCAGAACCTTTGCCACCTGGCTCCTATTTGCAGGCTTATAGGAAATGATTTGAGAGGTTCTTTCTAATTCTTAAAGAACCAAATGTTGGTGTCAACAAACACCTTCATAGATTTAGAGCTGAGAAGGACAATAGAAGCCAGCTAATTCAACCCCCCAATTTTAGAGGTGAGAAAATGGAGGTCTAGAGAAATCAAGTGATTCAGCTAAGCCTATGACTGAGGCAAGGTTGAGACTGGGATCCTCTGACCGATCCCAAAGCCAGTGCTCAGCTTCCTCATTGGCAATCTCAGTATGACAGCTGAAGAAAATAATATTCCAAACCGATCAAAGGTCTCTCTTAAACTAAAAAGTTATGGTTGGAGAGAGGCTGGGGCAAGGTGGAGGCTCTTTGTCTATGCTCGTTTGATAGATATATAACAGGGATAGTCCCTGCTGGACATGCGTATTGACACCTTTGGTGGGACTCTTACTAAAGGACATATGTAACACAGTGGCTCCTGGGTAGTCACTTGATGTCTGCGATGGGAATGGGGGTGGAAAGGAGGGAAGAAGGTTGTATCTAAGATGACTGGGAACCAAAGCAGAAAGAGCCACCCCTTCATTAGGTAACGCGGCTACACCCCTCTTCTGAGTATGCCACTTTGAGACTCTTCAGTTTCCCATGGACTTTCAGTAACAGGGAAGATTTCTCTCCTGTCTCCCTAGCAATAATATATGAATGCATTAAAATAAATTTATTAAGCACTTATTAAGTGCAAGCTATGCTAAGTGAGGAGGGCAAAGATAAGAAAGCAGGATACATCCAGTTCTCAAGGAGTTCACATTCTAATAGGGGGAAATAACACATATAATCAATCAACATTCATTGAGCACCTACTATGTGCCTATGACAATCATATCTAATACAAATAAGACGTTTCAGCTGTGAATCATATGAGAAGGTCCCATGGTCCTTAAGATGGAGAGACAAAATGGGTGGTGATACGTTTTCTTTAAAATCATTTGTTTCCACTGATAAAAACATACCTGTTCCAGAAATCAAACCATTTGGTAGTTTCAAGGACATTGGTGGTAAGAACTTCCTTTCCTGGGTCTTTAGTAGTTGTGACTCCCAAGAGGATGGTTACTGCTGCACTTGAAAAGTCAGTTTCCAGGGCAGATATCTACAAAGGCTAGCCTTCTGGATGATGGCTTCAGGGGTTACTCCAGAAGCAAGTGGGGAGGTATATGGGGGAAATATTGCTTTTTCTAGGGCTCTTGCCCTCAGGGCAGAGCTGTCTCCACTCGGGTCTGAGAAAAGGTGATGGTGGAAGTAGTTTGATCTGCCTGACTCTGAGTCCCCACCTGCTTTCTTCTGGCCGTGTATTTCTTCTCTGAGTGCAAGTCTGCAACCAATAACTAGTGATCCTGAGAGATTGATATTTCCAGCTTTGGCAGCTAGGTTGTGAGTTCAGAAGTTCCTGGGTTCATGAGTCCATACTGGCTGACCAGTGGGAGATGCTTTTTATGACTCCTCTGCTTCTTAGAAGAGAAGATACCACCTGACAATATCATTCTGACTTGAAGGACTAAAGAAAGAGCCACCCCTAACTGGCCAGTACAACTAAAGTTGTTAGTTGCCCAGAGAGCACAGATCCAAGTTGAATGGGAAATATATGTTTAGCTGCCCCCACAAAATCATCTTTACTTCCCAACCAAGTTTAATAGGTCCTGGGTTATTTCTATTTTTATGTTTCAAATATTTGCTAACGTATACCATGTGTCTTTTTTGTCTTAAGGATTTTTTTTGGTGTGGTCAAGAAACACTATTATCTTATTCTTGATATCCATATTGTATATTAGGTATCTTTTCTAAAATAAGACTTAATTATTTTTAGGGGAGACCCTAGACACGAAGCATACCTAAGTTTGGTTTAAGAGATTTCCCCAGGAAATCTAGTGTGTAGGTGGGGGAAGCCAGAGAGACAGAGAAAAGCCTAACTCCCCTCTTGGAGTCAGGCCACCCCTTGGTTGAATTCAGACTCCATAGGAACCTAGAGGACAAACTCCCTTTCTGGTAGACCTTGGTCCAGATTATGAGCCACTTGCCTAGAACCTACTTGATGGGGTTGTTCTGAGTGTTAAGCAGGAAAAAGCACATATAGCACTGTATTGGTAATTAAGGTGGGACTTTTTTTTATTGTTTTAGAATGCTAAATTAATTAAGTTTCTTTGATTGAGTCTAACTAGGTGCTAAGCTAAGCTGATGTGGGTGTGAAGCCCCCAGGGCCCTAAGGGGAGTTGCTAAGACCAGAATCAATAGTAGGCACCGAGTTCAGGTCGCTCAGATGATGTTTGATGACAGCTAAAGACTGTATAAAGAGAGAGACCAGAGCCGTTTGCTCTGGGGCTCTGAGCCACTGGAGGAGCAGTGCGTGACTCTGGGCCAGCCATTATTAAGAGCTCCCCGGCTCATGAACTCAGATGTTGATGCTTTTTGGCAACTATGAATTGTGATTTGGTTTGTTTATGTTGTGTATATTTGTAATTTGTTTGTATTTGCTCTGAAGTTCAGGCTGCTGGCTTTTCCTCCTGAACTAAGTGAGTTTATATATATATGTTGGATTAAAGTAAGATTGTTAACCCCTTAATGTTACTTTCCTTAGTAAAGCAGATCAAAAGAACCTGTGCTGGCAGCGTTCTTGTTGTTGGGCTTGTGTTGGTCTTTCATCCCCGCAGCAGCTGCTAGCCGAATTCTTGCTACAAGCACTTTGTAGAACTTAAAATAACACATAATTTTTAGCTGTTATTGTTATTAAGTTATCTACTTTAAGGTTAAGGATGTTCCACTGTTTGGAGATTTGATGTGTATGCACTTTGTATCATTTCGTGTGTGTGTGTATTGTTTTAAATCTTGTTCTCCTTCTGTGTTTCTCTTTACAGACTAAGTGAGATGAAATATGTAAAAAGTGGTTCGCATACCTTAAAGCTAGCTATTAGTATTGTTGGATTTATTTTCGAGGGAAACAGGCAAGGGCCTAGGGGCTTCGGGACCAGTTAGACAAGAAGCACAATACAAACCAGTTACCGATAGAGATGTTGGTCCAAGGCAGAAAATGGTCTCCCTCTTCCCGAGAATTACTGGGGAAGAATGTCTGGGTCCTAGGTTCAGGAAGGAATGGCCAGAGAGCCCAAGAGCCCTTAGAATCCCAGCAGGGAAAAAAAGGGCTAATGGAAAGCTCTCATGGTTTAATCATGCTGAATTTTTTTCCTTTCTTTCATTTAAACCCATAGCATGAATTTTGAGCTTGCGATAAGGCAGAACACTTAATGAAGTCAGTTAGGTCAAAGTACGGCTGAGAGCCCTTCATTACACTGTCCTTATATGGAAGCCCTTCCTTCCTCATGGTCATTTTATTTGCCCTTCTTTAGAACTTTGCCAATGTGTTACATTTGTATATAAGCTATTCAGCTTTGAATGGATTTGCAGTTAGAGTTTTTAGGGTTTTTTTTTAACAAGGTAATAAAATAACGTCAACAAGGAATATCGAATCCTCTGACTCTAAATCGTCTAGATATCCAGTCACCATATGGAGGTTTCCTAATGATATTGGCCTATGCTATTGAATCCAAACATCTTTATTTATGAAGCCTAGGAATAGGAGAAACTGGAAGACCAGTTTCGGTGTTGGCCCACCCTGAGGAAACCTTCCCATCTAAGCTAGCAAGGTGGTTTGTTCTGGACATATTGTAAAACATTTGGGGCTCTTAAAAAGTGAATTGGAATAGTTAAGATAGCAGTGGGAAATTAAGGTTGCGTACTCCAGAAACAATCTAAAAAAGGCACCAGATAAAACAACGATCAAGAAATCCAAAGAGAAAAATCAGTATTGTCCTTTATACAGCCCAAACCTGCACAAAAAAGGTAACCAGAAGCCACGGGCAATGGGAGAGGGGTTCTGCCAGGGAAGCCAGCCAAAGCTCAGGTGCATTAGCCAATACACAACAGCAACATCTTGACTGGGAACTTTTTAGGGCACTGGAAGACTGAAGAGCATGGAGTAGAATACTGAAGCCTGTCAGGAGCCCAGAGAATCAATGTCAGCAACAAACAGGGTCTCCCCTTGGACACTGAGAAGACTGGCTCTGTCACAAGGAAGGAAGTGAGGCTGGAGAGAGGAGAGAGCAGATTAAGACCTTGAATTCTATGAAGAAATGTCATGGGTCAGAAAATATGCAACAATAAGTCCATAATAAGAGAGTGACTCCATATCTACAAATAAAGCCTCGGAGAAGGAAGTGATTTGACCACAAGGACAATGAGATCACCTAGAAGGCAGCTTGGTGGCGCCACAGTGCAGAGTGCTGAACTTGGAGTGAGAAAGACCTGTGTTCAAATCCAATCTCAGACATTTACACAGACTTTTACTTGATTCCTGTCTGCCTCCATTTTCCCATCTGCAAAAAGCGAATAATAGTAGCACCTACCTCCTGGGGTTGTTGTGAGGATCAAGTGAGTTATTCGTAATGTGATTTGAAAACCTTAAAGTGCCACACACACATGTACATGCATACATCTAGGTACCTATATGTATATGTACATATACATACTAGCTCTTATTACCTGGAAGAAATGAAGCAAAAGACAAAACATAGAATTATAAGTAAAATAAGAGCTCTGAAAGAAATAATTGGAAAGAAAATAAATAGCTCAGAACAAAGGATGAAAACCTTTATTCAGGCAACAGACTCCTTGAAAACTAGAATGGACCAAATAGAATTCAATTAATTCATGAGGCAACAAGAAATATTAGAATGTTACATTTAAAAAATGGAAGAAAATGGAAAATTTTTATTGCTAAAAATGATTGAACTAAAAAACCAGTCAAGGAGAAGCAACTAAAGAATCATTAGACTTCATGAAAGTTATGACCAATTAAAAAGCCTGGATATTATATTTCAAAAATCATAAAGGAAAACTGCCTAGATTTATTAGTACCAAAACTAAAAGTAAAAATGAAAAGAATCCACTCGTCACCTCCTGAAAGAAACCCCAAAATTAAGGTTTCCGGGAACATCATAGACAAAATCTATACCTTCTAGATCAAAGAAAACATACTGCAAGCAGTCAGAAAGAAAAAAATTCAATTATCAAGAAACCACAGTCAGGATCACACAAGACCTGGCAGAGAGGAGAGAAAATATTGTAATGTTATATTCCAAAAGGCAAAAGATAAAGGTTTACAACTAAGAATAACTTACCCTGCAAGAATGAGTTTAATCCTATAGGGGGAAAAATAGAACTTTAATAGAATGCTTTCAAGTATTTCTGATTAAAAGAACATGAAATGCAAACGCAAGAGTCATGAGAAACATAGAATGGTAAGCAAAGGGACAAAGTAAGACATCTTTAGAAATAATAGGCTGAATTTGTTATATTTTTTCTTAAAAGAGGCAAACTGTATACAACAGAGATTCATAGTTCATAGTTCAACACTTTTTCTGTGAAAATGTTTCTTTTTCTCAAGTTCAGAAAAACAAAAAATTAAAAAGTTAAAGGCACAAAAACGTTAATTGGAACAAAAAGACCTTAGAATTACACCTGAATTATTACTAGAGAGGAACCCTAATAATAGCTGCATATAGCCCTGAAGGCTGACGAAGTCACTGCCAATTTGCAGAAATGTGTCCAGAAAGGTTTGCATCGTCCAACGGCACCAATGTGGTGAGTTATAGGAGATAACTTACAAGTGTTGAAGGAATTGGAAATGTTTGGCTAGGTGAAGAGGGATTAAATTTGTTCTATTTGCCACTGAGGTTAGAACTAGGAGCAGCCATCGGGTGGATGTTGCAAAGAGGCAAATTTAGCATTGATGTAAAGAAAAACTAACCAACAATTAGAGGCAGAGTGGAATGGCCTGCCTCAGGACAGACAATTAACCTCCACTGGAGGTCTTTAAGCAAAGACTAAATGACCACTTATTGCATACCTGGTACTTTCCAGATATGAATGGGAGTAGTTGAACAGTGAGCTCCCTTCCAACTCTGAAATTCTGTGATTCTGAAAAAGTTTCACTTCAAATACTGAAAGATTCGAGGGATTCCTGTGGGAAGCCTATCACTCTCTCCAAGTGGTTGCCTAGGGCAGTACTTTGAAACACCAGAATCATATTCTTGTCAAGTTTGGTTTCATTTCCCTAGAAGACACTAACCTAGTCTTAAAAGAGCTACCTGGTCCCCTTCCCGGAAAGAGAAAGTGGAAGGGGCTGGAAGTTTGGATTTCTTCAGAAGACCTTCTTAAAGATTGCAATTGATTATAGCTACTGTTTGCATTAGGCATTAGTAATAATTTGCTAACTGCAGATCAATTAACCCTGAGGAACTAACAACAACAACCCAACAAGAAAACACAATATATTTTTTAAATGTTTCACACCAGAACCCCCAAGTCATGAAAGAGTCATAACATTTTTTTGTGACCATTGGTAGTTAGAGTTAGCAGCAAGAATCACAAAGAATTGAAGATGTCAGTTTCACCAATTATACAGGGTGTTCCTAAAGTCTGGACACATGGGCAAAAATGCATATTTTCAAGAAATGAAATGAATGAAATTTTCAACAACATTTTATTTAATTGGAATATTAACAAATAACATTTTCAATATGATTTCCATCATTTGTGATGCAAAGGTTGATGGGCTTTGCAAGATTCACTTGAATTCGATGCAATAACTCCACATTGCCGTCAATTTTAGCACATTCGCTCTTTATGCGTTCAATCAAGTGTGTTGCATCTGTGATTTTCATTGAGTGCACTTTCTCCTTTAGCATACCTTAGAAAAAGAAGTCAAGAGGACTAAGGTCTGTCAATATTTCAAATATTTCAAAATATGCATTTTTCCTATGTGCCCAGACTTTAGGGACACCCTGTAGAGAATGGATGGAGAGATGAATGAACATTTAAGTAAGGAGTAAGTTCTAGTGACCAATTGTAAACAGGCTATATTAGTGTTTCTTCCAGAAATAACAGCTACATGTGTACAAAATAGAGATTGGTCTCTCTGCTAGAAAAGGAAGTAAAAGGACTGAAGAAATGCTTCTTTATCCAAACTCTTGGTTAATTGGGGAGAAATGTTTCAAAAGGAAACAAAGAAAACAACTGAATCAAGCAGAAGAGAATCTAAACACTTTCTGGGAAGTTGGAGGGTGGAAGAATGTGACCCAAAGAAGGAATTAATGAAGCCCTGAGAAGAAAACTGAAGACGTTACTTAGGTGTAGAGATGTTCTTTCCCTGCTGCTACCAATTGAAATTAAAGGTTTTAGAATAGAGATAAGATTTTTGTATACTTCAATAATTGGAAAATCTAGTTGTGGTCTCAAAGAAGAGGATTTAAATTTCTGGACTAGAGCTTAAGGTACAGGAATGATGTACTTTTAAATGGGAGAGGAGTATGACTAATGAGGGCCAGGAAGAACATATTTTTCTGGAGATCTGCGGAAGTATTCAAGAGGGCTTTAGAATTAAAATAAGGGATGTGGAAGAAAGAAATAAAACTGCCTACATGTGCCACTTAAGCTAGATTCACCTGATGGTTTCAGGTATATCATGGAAAGCAGACTAGCAGTGAAGATCCTTAGTAAATCCCAAGAGAAAATATCCAGGAAGAGGAATTTTAATGATTCTCATTGTCTCAGATGTCTATAGAATAGAGAGAAACTAAAATGAACTAGAACTCAGAATAAGGAAGTAAATGGAACTTTATAGATATAACAGAGGCTTGATAGGGCATGGCCCATGACTAGAATGCAATGTAAGGGTATGCTTTATTCAAAGGAAACAGATGCTGAGTACCATTATGCATTAAGAAAATGCATTCCTAGGTGGAAATCCATGAACCAGTGGTGGGAGTAATTGGTTAAAGATCAGTGGAGGAAGAAACGAAAGTGAGAATGGGGAGACTGGTGGTAATCCAATCCTGACAACTATGACATTCAAAATTTAATAACAAGGTTAAACTGAGATAATTTCTCCAAGCAAGATAACATTTATTAACAGGAACATGCTGCCTATCAATAAAACAGTCAACGGTATGCCTCCATTTATGCCAAATACCCTGAGCAAAAGGACAATACCCTTTTATAGGTTTTGGGGAGTAAAGAACAAAGAACAGAACAAGGAAAATGACATGATGAGGTTGAATACAACATGACAAGTTACAAAGCTGAGGCACACAGAACAACATGATTGGTTAATTTGGTAACAGGGGCTAGCAATGACCTTCCTCCTTCTCTCATGAGACTAAGAAATGCTTGTTGTTTGAGTGTAGCAGCAAACTCTAGAGATGATAGACCAGACCTTTTGGACAACAAACCAGGCATTTTTGATGGTGTAAAGATAATAGACCTGACTCTGTTGTGTTCACACACATTCCCTCAAGGTCAGCTAATTCCTTGAGGCAAGACTAGACCAGTGATTAGCAGGAGAGCTGGATTTTTAAACTTAAGCTATTACAGACCAGCTGAATCTCTGAACTAAGTTCAAAGACAGAGAACCATGACTTAAGCAAGTTAAAGGACAAAATCAATTAATTGTAACTAGGAGCAACAAGAAAATGATACAGAGTCAATACAATCTTCTCACCACTCGGTCAGAAGAGAGTATTAGATGATGAATTCCAGAAGCAGGCAGATCATAAACAAAAGCAGGACAAAGTAGTGATTGGGCACTTCTGGGGGTGGTCCCCTCCTAATATTAGAACAATTGATAAATACTTGTCTTACCTTGAAGATGATTTTGTTCTGCCAAAGATAGAGGAAATGATGAAGAAAACTGCTAGTCTCGATTTGACCAACTAATGAAGAAAAAACGTTTGCTGAAGCCAAAATGGTTGGTACCTTAGGAGTCAGTGGCCACACAGTTTCGAAAAATCACAAATTCTTAGAGTTGCATGTTACTGATGCCCTCCATAATATTCCTCATGAGTTGTCATTTAACTTCTGTTTGAAGACCAACACTGTCTTTTTAACCTTTTAACCTTTAATTTCAATTGGTAGCAGCAGGGAAAGAACATCTCTACACCTAAGTAACGTCTTCAGTTTTCTTCTCAGGGCTTCATTAATTCCTTCTTTGGGTCACATTCTTCCACCCTCCAACTTCCCAGAAAGTGTTTAGATTCTCTTCTGCTTGATTCAGTTGTTTTCTTTGTTTCCTTTTGAAAAGGAAAGACCACTATCTTTGAAAGCTACTTTTAAATGACTCTGGCAAGGAAGTAACATCAAGCTTGAATCTACCTTCCTGTAAGATTGACTCAGAGTTCAAGGCTGCAGTTTAAATGCTGGTAAGAATGGCCAGTTCTTTAAAGAAGTGTGGGGATACTACAGCAGGCTCAGAAGGAGATGGGGCTGATATCTTTGGGATTTGCAGGAATGGCCCCTATGACATTAATAGGTTGAGATGCTAGCCCAGTAGCCACAGTCTGCAAATTCTAGCCTTGCTTCCAAGACACTATGACTCTCTTCTATCAAACCTAGCAGAATGATGGAGGAAAGAGGTGGAAATTTCCATTTTTTACTCTGTGCTACTGCCAGAATCCCAAGGCTTCTGTCTGGAATATAGGGAAAAAGAGAAGTCTTCTTAGAGTTTATAACACATAAAATGGGCAATGCTGGGCATAGTCTAAGGAGATTGCTAAGCTTTGGGAGAGCAAATACCAGAGTTCAGAAAGACAGGTAGAATCCTTTTCCCCCTTTTGAAAATCCTCATAGAGGAAGAATGAACTCTGAGGAATGACATTTTAACAATGCAAACACAAATTATCCCTATAAGAAGGAAAAGGTGGAACTGTCTAAAGTGACCTATGTGTCTGCGCAGAGAACTTATCGACCAACTCAGATTGTCAAAAGATGTGTACAGCAGTTGGAACAAAGGCCAGGCAACTAAGGATGAATGCAGGAAATAGTATGGTTATATATGAATCTTGGGAGCATTAGGAAATCAGAAAAAACTAAGGATGAGGATGAATGCTGATGACAACAAAGACTATGCCAAATATAGATGAGGTATACCCCCAAGGTGCTGACAAAATGTATAGATATAAAAACTGCTGATCCCCAATTGGTGTTCATAGAGGCAGCTGGCAGTATAGTGGAGAGAACCCTAGGCCTAGAGTCAGGAATTTAAATTTAGCCTCAGACATTTACTATCTGCATGACCCTGGGAAAGCCATTTAATCTCTGTTTGCCTCAGCTTCCTCAACAGTAAAATGGGGATAAAAATAGCACCTACCTTGTAAGGTTGTTGTGAGGATTAAAGAGATATTTGTAAAGGTGCTTAACACAGTGCCTAGCACACAGTAGGAACTATATAAATGAGTATTCCCTTCCCTCCTCCTAAGCTTTGAAAAATTGTGGTAGCAGGTAAGGTGTTACAGGATTAGATATAGGCAAATATTGTCCTAACTTTAAAAAAAAGTGGAGAAGGTAGATGATTTGAACTACTAATGAGCTTGACTTCTGTAGCACATTCTTCTGGGCGGTTCTCCAAAATCTCACTTGCATTGACAGGCTGAATTCTCAGAGAGTGTTTGCTACTTCTCCCCTCAGGATTTTAGGAGATACCGTAGGGTTGGGAGGTTTCTTTCTAATGTTATATAGTTCATGAGCCCCCACCAGTGTACTTCTTTCTCATAATTACCAATTGATGTAAATTAGTCAAGCACAATCTATTAGCTTTTAGAAAGGAGTATTTACTAAGGTGGTATGATGAGAGAAGTTAATATAAGACATCCCCTCAAAATCTGTGATAAGTCCAAATACTCTGGTCTAGCTGGAGGGAGAGATGATAAAAGCACTCTCCCCTTCTTCCTCAAGCAATTCCTTCTCAGAAGCTTGATTTAGGAAAGCTTCCACCACTGGCTGAACAGAAACTCAAATTCTCCTGAGTTCTAAACTAGCTTGTTATTTTATGGAAGACCTATAGCACATGGCAAAGTGGGGTACATTAGCGAATGCCTTTGATCTATCCATTGATTGATTCAATAGAAATATCCTCACTTGATAAAAGAATCAGGCCTGGGGTATTTCACTACTTAATTTATGTGGGGTGGGCTCATAGATTGAATGACTTAATTGATCACCACCCTTACACTGCAGTTTCTGATAATATTCTGGAATGGATTGTTAAAGCACCTCAGACAAACCAAGTTAATGAGTTCAACTTGGCTTAATTGTGTTTAAGCTTGTTATGGTAGGATTCTGGTCATCAGTACTGACTCAACCATCTACAAGTCATCTGAATTTGGAGCAACACTGTTTAAGGGATGACTGAACAGATTGTAAGCCAGAGAACAGAAATGAGGAGGAAAAAAAAAACACTCCCTTCTCTTTAGGTTTCTAAAATATATTAGGTGTTTAGGGTATACCAGCCATATAGCTTATAGATATCACCCATCAATTGTACAGTCAGTCTGAGCCAGGCTGAATCTGGAAGGTGTTTTAGGGAGAATGGCCAATAGAAGAGCTGTTCCTTTAATTTAAAAAGAACAACTATATTTGGATAGAATCATTTCAGCTCAAGAACAAAGAAAAAAATCAGTATTTCTATCTTGAAAAGAAGCATTGACTAGTCCATAGCGGGTAGGTCTTAGAGGCAGGAAAACTCAAGTGCCAGACCTGCCTCTGACCCATAATGACTGTGTGGCCATAGGAAGGAAGGTAAGAGAATATGTACTGATATACACTTGCTAGGTGCAGCCACTGTTCTAAATGCTTTTTACAAATATCTCATTTGATCCTCACAATAACCCTGTGAGGTAGATGCTATTAGTATCCCTATTTTATAGTTGGGGAAACTGAGGCAAGCATAGGCAAAGTGACTTTCCCAGAGTCATAGCTCATCCAAGTACGAGGTTGGGTTTGAACTAAGGCTTTTCCAAACTCCAGTCTCAGTGCTCTATCCACTGCACCACCAGCTGCCCCTATGGTCAAACTTCTCCAGTCTCTAGGCAATTCTCTAAGACATAAATTACCAAAAAAAGTTCTTAACTTGCAATAGCAGAGTTCCTATATGAGGACATTCCTTTTATGGCTAAAACCACAGATCCATTCCTCCACCCCCATAAAGAGTCATAAGAAAAAAAAATAGGAGAGAGCGCCCAAATAGCTTAATCTGCCCACCTTCAACTTCATTCTCTTCTTTTCATCAGGGAAAAGGAAAGTGACTGGCAATCCAGCTCCTAATCTCCTGATGCTACATTTTTTAGCTAAAGGCAGGAGATATAAGTAAGAAAGAAATAGAACTGGCCATGTGGATGGTTCTTTCTGTTTCAGATTCTTCCTTTGTGTTTTATGGAGCTAACAGCTACCTGAATAGGAACCTGCCTGGATAAAAAAAATTAAACCAAGAACCAAACCCTTGAATTTTCCTGTTCTATAGATCTCTGAGTAGCCATTAAGATCCTTTGCCCACAGCAATCAACTTGGCCCTTAAAATTCTGTGTGTCTAGAAATGCTTGACTCTTAAAAACCTACATTGTTTTTGCTTTCAGGAATTATTTTTGTACTGTGCGACTAGGAGAGTATGTTTTAAGTGTTTGGTCTTCCTAATGATTGAAGAGAAGGTTGAAGTGTGAAATGAGCAGATGGTGTTGATTCATTCCTCTTTCTTTTGCATGGGCCAGGAGGACGTTGAGGGGGAGGGGAATAATCTTCTTCTGTCCCTGAAACCTAAAACAGAGCTTTCTGCTGTATAGAAATCATTGCAATTAAACTATTTTATCTGTTACTTGGCAAATTCACCATTTAAACGGATGGCACCTGACTTGCTCCACTTGGGTTTGGAAGTTACCATCACCACACTTTTTTAAAAATTAATTTTTATTAATATTTTTATATCTCTTCCATATTTGAATCTATCCCAGACCACCCAATCAAACACATTCTTTGTAACATAAAATAAAAAAAGAAAGAAGGAGTAGGGGACAACAACAAGAAGTTCAGCAAAATTAACCAACACATCAATCAAATCTGACAGCATACGCAATGTTGCATACCTATAGTCCCCCACTGCTCCAACGAATCAAGGAAGGAGCTGCATACCATCGTCATTTTCTAATAAGACCAAGATTCTAGGATCATGGATTTAGGGACAGAACGGACCTCAAAGATCATCTGCTCTGATCCTTCATTTTGCAAATGAGGTAACTGAGCCCCATAGAGCATTTGTGTTGCCCAAGGTCACACAAGTAGTAGTAGCAGAGATGCATTTTGAACCCAGGACTTCTGAATTGCTTTTTCCAATCCTCCATATCAAAAGAATGTAATTTCCCAGATGGAACAGAAAATTAGGGCTTAGCAGTAATGAGCTCCATTTATGGATCCACCAATGATTAAAGATGTAACCCTCACCAGGTCACTTATCCTTTCTATACCTCATTCACTTTCTCTGAAAATAACTATAGGGACTGGATCTGTGATCTCATTAGTGTAGCAGATTCCCTCTCTCAATGCAGACTGGCATTTTCTCCACAACTTATAGTGAGACACAGTTGCCTAGAACATTGAAAGGTTAAATGACAGCCATTATGGTTTTGGAGGTGGAACATAAGCCCAGATTTTTCTGGCCCTCCCGGTGTTGCTCTTGCAAAATAGGGATCCCAATTCCATGTATTTTCACTGGCTGGCCCCCATGCTTGGAAGGCTCTCCTGCCTCACCTCCATCTCCTGACTTCTTCCACTTCTCAGCTAAGAACCCACTTTCTACAAGAAGCTTTTCCTGCTTCCACTTACTTCTGGTGTTTTCCCCCAGAGATGAGCTCCAACTGAGCCTATGTATAGCTTGTTTGTACATAGTTGTTTGCCTGTTGTCTCCCTCATTAGACTGAGCTTCTCGAAAACAGGCACTGGACTGTTCTTTCCTTGTATCCTTGGAGCTTTGCACCTGTACTTGACACAGAGTAGGTTCTTAATAAATGCTTGTTGGTTTAACGATACTGTATTCTTATAAAACTTACACCAACAAAGCAAATTTAGAGTTTTATGTTCAAGAAGGTACATGAGAAGAAAATATTATAAGTAATTACTGGCCTTACATTTTCAGTTGAAAAGGCAATAGTGCTGTACAGTGGGCAGAGTCCTGAGCAATGATTCGTACTGTGTGTGATCTTGGACAAGTCATTTAATCTCTGTGGGCCTCAGTTTCCTCATCTGTAAAATGAGCCAGTTGGCCTTTCAAGGTTCCTTTGTGCTCTCAGTCTATCATCCCATAAGTGGTTCTTCTCAAGGCCATATTTTAATAGACAAGTTTGTAGATCAAGGATTAAGTAGCAACAAACAGAATTGTACAACAGCATTGGGTGTTCAACTCATTCCCAAACTATTTTTTTCAGGGTTTAGTGTTCAGTCAAGTAGAAAATGTAGTCTCACTAAAAGGTCTCAATCTCTAAAACATGCACGTGTTACACAGGACAGTTAATCGTGTTTTTCATTCATTTTTGCTTAAACAGAGCCCTGTGAAGGAGCTGCTTGATACCTAAGAGGACCCATGAATTATTTCAACAGTTTCTTTTCCTCTGAATCAGATAATTTTTACAAAAAAAAAACCAGGGACCTTCAGAAAGGTGGGTTTGGGTCTATAATTTTAAAATGAGATTTTACATCACCTGCAAAACTCATTAGAATACTTTCTCCTGAGGTTTGTAAAGTTTTTTTTATCCCTTAAACTATTTCCTCAAAATAAGTAAAATATTTCAGAGGCATGCATACTATTTCCCTTACCTTCCAAAGGAATAAGAATTAGAAGCCACTTTAAAACCTCTGAAAGAGACAGTTTCAAAGCCTTATTCTCTTTTGCTAACAGTGCCTTGAATGAAGGGTCAATAAAATGCTCTGTGTCATACAAATCAATTCTCGCAATAGCCTAAGCATTTTAAACAACCCTAAACCCAGACAAAGTTAATGCACCACCGACTATTTCTAAGAATTAGTTGAATAAGGGCCCACTGAGGCCTAAAGCTCTTCATTTTCTACATGAAGGCCCATTATAAGAGCCACAATACATAGAACATTCTTTAGTATGAGAAAAACCAGTTTCTGGGACTGGAGTTTAGAAGCAGTGTGGAGCCCAGGCAGGGCAGCAGACTCCAGGAAAGAGAACAGATAATTTAAAAGACCTGGGTTCAAGTTTTGACTGCCCCATTTAGTAGCAGTATAAGTTCATTTCTCTGCTTCCATAATTCCTCTTTATAAGAGATTTGAACTAGATGATTTCTGAGATGATTCAATTTCTAGATCTGATATTCTATAAAATAAAGGGACGTTTTTGAGTTGTCGCAGCCATACCCAGACTTATTTTTAGCTGGCATTCTTTAAATTAGACCTATGCTGTCTGATTTGAGAAGCACTGGGGCTCCACATCACAAAGCCCCCACCCAAAATGATCTCTTTCACCTAGATGTCACATTACATGAAATCCGACAATTGGATATTTACTCCTTTGAGTTTATCATGACCTTTCCTGGTATCCTCTTTTCAAAGACCAATAATGCTGGGAGAATGGAATCCTACAATCCCGGGCTGACCCTAGGGATCACCTCATCCGGCCCCTCCATCGTACAAATGAAGAGACCAAACACCAAAGAGGTCAAGCCATGTCTTGGATAGGGCCATGCATAGAGATCATCTTAACCGACAGTTCTCAAACTTTTGGCGCCTGCACCCTATTAAATGCTTAAAAATTATTGAGGACCTTCCCCAAAGAGCTTTTGTTTATGTGGATTGTATCTATTGATATTTGCTATATTAGAAATCAAACCACTTTAGTATTATCATGAAAATAGTTTCGACATGGGCTGGCCCAATTAAAGGGTCTCGGGGACTCCTGGGGTCCCCAAAGCACACTTTGAGAACCACTGCTCTAATTTCCTTATTTTACAGATAAGGAAACTGAGATTTCTAAAGGTCAAGAAGCATGGGAAATAAATGGTAGATCCAGTTCTAGAACCTAACACATTTAGTAGAAGCATGGTGCATGGGGTTTGAGTCCTGGAACATCCACTTAACAGAGTGACCTTGAGTAAATCACTTTAATTCTCTGGGCCTCAGTTTCTTCATCTGTAAAATGAGACTGTTGAACTAGATCACCTCTCTAAGTTATCAATCACTATGACAATCACACCTTAGTATAAATTGGTTTCCCCTCTACAGATCACTTTTTCTCTGTGATGAAAGGAGCTGGGGGTTAGATGGAGCCTCTGAGTAGGGACTGGGGATTACTAAAAAGAGAATTGGAGAAATAAATATTGTAAATCGCACCATTTTGCCTGGGAAGAATGCACGTTGTCAATTGAAGAGGGAAACTTTGCAACCATAGACCTGACAGCCTTGATTCTTACCTATAATTTTTGATTCAGTCACTTAAATCACTGTATTATTACTGTAGTTGTCTTAATGAATTATCTCAGTCTCTCAGGACCTCAGTTTTGTTTTTGGGCTATGTAATAGCAAGTGCTACAGAGATATTAAACTTGAAGAGAGAGCGATTGTAACTTTTGTAACAGAGCATCCCTTCTCACAAGGAGGGCTCGGGTACAGTTTTGAGGGTGCCACTCCCATAATCCTTCTGGTTGTACTCAAACTCAGAGGAACCCTGGAAACTTCAGTATGGGGCTCATTTTTTTCTCCCCACCATAAGGTTGATTAAGATACATTAGTCTAAGAAATGATGAGCAAGATACTTTCAGAAAAACCTGGAAAGACTTAAGATGAACTGAGTGAGCAGTAGGAGGAGAGCAGTGTACACCGTAGCTGCAATATTGTATGATGATCAGCTGTGGATGACTTAGCTGCTCTCGGCAATAAAAAGATCCAAGACAATTCCGAAGGACTTACGATGAAAAATGCTCTCCACCTCCAGGGAGATAACTGATGGAGTCTGAATGCAGATCAAAGCATGCTGTTTTTTACTTTAAGTGTGTGCATGTGTGTGTATGTATGTTTTGGGAGGGGGGCTGTATTTTCTTTCACATGACTAATATGTTTTGCATGACTGCACATATAAAACCTATATCGAATTGCCTTTTCAATGAGGAAGGAGGACAGGGAGAAAAGAATTTGAAACTCAACATTTTTTTTAAAATGAATGTAAAAATTGTTTTACATGTAATTGGAAAGAAAATTTTACAAGATGTTAATCGAATAGTTTCCCAGTCTTAGCATATCATTTAGAATTTATTTTGTGCAATTTTTACGTGTATTTATATGTGCATATGCTGTCTTCTTCAAATAGAATGTAAGCTCCTTGAGGACAGGGATTCTTTCATTTTTGCTTTTGTGCCCCCAGCAGGGACATAGTAGGGGCATAATAGATGCTTTTGGTTGATTGATTAAGAGGGCTTTTAACTGCAAATTGAAGAACAGGAAGAAAACTGCTCACACACATCCACTGAGATAGAAACCACAGAAAATAACAGGTATAACATGAAAAGACAATAATTTCACTGGAGACAACCAGCTATTCACAGCAGATAGTTTACTGGTTGAAGTAAAACATAAACAAGAGGGGTGACAATTAAACTCCTGGCTTTAGATATATATACACAAAGACATGAGTGCAGATGATAAAAATTGGTGAATTGTTCAGTTACAGGTTAGGTCATGTGGCCTTTGAGGTCTCTTGCAACTCTAAGATTCTGTGATCTCAGAAAAATCTAAATTGCAGGTGATCTAAAGGATAACCAAGATCTATGTAGTAGATGTAAATGGACTGTAACATATTACTAGTGATTACTTGCGTGCGAGATGTGGCCCACAAGATTTCATCCAGGAAATGTGTCACGAGGAAAGAAGGGGCTTGGTTATGCAGTTTGAGTGAGTGATAACAGCTGAATGGTGTGAGGATGGTTTCCAGGAAATGTTTCCGTTAAATAATAAAATGAGACAAAGTACCATGATGGACAGGAAAATGACCTTGGAGTCAGGAAGATCTAGGTTCAATGTCTGGCCCTGATACATATCGGCTATATGTCCCTGGTAAGTACCTACTTTAAGACTCTAAGTTACAGAACTGGTGGTGATCTGCTCTGGTGAAATCAGGGATCTGGTAAAAACTGAATTAAAATAACCAGAGAGGGGCCTCCAGCACCTTGGGTAGGTGCTACTACTACAAAGGATGAGAAGATCTGGATGAGCTAAGATCTATGCCAGAGAGGGGAGTCCCCACACTAGTGAGAAGGTTAGTGTGACTAAATTCTTACTCCTGGTAGTGGTCTTTCTACAATCTGATCTGCATGCTATCCTGATAGAAGGAGTTTTCATTCCCATTTTATAGGTGAAAGAAACTAAGGCTTATCCAATGATGAGTATGCAGTTTGATTAATTTCTCACTGGAAAGTTCTTTGGGAATCGTGGGACCTGGATTCTAGTTTTGCATCTGCCTCTTGCCAGCTTTGTGACCTGAGGCAAATTGCTAAATCTAGGGTCTGTTTTCTCATCTCTGATGAGGGGGTTGGACTAGTCTAACATTCTATGACTCTTATTCCTATAGCATTTCATTTTTCCACATTCCTGCAGTTACCCCACACCTCTTTCCATCAACTGACAAAATCTTTTCAGTCTATTTTCACGCCTGCTATTATCTTTCAGGCCTGCCCCCATCTTCACCTCCATTAAACAGATATTGCCCTATTTATATTCTATTTTTTCTCCTCCAGAAATCCCACTGTCCACCTCTGAGGCTGCTTTATTGCCTGTAAACATCCTCGAAGTCAGTGTGTCACAGTAAATAAAATGTTCTTTCATTTTTGTCATTAGATATTACATTTAAACTGAATAAAAAATGTTTGCTAATGGCCATTCTGACCTACTTTGAGATGGTTTATTTTAAAGTGACCTGCCCAGATACTTTTTTTTCCTAATGAGTCAGCATTCTTGTTGTGCTCTGAATGCCCCCAGATAGCAACGAAGCAGAAAGACTGTCAAGCATTGGCCCATAAATGATTCTAAATGCACCTATTATTTTGCTTTTTTTCTGCCCTACTCTTCCTGCACTCGGTGTGCCATTTGAGGCTATCATAAACTTCAGGCTATCTTGCAGAAGATTGACCTGAGCCCCTAAGCATTAGGCCAGGCTTGGATTTCTTTGGCAAGTGATTAGGAGAGGAAACAGAAACTAACTTTAAAGTAATATTCTTTCCATGACCACAACAGGCAAGAAACATTGCAGCATTTTCTTCATACTAATTAGGCAGATTTTTATAATCCAGAAGGATTTCTCAGGCTCTGTATCTGTGAAGATACACACAGGAGGAAAAGATCCATCTGGCATACTCGGGTTCCAAAAATCAAATGTACAAATACAGTGTCAGGGAGGCATGGAGAGACACTGTTTCTATTGAAAAGGACAAGGGGGTTTTGGGGGGAGGGGGAGAGAAGCTCATTGGGAGTCAACAGTGGAATATGGCACCCAAAGAAGCTTGTTTAATCGTGGCCTCCATTAATAGAATAGAACTTCTGCAGATAATATGAAAATTTGGCGGGGAGGGGAATAGCGTAGTAAGGATTCAAAAAGATTTTGACAGGCCAAAACATTGGGCTGAATTCAAAAGATGAAATTGAAAATGGATAAGAGTAAAGTCTTACATTTGGGATAAAAAAAATCAATGTCACAAGCTTAAGATAGGTAAATATTGTTAAATGATAGTTCATGTGAGAAAGCTCTGGGAGTTTTTTTTTAACTGGATTTTAAGCTGTGATATAGTACCCCAAAAATGTAAAGCAACCTTGAGCTTAATTACTAAAGCATAAGCTCCTGGACTAGTGCTGGGCCTTAAGTCAGGAAGAGTTGAGTTCAAATCCAGCCCCACATAATAGCTGGGTGACTCTGAGCAAGTCATTTAACCTCTGCCTCAGTTTCCTCAACCGTAGAGTTGGGATTTTAATAGCACCCACCTCCCAGGATTATCACGAAGCTCAAATGTGATGTTGTTTGTCAAGCACTTATTACACTCCCTGGCATAACAGAAGGTACCCTATAAATGCTAGTTATTATTATACTTATTATTATAGCCCTACTGTACTCTCTCCTGACCCTATGACATTTGGAAAATTGTATTCATTTGTAAGCGCTATATTGTAGGATGGTCATTGATAAGGTAGAAAGCATCTGGAGTCAGTCAGTCAACAAACATTTATTAAGCATGCATTGTATGCCAGGCATTAGGGATACAAAGAAAGGCAAAAAGTCCCTGTCCTCAAAGAGCCTACAATCTAACGGAGGAGGCAACATGTAAACAATTATATATCAGGAAACCACACATACAAATAATGAATTGTAAATAAGTGGAGAAAGACGATCCAGATTACAAATGGCCTGTATTTCATGTCATCTGAGGAATAATGGAAGAAATCAGGGATACTTAATGGCTATTCTTGAAAAGAGAAGACAGAGGTCTACGATAGCTGCCTTCAAATATTTAAAGGGGTGTCACATAGAAGAATTAGATTTCGTATCATATATTTAGAGCTAGAAGATGCTTTAGAAGCCATTAAATCCAACTAACTCATTTTGTAGATGAAATTCATGGAGGCTAAGTCACTCGTCCATAGTTACAGAGATAGCAAGTGTCATGAGTAGCATTTGAACTCACATCTATAGAGGCAGTGTTATGTATACTCACTCTGCTTCTCCCTAAATCAGGACCTCTAAGTGGAGGCTAGACTTTGGTTCCAAGCCTATGAATCGAACCAAAAATTGGAATTGGCTGCCTTGAAAGATTAAACTCAGTTAAACTAAATTCACTTAAATTCACTTAATCATAGAGTCAGAGCTGGGATCTTAGAGGCCGGCTAAGCTCATCTTCCAATTTTACAGATGAGAAATCTGAGCTCAAGAGTAGTTAAATGACTTGCTTAAGGTTACATTGGTAGTAAGGAGCAGAGTCAAGATTTGAGTCTTTTCCACTACTTAATTTTCACCTATTGTATGTAGTTCTGCCCTTGAGGGCCAAGTAGGACAAATCTAATCCCTGTTTCATGTAGTTCAGGGGTTCTTAACCTTTTTTTGTGTTATGGTTACTTTGTTTACCAGTCTGTTGCCTGCTGATGCCTATGGATCCTTTCTGAGAATAGTTTAAATACATAAAATAAAATACATGGAATTACAAAGAAAACCAACAATATTGAGTTATCAAAGTAAAAAAAAGTTCATGGACTTAAGGTTAAGAAACCTGGGGGTAGTGGGTTTCCCCTTGTTGGAGGTCTCTAAGCAAAGTCTGGATGGTCACTTGTCAGGAATATTGGGGATTGGGGGTGATTTCTGATCAGATATAGCTTGTACTAGACAGCCTTCAGGATTTCTTCCAATGATGAAATTCAATGTTTCTTCAAATATCTTGTGACCAGATGAGAGAAATGTCATTCCCACTATCTCCTGCCCTGGTCAAACCACCTTTAGAGTATTGTGTTCTGTCCTAGAAGTCACATTTCAAGAAGGATATTGACAAGAACAACCAGGGGACCAAGATGGGAAGGAAAAGTTAAACGAGTTTCAGTTGAAGAAACAAGACATGTTTAGGTTGGAAAAGAGAAAATCCAGAGGGAGATGATTCCTGTCTCCAAATGTTTGAAGCATGACTCCATGAGAGGGGGATTGAAGCTTGTGTTTGGCTCTAGAGGGCAGAACCAGGACCAACCAGTGGTAGATTTCACTTTGAATCAAAAACAGACAAAACCCACCCAAAACCCTTCCCTGCAGTGAGAACTGTCTAAAAGTGAACTAAGCTATTTGAGAAGGGAGTGAATTCTTCATCCTCCGAGGTCTGCAGGCAGAGGGAATGTAGCAGGAATGATGGTTTGAATACAGCTTGGCCTCTTAAGTCTCATCTAGTGCTGACATTCTAGGGTTTTTCAGCCTTTTGTGAACTTCAGAACAAATGTTCCTCTCAGGTTTGTGGAGTGCCTTGATGCTTCTAGTTGCCATGTAAGGGTTCTAGCATTTCAGTATAGATTGACAGTGACTATTTTAGCTTTAGGGTTTAAGGGTCACAAATCATTTCACTTACTCTGCTTGTCACCTCTCTGGTATTGATCCAGTCACTCAAACCAACACACTTTTTGAGTGCCTGCTGTATTCATGGCACTGTGCTAGGCACCTCTAGGCTATCTCCAAGAAGTAGCTAACTTCTCCCTCCTGTGCATTCAATAACCTAAAAACAATGATGGTTGTTGGCAGTTATAGTGCTACTTTCCCCTCCCCTAAAAAGAAATTAAGTCCAGGCAGAGGCAGATGAAAATAGGAATTTAAAAAAATCCTTCCTGAACAGAAACTACCCTGCTTGGGAGCTATCCACTATTGTTAGTCTCCTAGCAACCAAGCACCCTTCATTTCATATTTCATAGGTATAGCTACTGCCCAAACCATCTGGGCAGAGCCTGGGAATCTATGGGGAGGGGGCGTGGGATAAAACCTTTCCCTCTCCCATTTCCCCTCACCCCCACTTCAGCCCAAACCAGGTTATATGGCAAAGGTGCTTCTGGGGTGATGGAGTGAATAATTGAGCCCTTTAGAAATTTTGCTTAGAGGCTTAAAATTTAAACTTATGCTATTTCCTCCTTTGGAGTAAATGTAGGGGTATTTTAGAACCTGATCTTCAGACTCTTTCAAAAAACACACAGAGAACCCTTTTCTTATTCTTCTAATAATTTTTTAAAAATGTATAGGTCACACTGAAAAGGATGAATCATCTCTCAGAAGTAAAATATGGGTCTGACTTAGCCAAGTGCTGCCTCTGTGGTTGAGAGCTTCAGCTGAAAACAGGAATCTGTCTGCCTGTCTGTTGTTCGGTGACTCTGTTTTTGTCTCTTTGTCTCATCTCTGTCTCTCTCTCTCTCTCTCTCTCTCTCGCCTGCTTTTCTCTGTCCCTTTCTCTGTCCATCTCCTCCTTCCTCTCTCCATTTCTTCCCCACCACTCTTTCTCCTCTCTGCTTCCCACTCTTCTCTCTTCTCCCAGCCATACTTTGTTAATTGACATTGTAGCAAATCGAATTGTAGAATTCATTAACAGTATAATTCTCATAACGTGATTCTCCTTTCATGCTAAAAGATGCAATAGAGGAGAGAGAAAGCTGCCTTCATTGTTCCTAGTAAGGAAAGAAGCTGAATTCTCTCAAGTAATCATAGACCTTCAAAAATCTTTCTTTCCCAAGTGTATGATAATCTCATCCCTGATTCCTGGGTCAAAAGATCAGCCTGATGGATAGTGTATTTTTTTTCTTCCTTTTTACTGTTTCAATGGGAATTATTTGAACCTGGATTAGAAACCCTCTGGAGATAGTTATTGATCCCCTGTGGTGTCTAGCATCTTTATAATTTTAATGGTGTTCATCATAACCGCCACCATGGTTGTTCCAAATAAGATGCTAACAGCAGGAAATTGCAGGGTCTAAGAAAAAGCAGGGCTAGTTGCCTTTTGTCATGATTATCATCCCATTATCTGGTTTTCCAGCCAATCTGGGTTAATACATGGTGATAGAGGTAAGGGTAACTGCAGAAGCTCTGTTGGCTGGAAGCTACCATGGGTGAGCTCTGTTAGAATCCAAAATGGGAGGTTAAGCATGGTGGTGGTCTGTTACTGGAGAAAGGCGAAAACTCTCCCCACCCCCACTTTCAGGTAGATTGCAGTCTGTAAAAAAGACAAAATTCAATTGAATTCAATTCAACACGCACTTACTGTGTGCCAGGTTAGATACTGGGGATACACAAACACAAAAATGAAAAAGTCTCCACCCTTAATGGGGCTAGGGAGGGGTGGGGAGGAAAGAAAAGGAAAAAAGTACAAAAATGGATACAAAATAAGTGCAGAGTAAATTTTTTTGAGGGAGAACAGTTAGGGGAAACAAAGGTTCCTCTTTGAATTTAGAGGTTCTAAGGGCAGAATGGGACTGTGCAAAATGAAGCCTGGTTATGCGTCTAGTGAGGGGTGCAGTCAAAAGAATCCCAAATGGGTTCCCTGGAGACCCAAGTGCCAGTCCTAGCTTTGCCCTGAACTAGCTCTGTGACTTTGGTCAACTAAATTTCTTTGGGTCCCATTTTCCTCATCTGGAAAATAAGGAGGAAAGACTAGGTGACACTGAGTCTCTCTTCCAAATTTATGAGATGAAAGCATTTTTTTAAAAATATGTAACACCCACAGAAGTCATTACTCCTGAGATAAAAATGAAATCAGCTACTCTCAAAGGTACCAGCAAGAATTATAAAGGAGAAAGCTGATCTGACTAAAAGACAGATTTCTGAAAATGATGGAATGTCTTTATAAGGTACCCCTTTGTGTCTTTTCAAAGAAAACCTGTTGACAAGAGTAGAATTTACAAAGAACAAGTTATTCATTTAACTAGTCTCTAATACCGGCTTATTTTGTTTTTAAAATAATCAACCGCAGAACGCCAATTGCAAACAGGCCCCTTGCCTTTTTCAAAGAGGATCAGGAAATACTTCTGCACCAAGGCCACAGAGAGGTGAACTTTTGGTGTAAAGTGACATCCCACCTTATAAAATTTAAAGGTTGGTTTCCAAAATAAAAAACAAAACAGATGAGAATGATTCAACTGTCTTCACAAGGAAGCCTGCAGATGCCTGAAATGCCGGCCGGCTAGGAAGAGAATCCGGGAGCAGTGAGTCAGGGCTGTGTTCGATTTGCATCTGGAAAAGTGAAAGAATGGCTTCTACCCCATGGACTGCCCTGCTTAGTTACTCTCTGGGGTAGCCTCTGAGCAGAATAAAGAATAAGGAGCTGGCCAGGCATGAAGGAGCCACATAGCTCGGAAGAAATAAAAGCGAGGTAGCATGCAGTGAGATACAGAGAACATTAGATTTGGACCAAATGTCATTGGTAAGACCTGACACCTCTCTGGACCTCAGTTCGCTCATCTGCAAAAGGGGAGTGCATGCTCTTTATACTCTTAAACTCCACACTTATCTCATTTGAGCTTAATCTGCTTTGTCAACTATAAAGTCACCTGATTCCTCAGAGTATAAGGCTTTTCCTGGTCCTCCAGTTGCAATAGTCCTCCCCACACCTCCACCAAATTACCTTGCATTTACATATACATATACACATATACATACACACATATATATACACACATTTACATATACATGTATGCATACAATACACATACACATACATATGTCCATACATATATACATATGCACATATAATTTACATATGCATATATACATATACGTATACACATACAATACACATATATACACGCACACGCACACGTACATGCACATACACACATATACATATACACATACACGTATACATATACATATACATATACATATACATATACATATACATATACATATACATATTTCTTATCTACCTCTTTCCCCTTCCAGCAGATGTAAGTTCCATGAGGGCAAGGTCTTTTTGATTTATGCCTATGACTGTACTTCAGGGAATGAATGAAAACAGTATAACAGAAATGTGAGCTATGTTTGAGGATGCTCATGTTGTCAGACCGTCACAGTTTCTCTCACTTCCCTCTTGGGCACAGTGCCGCCAATGAAAATTGGAATTTAGAATGACTTTGGTTTGTCGTCATGACTGGATTCCATATCTTACTAAAGCATTTTAATAAAATGTGCGCTCCCTCTCTCCCCACCTTCACCTCAGTCTTTGAAGTCAGAGCAATTGCTTTTGGATTCAGATCTCCTTATGAAAATCTGGATTTATTAGGTAAGACATCTGGAAAAAATAAAGGCATGTTACAGTGTAAATCCCAGAGAAATAAAGGAAAGGATTCAGCTGCCTGGTTGTTCCTATCAAAACTCAGAAAAGAATTCACAGCCTTTCTGATGGAAGGGACATGGTTTTCCCATTGAGATATAACAGCCAGTAAGTGGTGTGAGCTTTTCCCTCCAATGGCTCAGGAGTCATCACAACAACTAACCCCATAGAAACAAGGCAGCTTCAGATACAGGCTGGTACATTGGACCAAATGATATTAATATCACACTGTCTTAAAGATTAAGTGGCAGTAACTGTTCTGCTGTTGACATTAACATAGCACTTCCTCTCATAAATTCCAGTAAACTACAGTGGTTTGCTGTGAAATATATCTTCCAATCAAGGCGAAGTCAAAGAGGCAGCCACCAGAGGGAAATGAACTGGCTGGTCCAAATCACCTCCAGTGTGGTGTTATATGGATGGGGTGACTTTTCCACTGCCTCTTTACAAGCACCTCCGTAAGTTAGTGCAGAAGGAGGAAAGGCTGAGAAGCAGCTTGGGGTTGCACCTACCAGGAAGGAGCAGCCACTGAGAATGGAAAGGAGAGAGGTGTTTAGTGGACTGGATTATTTCCTTTTGGATTAGCTTGGCACGGGTGATGGGATTTTCTCAAGGAATGGCAGAGACTCCTTGGCGCTCTACTCAAAAGAATGGCGTTGTTTCTGAGTCACTGTTTGCAGTTTGAGTGACTGGCCATGGTTGTATATGGAGGAAATTTTTTTTCAAAAAAATCTATTTATTATTTTCCATAATTGATGTTTTAACTTAAAACACAGGTAAGTTGGGAAATGTGAAATTTATAATTCTTTTAGGAATTTAACAATAATGCTGTCTGCATTTATTAAGGTATTTTTCACTTAGCCAGCAATCTAAAACACTATATATTAATCCAATATGGATATGTTAATGCTCTTTTAATAATCTGTAAAGTAGAAAATTTCATCTAGATATAAAATTCTATGAATAGAATATGTATTTATTAATATGCATGGCATTATATATAATATATAATGTATACTAAACAATATACTATATATAAGTATATATACAGTATATATATATAAATACAGTATTTATGCATGTATATGTGTATACATACATACACACTCATACACATACATACACATTTGTATGTGAATGGCGGTGCTACATCATGGCATATAATGTTGCCATCTTAATGTACTAATGGGAGGCAATCCCATCTCCTACAGACTATTCACACGGGCTGAAAGAGCTGTAAATATATACAGTATTTTGTTAGCACTATTTTATATTATAACTCTTCCAAGTATCTTGGAAGAGCTACACAAATTTTTCCAAATCTTAATTCAAATGTAAGGCAGTGTACTAGACCTGGAGTGTTAAGCAATACGGTTTAGGATCCTGCCTCCAACATTTACTAGCTGAGTAACTTCAGGAAGGTAACGGCCTCCCTGAACTTTAGTGTCTTAATCTATAAAAGCGAAGATGGGAACACCCTGTTAACTATCCCCCAGGATTGTTGTAACGATAAAATGGGACTGTGATTGTGCACAAACTCTGGAGTTGGGGGATCCAAATTCAAATCCTGCCTCTGATGTTTGCTATTCGTTGGACTTTGGCCAAGTCACTTAACCCTGTTGGGCCTCAGCTTCCTCATATGTGAAGTGAGAGGGTTGGACCAAATGACTTCATCTCTAAAGCATATGATACAGTTCAAAATATCTAGCGGATAGTTGGTGATGCATGGCTGGAGTGAGGGAGAAAGACTAGGGCTGGATGTATAGATCTGGGAATCATCAGTATAGAGTTAATAATTACACTCATGGGAGCTGAGAGGTGACTGACTGAGAAAATAGAGAGAGAAAAGGGTCCAGGACAGAGTCTTGCGGGGAGGGAGTACGCCTATAAGGAAAGCAAGGAGTGGTGAGACAGGTAGGAACCAAGGGAAAACAGCATTAGGAAGGCCCAGAAAGGAGATAGGACCCAAGAAGAAAGGTTGGTTAAAAGAGTCAGATGCTTCAAAGAGGTCAAGAAGGATGAAGATTCAGAAAAGATCATTAAATCTGGCAATTAAGAGCTTGTTGGTAACTGGAGAGAGCAGTTTTGGTTGATGGAGGGGATCAGAGAGCGGACCATAGAGAGTTAAGAAGGGAGTGAGAGGAAAGGAAATAGAAAGAGCATGCACAGATGACATTTTTTAGAGTTTGGCTGAAAAAGGGAGAAGAGATTTGGGACAAAAGGTAGCAAGGATGATAGGCTCTAGTGAGAATGGGGATGACTGGGGCATGTTTGTTGACAACAGGGAATGAACCAGGAGCTTGAAGATTAGTGATGAAAGGAAGCTTAGAGCAGTCAATTTTCTGAAGAATACAGGAGGGTGGAATTAAGGGTACACATAGAGGGGATTGATTGGCCTTGGTGAAGAGAAGGGCCACTTATTTATCAGAGACTGGAGAGCAGGAGAGAATGAGGGATTGTATCAAGAGGTTGTGAAATGGGAAGGCGAGAAGAGCTAGCTTACAGCAAATGGCCTTGATTTGTATGAGGCGAAGACTTCACCGAGAAGGAAAAGGCATGAGGTTCTGTCAGAAGCTCGAGAGGGAAAGAGAAGGTCTAAGGCAGTTGGTATGGTGGGAGAGAGAACCAATCAGGAAGGAGTAAAAGGATTTTCTAGCTGCAGTAAAGACCCAGTTGAGATTAGGTAACAAATTTCCATTAGATTCAGTTAGTATGCTTGCGTGAATTCTTCTGACTTCAGCAGTGTGTGAGTGGGAGCAGAGAAGACTGGAAGGAGTAAGCCATCACTGGGATTTGATAGTAACAGGATGAAGGAGCAAAGGAAACAAGAACAGAATACAATGTAAAATTGAACTGGTTAATTAGAGAATAGAGAATGGGAAAGGAGGAAAGTGAAATTAGAGGAAAGGTGATAGCCGGTGGGAGCCCTGAAAGATGGAAAAATTGGAGATTCCAGTGAAGTTGAACAATAGGCTTAAGATTGGGGTAAGACATATGGAGAGACAGAATAATAAGAAATTGTGATGAGATAGGGAATTACTAAATTTTTGATCATAGATCTTTGGTACATTTGTGGACGATGGCAAGATAAAGGATTATCACCATCCCCCTGAGTAGCTTGGTCTTTTGTTTAACATTGTATAGGCATGAGAGGATATGATCTGAATCATAGTGGGTAGAAATTCTCATCCCATTCTATAAATCCCCAGAGAAGAGGTTCTATATACATTGCAACCTTCAGTCCACAGGGCAGAGAATTGAATTATTTCTTGTCGTGGTTTCTCTGACTTGCACCTAAACTGGGAAAGGACTTCTAACGGAATCTGGGGAAGCCATTTAACCAAGCAGCTCTCCTGTACTACCTGCAAATGTAATGTCCTAAGCATCACTGTGGATATATTCAGAACCATGCAATCTGAACACAACTGAGTCATCTTAGAGTGGTAGGGGGACTTCAGAACGACTATCTTCTGTTGGCCACGTTTGGACCGAGCCATTTACTGAAGCAATAAATGCGACTGATCAGTCCATCCCCTTGCTGATGCAGCATCTTCACAGAAATGGCCAAGTGCGATACTTTGTGATCCTTTCCCTCCGTGTCTTTATGTAGTTTGAACTAAGAGTGGAGTCAAATTGATTAGATGACCTTGCTTGCTTGTAGTTTTTGTCTAAGATCATAATGTCTGTGTAATTAAGGTATAATGCATTATAAAATATAATGCAGTTATAGAGCTGGCCTAGCAGAGTAGATCAGTAAAATGTCTCTGAGAGCCTGGATTATAATAGGAAAATGGACAACTGCCACCCACTACTTCTCATTGGCTGGAAGATTTATGGACCAGAGTAGGAACGAATGATGTCGGTGCTCTCGAGACATTTGCTTTTCTTCAAAATTGAACTCTTCACAACATCAACAAAACCATCTTACTTCGAATGAAGTGTATAAAACAAGGGGCACCATCTTATCCCATGCCCCTTTAAGAAGGAAGAAGAAAAAAACAAGATAGGCAAAGAAAATACTTTTGTTCTGTGTTCTCTTCTTGACTTCTTATCCATTACAGGTGCACCAGCTTTGGCCTTCTCTTCCTTCCTCCTTTCATTCCTCCCTCCCTCTCTCTTTTCCTTCCCCTTTGTATATACTTTTACTGACTACAACTATCCAGTTCTACTGATTTTACTCTACATCACTTCATATAGGTCTTTCCATATTTCCTTGTATGCCTCATATTTGTCATTTTTATGGTTACCATAATATTCCATTACATTAATACACCATAATTTATTCAAGCCATTCTCCAATTGCTGGATATATAGGTCGTTTCCAGTTTATTGCTTTTACAAATGGAGCATCTATGAATATTTGGGTCAGATAGGTCCTTTTTTCATTTTTATGATGTTTGGGGGTTAGAACCCTGGCATTATAATCAAGCGATGAATCAATAGGCGTTTATTAAATGCTATCTATGTTCCAGGTACCTTGCTGGACACTAGAGATACAAGTAGAAAGAATGAAACAATTTTTACTCACAAGGAACTTACATTCTAAAGGAGGATATAGTAAGGGCACATACAAGTATGTGTAGAATATACATACAAAGAGAATAAATGCAAAGTAGTTAAATATTGGAAATTCATGTAAGGAGGGCAGTGGGAGTTGCGGGGATCAAGAAAGGCTTCATGTAGAATGGGGAGGGGTATGTGGATAGATTACCGAGGGTACATGAATCTGAATGGAAAAAAATTGCATCTATATTTTCACTAGCCTCTAATTAAATTTGACCGATATTTTTCCATTATGAATTTTTAAAGCCCCATTATTCTAAAAGGGGTCTGTAGTTACACCAAACTATTAAGATGGTCCATCACACACACACACACACACACACACACATACACACACACACATACACACACACACACACACACACACACACACACACACACACACACGCGCGGTTCAAAACCCCTGATGTAGAAGATGGTGCTTTGGCTGTGTCTTGAAGGGAGAAATGGGTTTTATGGAGTGAAAGTGAGAAAGGAGTGAAAAAGAGATGGAAAATGAAGGGTCACATGAAAGGAATAGAGAGAAGCCAATTTGGCTCAATTAGAACGTGCAGGAGAAGGAATAATGAGTAATATGAGTCTGGAAAGATAAGTTGGGCCCGGTTGTGAATGGCTTTAAAAGCTAGGATTATCTCTAATTCAAGAAGCAGTAGGGAGCCACCAGAGTTATTGAGTAGGGGAGTCACATGGTTAGATTGGTTCTTAAGAAAGATCGCTTTGGCTGTAATGCGTAAGATGGGCTGAAGTGGGGAGAGGTTTGATGCAGGAATTAAGAGGATGTTGCAGTAATCTAGGTGAGAAGTAATGAGCATCTGAACTAGACTGAGTACAAATGTGAGATGTATCAACAAGACTTGGGATTAGGTGTGAGGCGTAAGAGGAAAAAGCCAAAGATGCTTCTGAGGCTTCAAACTTCAGTGATTAGAAGGATGGTGTACTCTTAACATCAGGCAAACTGGACTATTTACTTTTCCCTGAGTTAGTTCATGGCCTCTCCCACCTCCATACATTTGCAGAAGCTGTATCCCATTCTGAGAACGGGTTTCTGATATAGTTCTCACTATTCTTTCAAGACCCAAACACTATTTCTTCTCTCTGATACCTTTCTTGATCCCTTCAGCTAAAAATTACTCTTTCCCCCTTGGAGGTATTGTGCCGCTCTTTTAAAAAAATTTGAGCCCATTACCTCTCTAAGCTTGAGGTGGTTTCCCAAAGGACAACTCTGTGATACTGAGTGTCAATATTCTTAAGGAGATATGACTCCTGATTCAGATACCTCCAAGTTGGGAAACTGCATGTGGCGGAGACTTCAGAAACAGAGTCCAAAAGCGATGGGGAAAGACAAATCAAATTTTAAATGGCAGACAAATCACCCTGAAGTCCCAAAAGCATAGGGGAGCTAGCCTTCCTTCACCAATGTGTCCCTTAGTTACTAGTGTCTGCACACTCAGAGACTGCCAGAGACGGATTTTCCCTGTGAGATTGTTCTCTTCTTGACTGAGATAAGATTTTGTCTCACTTCTGAAGAGTTCATTTACTCTAATGGATTCTTTTGTCTGTTCCATTCTGTGCAACTTCTTTGATTTCTGTTTACCTGTTTGCTTCAATAAATGGGTTTACTTACTATCAGAGATTGCGTGTGTGTGTGTGTGTGTGTGTGTGTGTGTGTGTGTACAGAGTATTTGGTGACAGGGAGCTCAGCTGGTAGGAATAAGCAGAAGCAGGGAAAGCGGTTTTTCCCTAGACTACCAACATTGAAGATGTGGTGGAAAAATAGAATTCTAACCCAATAATCTTGTTGGAGAGAGTGAGCACTCACCCACAACCTTCCTCTTGCTTCCTACAAAGTCAGAAATCCCAGTCTCCCTTACAAACATGGTGGGCCAGAACCCTGATCAGAAATCTATCCATCCCTGCTACATGTGGGACAGCTCTGATATATTAGTTGGATGTCCATATTTATTACAAAAAGGAAAAAGAAAAAGTCAAGTCTTTTGTAGTTGCTTACTCCTATACTAACTTGTACTAAAGCTCTTATGTCCCATGGCTCACCTCCCTCTAGGTTATAAGCTCCTTGAGGGCAGGGACTGTGTAGTTTATCATCTGTTTATAACTTGTGCTTGACACAGTATCATGTGGGTCCTCAATCTTTTTTATTTTGCCTTCCTGAAATACCCCCCCTCCCAGTCAGAGGCAATCTCTCCCTTCTTTATGTTCCCATACTACTTTGCCCCTACTTTTCATTTAGCAATTGCTCCCTTCTTCCTCGTATCATATATATTTGTGTACACGTCATCTTCCCTCCTAGATAATCAACTTTTTGATCCAGGAATATGCTGGAGGCATCTTGAGCAGGTTTCTAACAGCCAATTGCTAAGTTTTCAATTTGAGCATTTACACCTCAGAAATCAGTAAATGCTATAAATTAGGGTTTTATTTATTTTTTGTTGATTGTCTAGACTTAAGAAAGTGACGGAGAAAATGTTGCTAATACAAATTAAAGTTAGAAGTATGTCGTGTATGCTTTTTTTGGTGGTTGTGGGGCAATTATTAAACATTTACTGTACACTCTGTGTTGAGAAGTTTTGTATCTCCCAGCACCTTATATTGTGGTTTTCTCCTAGTAGAGCCTCGGTGAATATTTGTAAACTAAATTAAATTGAATAGGAAACAGCTATAATTATTATAGCTATACGTGAGAGGACCTGGCTGCCTTGGGAAGAAGGGAGTTCCCCATCACTGGAAATGTACATGCAAAGTCTTGGTGACTATCTGGTACTGATAGATTGAAGGGATTTTTGTACAATTGGGATGTTTCACTAGATGACCCTCAACCTTGGCATTTCATGATTTTATTATTCTGTGGCTTCCGCTGGGTAAATATGCATCAGTGTCTGTGTGTATAAATTTATATGAGATCATGGTACAGTCCAGCTGGGGATCACAAAGGTACTTGATTCTAAAATGTTCCCTCTCAAATATGCTAATTCTTCATGCAGTGATTCCAGTATCAGATTTCAGAACTAACCTTTGTTCCCCCAGAGGCTAATCTTTTGACAGTTATTTTTGTACCTAAATCCTTCTTCTAGCAATTTAAATAATATCAAAAATCCTAGCTAGTTTTCAGTTGTGGGGGTGGGGAGAATTTTTTTTAAATCAGATAAATTATTGCATGGAAACCAGCCACTTCTCTCAGTTCATTTTAAACTCTATGGGGAATCTGTCTAATTCTCTCTTAGGATGAAGCAGGACAGGCAAGATAAGGTATCCTGTGAAAGAGAAACAGAAAAGATGAAATGGAGTAGGAGGGACCAGGCATCAGGAAGCATTATCTAATAAGGTTAGAGAAAGGAGATGGAAGAAAAATCAATGAAGAACTGGGAAAGATAGAGAAAAATGTTATGACTTAAGTTCATTTAAAGCCATGACAAATAGAGCTAGGCTAGGGTTACATGGATAAGGCATAATATAGTCCATTTTCTTTTTATGCGACATCCTTAGGACTCAATAAAACATGTAACATAAAAGAGTCTCAAAAAAGAAGCAGTTGTAGCCTTGGACAGCATACAAAGGTAATTAGAGTGATTTAAAATAGTTACAAATATGATTTCACATTGCAGCAGTTTATTTCAAAATGATTTACAAATTTGTTGAGTGGCATATTTGCTAGTATACCAGAGTCTGCCTTTTTGTATTGCAGCAGGCAGTGCCAACTTTCACTTTCACAGAAACGAATCATGTGCCCAAGGTGGCGGCTTACTTACCTTTAAGTGGCAGGTGCCTTGTCCCAGTGCGGAAGCCAGCACTGCCTTTTTCAGGGGTTTTTCAAAGGGGTGATCCGCACACAGTCTGAGTAAGTACCAACCTCCTCCACAATGGGACACATTTTCCTTCTCAATAAATGCAGCAAAGGTATTACTTGGGGAGCTTTACAACTGCTGGCTCCCCACCTTCCCCATCCCAACTGCCAAGGATAGAATGATAATAGATAAGAGCAGAGAATTATATGCATGCTGCTAGCTAACTTTGTCATTTGAAATCGTGGGGAATTGATGAAATGGCTTAAGTTCTTCCTTATGCACTTATGCAGGAGAGATACTGGTCCTATCTCCCCTTCTCCAAATGCCCGTGCACTGAGCATCCTCCCCACTGCGAGCATCCTGCGGTGGGTAGGCTGTGATGGGGGAGGATGGGCTCAGGTGAATGGAGGGGGTGTAAGGATCATTACAGTATGGTTGTGAGCAATTGATTCTGACTTCCTTTTCTTATTCCCTGGGCCATTCCCCTCTTCTCATGTTGTATAACCCAGGCATATGACAGAGCTGTGTAACAGGTCTCCCCGACTTGGAACATACATGCACAGATATTTGCTGCCTTCTTATGGAAGACTTTTCTAGAGATGTGATCATGCGCAGATATCCACCGCCCATTTATGATGTATATGGCACACCATTGGTTGAGTGTCTTTGGTGGGTTGCTGAGTCAAAAAAGCTGAAGATGAAGGATGCCACACCTTGTAGAAGATGCGGTTTCCAGTTCCCAAGAAGACAGGATGTGATTCCAATGTGGGGTAGAGGAAGGAAGGGTCCTTCCTTACCTTGTTATAAGTGCAGAGCCATGGGTGTCTGCTCTGGATCTTCATTTAGAATATGGATTCAACTATCAGGACTTGTACTGGGGCCCCCCAGCTACCTTGCTTCTCCTTTTGGACTTTCTTTCCTCTAGCATTGACCATGTGAACATCAGTAGGTCCTAGAAAATCTGTGAGTGCTGGCAAAGAGGGAAGCATATATTGGAGTGGCTTCCATTGCAGCAGCAAAAAGAAAAGCTTTGGCATTGGAGAGGAAGGCCACTGGAAAGAAGATCCCACTTGGATTGTGCTCAGTGGAAATGAAATGTGAACTGGCTAATTGGCAGCCTTGAAAAAACTATTTATGCACTAAAGTGGTTTGACTATGAGCATCCTAACTCACTGTCCTATGAGTGATAAAATTCAGGATTCTACTCTAACCATTCTATGACTTGTTTTGCATCGTGGGAATAAACAATCTTTTCCATACCTCGTTTACATTTTTACTTTGGGAACCATTTTAACTTTCTCCCCTTCTCTGGGGAAAGCCTGGACTAGGACCATAAGCAACAGTATTATTAGCAACTTTTCTTCACAGGCCAAGTGAGGATGTGAGGAAAGAGAGATGTCACGGTTAAGGGCCTTCCTTCCCCCACAGCTGAACCCTAGGATAGCCTCAATGGCAAATACAAGACAGAGATCGGCACAGGTGGCCAACCCCTTGACATTAGCTGCTGGTACCAACTAGCCACCATGCTAGGGCTGATGAACGTACAGGCCTAAAAAAGTGGAATGAAAGAGATAGGGTAATTGGTTCTCCCCCTTCTCCGATAGGGTTCCTAAGAATACTTGTTTTCCTGAAGGTTTGAAGGATTGAGAACTGAAAAGGTCCCTCAAGATCCTCCAAACCCTTATTTGATAGAGGATGAGAAAAATTGAGGCACAGAGAGCTGATGACTTATTCAAGGTCACACAGGGAATAAATAGTAAACCCAGGCTTAAAACTCAGGTCCTTTGACTAAATCCAGTGCTCCTGGCTTTCTGCCATGCCTCTTTCTCCAGATGTGAAGAGTGATGGTGTCTCAGTCAGTATACCAATCAGTAGTTTAGGAGGCTCCCATATTTTTCTCCCCCAGCCTCTCATAACTAAGTGTGTGAATTAGTAGTTTGCAAGTTTGCATTTTAGAGATATTTTTGATATTTTGTAAAATGGCTCATCTGAATGAACCACTTAGTATTATCATCTCCAAGTGGAATAAGAAACCCTTCAGTGGTGATACTGAGCAGGGCTGAAATCAATATCCTTGGAGATGCCTGGAACCCATGTGTCAGAGGCAATGCAGTTCGAAGAGCTCTGGTTTCTTTCTGTCACCCTTCTCTTGGATAGAGCTCTCATGTAGAAATCTGGAAAAATCTTTCTACTAGAAATCCACTAGCTTTGTAAAAAGCAAAACTGTGTGACTTAGAGTATCGTTAAGAAAAGAAAACATAATGACCATTTATTTTGATTTTTAAAATTAAATTTAAAAATTTTTAATTTTAATTTTTCCCTGAGCAACCCTCTCTCTCCCAACAGTAGCTGTTCCAAATTTCTCTCCTACATCTCCCTTCACCCACCCTCTCAACAGAGGACCTTGCCTCCTACATTACTGAGAAAATAGAGACCATCTGTCACAAGCTCCCTTCTCTCCCCTACTCCACATTTCAAAAGCCATCTCCATCACACCCCTCTTCTTGCCTTCTTCTTTGTTCCAGTCTAAGGAAGAAGTGATCTTTCTCCTTGCCAAAACTTAATTCCTTCACTTGGCACCTAAAATCTCTTTCCTCCTGTCCCCTCAGACAGCTTGCCCTTTCTATTATTTCCTCCTCTATTTCATCCTTAATTTCTCTTTATCTATAGTCTACTTACATTCTTAGCTCTCCCCAATCCTTAAAAAAAATCACTTGACTTTTCCATTCCCTCAAATTATAGTTCAACGTTTCTCCTTTCATAAGCAAACATCTGCATAACCCGATTCCCAACCAAGCTGAGCGGGAAAAGGGCAACCCAGGGCTTCCTGCTGCCTGTAGAAGATTTCTCGGGATTGGAGGAGGGAAAGCTGACAGTGCCAGGAGTGGAGTTGGTACAAGAGCCTTGGACAGGATAGACGTTTGTCATTCTTGCTTAGACTTTCTTTAGGATTGACTTTAGACATGTAGGGAGACAAATAGATAGACAGACTTTGAGAGGCAGCTATGAGGGGAATCCAGACTCTCAACATATCCTTGATTTTTTTTGAAAATTATCCTTTGGGTGACATTGGGGCATTTATATTGGTTGAACCAAGATCTCACCATGCTCCCATAAAAATGATTCAGTCATTTGTGTGTATTTTCTGGTATATTCTAACTGGTTTAACTTTGATTTGTTTACTAGGGCAGCTAGGTGACAGTGTGGGTAGAATCCCACCCTGGAGTCAAGAGGATCCGTTTCAAATTCAGCTTCAGACACCTATGAGTTATGCAATCTTAAGAAAGTTATTTACCTTCTCCTTGTCTCAGTTACCTCAACTGTAAAATGGGTATAAAAATAGCACCTGCCTCTCAGATTTGTTGTGAAGATCAAATGAGATATTTATAAAGTGCTTAGCATAGTATCTGGCACATAGTAAGCACTACATGAATGTTTGGTGTTGCTGCTACTGCTGCTACTACTACTACTACTGCTGCTGCTGCTTCTGCTGCTACTCTCATTTGATTAAATAAAAAGTCTACTCAATATTTACTATTCGTGATTGTCTTTTCTGTAACGAGGATTTGGCAGTAAGGAATCAAGCCTGCAAGTGTAAGCTTAATATTATCCTATTTCTTTAAGGGATAGCAACCAGGGAAACTAGTGGATTTTGGTTTTCACCCTATAAATAGTGTGCCCCTAGACCAGCAAGGGGCATATAGTTATAATTCTGGTCTAGTACCTCTCTTGTTCAGAAGACAATGCAGTGGGCAGTCTTGTTGCCCCTTCTCCTGCTTTCCTCAAGGCATGAATCACAGTCTCCCTTGGAGAAGGGTGGGCAAGATTCCAGAGATATCTATCTATGTCTTCCCATGATCTGTAATTAGCAAACTCATGTGGACATAAATAACTTACTTGGGCAGAACAGGCTTTACACCTAGCAAAAACTCTATACTAGGTGCAGCCACTTCCTCAGCTCCCACTTGCTTTTAGCCCCTAAACTACCCAGCTTTTGTCCATGACACTGCGCTAAAATTCCCCTTTCCAAGATGATCCGATATGCCTTAATTGTTAAATCCATTTGCTTTTCTTTGTCCTTTTATTTTTTTTGTCTCCTCAGCAGCTTTTGATACTGTTGTCTGAGAGTTGTCCTTTCTTGTGACACTGTACTTTCCTCATTCTCTTCTCTCTATCTGACCTTTTTATTTCTGTTTTCTATACTATATATATCTGTATATATATATATAATATATAATTATATATATATCTGTATATATATATATATATGATAACTGTAATGATGTCTAAAATGTGAATGCTTCTCAGGGCTCCATCTTGAGTCATCTTCTCTTTTCACTCTGCCTTATCTCTCTTGGTGATCTCATCAGCTTTCTTGAGTATGATTATCAGATCATAAAATTACTCTCAAATCTAGATATCCAGCCTTAACTCCTCTCCTGAATTCCATTGTCCTACATATTACACTAGCTGCTGGATAGGGCCACCTAAATGCCCCCATATTCCCCCTCAACATCTCAGTCTCATGTAGAAAATGAGACTCATCTTTTCCCTGAACACATCCCTATTCCACACTTCTCTATTTCTGTTGAAGATACCATCATCTTTTCAGTTACATAGGTTTACAACCCCAAAGAAATTCTTGACTTTCCTAACTCCTTCACAATCAATATCCAATCAATTGTCAAGTTTGGTTTTTTCAGTCACATCTCCACAAAATCTCTTGAACCCATTCCCCATTCTCCACTGACATGGCCACCACCCAAGTTCAGGTCTTTTCATTTTTTATCTGGATCACTGGTGTTTTGGCTTCCACTCTCTCTCCCTTCTCCAACTTATCCTTCACAGAGATGCCAAAATAATCTTCCTTAAAGTGTGAATCTGATCATGACATTTCTGTTTGAGAACCTTCAGTACCTCTCTAGAGCTTCTCCAATAAAATAGGAACTCTTCAGAAGAGCATTTCAAGCCCTTTGCAAATCTGTTCCCACTTCCCTTTCCAGCTTTATTTCACATCCTGTTCATCTGCTGTGTGTTCCATCCACACTATACCTGCCATTCCCCAAACTCTTCTGCTGCTTTGCATGAACCTATTTAGAAGGTTGGTTAGAAGTCCTTGGTTCTCCTTGGTGAGTTTATGAGGTGGGAAGCCTTACAATCACAGGGTCCTAGATTTAGAACTTCAGGGTCAATTTTCTAGAGGAAGAAACTAAGGCACAGAGAAAGGTTGTGACTTGTCCAGGGTTACACAAGTAATAGTTAACAGGACTTGGAACTAGGTCTTCTGACTCCAAGTATAGAAGGCTTTCTGCTCTATGCTGTTGCCTCTTTAGTTTGGGAATTTGATTATATTTTCCTATTAGAGGTATGGATATATCCTCTGGTGCCTTAGATAGAACCATCACAGAAAGTATTTGTTAAGTACTTACTGTATGCCAGGCACTGTGTTAAGTTCTGGGGATACAAAGAAAGTGAAAAATAGCCTTAAAGAGCTTATATTCTAATGGAAAATATGTAAATGACTATGCACATGCAAGATATATATATATATATATATATATATATATATATATATACACATATATAAATATGTGTGTGTATAAATATGTATATAAATGTATGTATAAATATATATATAAATGTGTGTATGTGTATGTATATATGTATACGTATGTATATGTTTAACATACATATTAAATGGAATTTAATCTCATAGAGAAGAGACTGGGTACTGGGGTAACCAGGGAAAGCTTCATGAGCAGAGTAGGATTTGAACTGAGTCTTGAATGAAGTTAGGGAAGTTAGGAGCCAGAGGAGAGGAGGAAGGGTATTCTAGGCATGAGAGTCAGTCATTGCAAAGGCATGAAGTCAGGAGATGGAGTTTCCTGTGAGAAGCAGCAAGTAGCCAAATGGAACAGGATTTTAGAGTACTTGGAAGGAAATAAAGTGTAAGACCAACCCCACATCCAAAAATGGTAGGGACTTAGCAGTAGCAGAAGAGATTAAGAAGAGGTGGCAAGAATATACAGAAGAACTATACAAGAAAGATCTTAATATCACTGGTAACCAAGATGGTATGGCTACTGATCTAGAGCCATACATCCTGGAGAATGAAGTCAAGTAGGCCTTAGGAAGCATTACTAACAATAAGGCCAGTGGAGGTGATGGGATTCCAGCTGAGCTATTTAAAATCCTGAAAGCTGATGCTGCTAAAGTGTGGAACTCAATATACTAGCAAATTTGGAAAACACAACATTGCCCACTGGATTCGAAAAGATCAGTTTAAGTCCCAATCCTAAAGAAGGGCAATGCCAAGGAATGTTCAAATTACTGAACAATTGTGTTCATTTCACACACCAGCAAGGTTGTGCTTAAGATTCTGCAAGCTCAGCTTCAGCAATATGTGAACCATTGCCAGAAGAGCAGTCTGGCTTTCAAAGAGCAGAGGAACGAGAGACCAAATTGCCAACATTTGCTGGAATACAAGGGCATTCCAGAAAAACATCTACTTCCCCTTTATTGACTACACTAAAGCCTTTGACTGTGTGGATCACAACAAAATGTGGCAAGTCCTCAAAGAAATAAGAGTACCAGATCATCTTACTTGTCTCCTGAGCAACCTGTATGTGGGCCAAGAAGCAACGGTGAGAACTGAACATGGAACAACTAATTGATTTAAGATTGGAAATGAAGTACGACAAGGCTGTATATTGTCACCTTATTTATTTAACTTATATGTAGAGTACATCATGTTAAATGCCAGGCTGGATGAATTAAGAGCTGGGATTAAGATTGCTGGGAGAAATGGCAACAATCTCAAATATGCAGACGATACCATTCTGATAGCAGAAAGTGAAGAGGAATTAAGAGGGTGAAAGAGGAAAGTATAAAAGCTGGCTTGAAGCTTAACATAAAAAAACAACTAAGATCTTGGCAACTGGTCCCATCATTTCCTGGCAAATTGAGGAAGGAGAAATGGAAGCAGTATCAGATTTTATACTATTGGGCTCAAAAATCACTGCAGATGGTGACTACAGCCATGAAATTAAAAGAATCTTTCTCCTAGGAAGGAACACTATGGCAAATATGGACAGCATACTAAAAAGCAGAGATACTACCTTGCCAACAAAGGTCCTTATAGTCAAAACTATGGTTTTTCCGGTAGCAACGTATGGCCATGAGAGTCAGACTTTAAGGAAAGCTGAGTACCATAGAATCAACATTTTTGAATTGTGCTAGAGAAGACTTTTGAAAGTCCCTTGGACAATATGGAGATTGAATCAGTCCATACTTAAAGAAATTAATTCAGGCTATTTACTAGAAGGTCAAATACTAAAGCTGAAGCTTAAATACTTTGGCCACATGATGAGAAGATGGGACTCCTTTAAAAAGACCCTGATGTTGGGAAAATTTGATGGCAAAAAGAAAATGGGATGGCAGAGGACAAGATGGAGAGATAGTGTCATAGAAACAATGAACATGAGCTTGGACAGACTTTAGGAGATGGTGGAGGACAAACAGTTTGGTGTGCTATGGCCCATGGGGTCAAGAAGACTCACACACTGCTGAACAGCTGAGCAACAACAAAGTGTAAGAAGACTAGAAAGGTAGAAATGGATCAGATTGTAAAGGACTTTAAATGCCAGGCAGATTTTATATTTGGGAAAAATGGGTAGCCACTAGAGTGGAGTAGAGGGGAAGACAGGGTCTAATTGATATCTTTGGAAGATCACTTTGGTAGCTAAGATGGTGGATTAGAGGGGGAGAAACTTGATTCAAAGTGACTTTGTAGGAAGCTACTGAAATAGTCTGGGTGAGAGGTGATGAGGGCTTGCAAAAAGTTGATGGCTTCATGAGTAGAGTGAGGGGGACCTATACAAGAAACATGAAAATAGAAATGACAATACTTGACAACAGATTGGATATTGAGAGGGAATGAGGAGTTGAGGATAATATTGAGTTTTAGAGCCTAGGCAACTGGGAGAAATGGTGGCACTCTTGGTAGTAAGATGAAAGTGGGAAAGAGAAGAGTGTTTGAAACAAAATAGAATGAGTTATACCTTAGACGTATTGAGTTTTCAGTGTCTACAGGGTAGCTAGTTTGAGATGTCCAAGAGGCAAGTTGGTGATGCATGACTATAGCTCAGGATAGAGATTAGGGCTAGATATGTAGATCTAGCTGTCATTGGCATGGAGATGATAATTGAACTGATGAGATCTGTTCTGAGCACCAAGGGAGATTATATGGAGGAAAATGAGAAGAGGGTACACAAGACAGAGCCCACAATTATTGAATTGGGCATGATTTGGATGCAAAGCAGACTGAAGGATGATCAGACCCATAGGAGAACAGGGAGAAATCAATGTCACGAAACCTAGAGAGAAGGTGATGATCAATAGTGTCAAAGGCTGCAGAGAAATCAAGAATGATGAGGACTGAGAGAAGGTCATTAGATTTGATAATTAGAGATCATTGGTGACTTAGGAGAGAGTAGTTTCAATTGAGTGATGAGGTCAAGAGTCAGATCGTGGAGAATTTAAAAGCAAGTGAGAGGATACAAAGTGGAGGCACCTATTGTAGACAGTTTTCTCACCGAATTTATCAGGGAAAGGAAGAATAGACAGATCAGTAGGTGGATAGATAGATAGATAGATGGATGGATAGACGAGATTGTCAGATCAAGTGAAGACTTTTTAAGGATAGAGAAGACATGAACATGTTTGTAGGCAACAAGAAAGGAGCCAGAAGAAATGGTAGAAAATGGAAATGGTAGAAAGGGCTGCTGGAAGGGATGGGAAGGGATGAGATCAAGGTTGCATATACAATGGTTTACCTTGGCAAGGACAATGGCCATCTCTTCATGTGAGACAAGGATGAAAAAGGAGATTAGTGATGGAAGATGTCTGAGTAGAGAATATAAAGATTTCAGTGGCTTAGCATAAAGTGATTGGCTTGGACCATTGTGGGATAGGCTGCTGTAGGAGAAGCCATTCCTTTGTGTTATACTGTAAAATGGAGTCTGAAACCACAGACTCCATCTTTTTCCCTTTTTGAAGAATAGGACAGGCCCTAGTAAAGATGAGTGGACCTGGATCCTGGGTAGAGGGACCCATTAATGGCTGCTTTGTAGCAGAGGCACATGGGAACTATACATGACCTTGAACTCTCCCATATGACCAAAGGAGAATTTTTGAATGGTAAGTCTCTAGCCTCAGCCTTGGAGAGGCATTGGCATCACCTCTCAGCCTGAAAGATTACAGCCTTACAGAAGAGGAACCATGTGGTTCAAGTGGTGAAAACACAAACTTCTGGAGAGAAGTGAAGGATATTTCCTAAGCAGTGTGACCTTGGTATGTACTTATCTTGAGAAATGGGTCACCTACAGCTCCTGAAACTAGAGGAGCAAGAGAGAAAGAGAGGGAGGAAGGAAATAATTTATAGAATGCCTACTAAGTGCAGGGCATTGTGTTAAGCTCTTTTACTAACATTGTCTCATCTTATCCTCACAACAACTCTGTGAGGTAAGTGCTATTATTATCCCATTTTATGGTTGAGGAAACGGAGGTTAACAGAGATGAGAAGTATAAACCATGATTTGGGGAGCAGAAGACCTAGAATTTGCCCTCTGGTATTGCTGTGAGTTATTTGGACATTGACAATCTAATGTCTAATAGCCCTAAGTTCACTTCCAGGATAGTTCCATAAGGATAGGTGCCTGTATGGTCTCTGGAGAGGAAAGTGAATTTCATGAGAATGGCATAGTGTTATCCCAGTAGCAATCCTAAGATCATTTCCAGCATTCCAGGTCCAGCATTCTATCCACTGTGCCATCTAAGAGATGGTTCTTTCTCACAGGCAGTTCAGGTTAGGTGCAACTGAGCTGGTGTAGCCTCTAAGATTGAACTCGGTCCATATAAACCCAGAACCTGCATACTAGACCATGAGTTACATTTGGATTTCACTTCTTCCCCACTTATCTCTTAGAATCTTTAGTTTCCTTCAAAGCTCAGCTGCCTTCCTTCCCCATGAAGCCTTTTTACTTTCCCTTGTTATTGGTGCTCTCTCTTCTCAAATTATCATATATTTACATATTTGTTTACATATCTAATATGTCTGTCATATCCTCCCTCCTGGTAGAATGTACATTCCTTGACAACAGGGGCCATTTTTAATCTTTGTATTCCTGTTGTGGTACCCAGTAGGTGCTTAATAGATGTTTGCTAAATTGGACTGAATATATTTGGAATAGGCAATTTGCAATTACCTGTGATAACTACCTAATATCACTTGGTATGTGATGGTGCTTAGAGTTTTTCTCTTGCAGTCCCACTTTGACATGAATCTCTAGTAATTTCATTTCTCTGTGGTAGTACTCTCGTCTGCACCAGGAGAGGGTATTAGAGACGATCCCTTTCAATCCTGTTGTTCAGCCTTCAGTTTTGAAGAGCACCAATGATATCATGGGATGACGTCTTGACTTGTGAGTGAATCAGATTTAAGTGAGGCAAAGTTGCACAAAGTTGTCAGCCTCACTCTTTCTTCAGTCATTGAAATCCAGTGGCAAGACAAGAGTCAGGATGACCAGGGACAGCCCACAATTCAGTGGATGACTGATATCTTCCACCAAGCTCTAAGCCCTCCACAGCACTTGCTTCAGCCATCTTCATGGCTGTTGGAACAAATTGCTCTCATCTGCCCTTTCCATTGGGGAAGTCTGCACACGCTTGGGGTAGACATCCCCCTAATTCACTGACAGGTTTGAGGTCTGTTGGTTACTGTCGATCTGGGTTAGCACATCTGCCAAGCAGGTTTTACTGGGGTGTGGCTGCTGTGCATACTACAGCTTCTTGGAGGTACAGGTCAGAGTGGGACAACAGGTGGACACTAAAGACGGATGAGCAGCCCTGAAAAGGGCTCAGCTGCCCACACACCAGAGCTGCTAGTCCTTCTGAATACCCCATACAGAACCTTTCAATTCTAACATTCTATTTGAGGATTCTAAAAAGTCCTTTGCATTCCCTCGCACTTCATCTCCCCAAGTCACTCTACTCATGTAGTCATTTTACTAGTCAGAGTAGAGTGAATGAATACAGCACTGGCCTTGGTGTCAGGAAGGCCTGAGGTTCCCCTCTGACATTTACCCAGAAGGAAGGAAATGAGGGAGGAAATGGAGGGAACGGAGGGAGGGAGAGTGGAAAGGAGGAAAGAAGGAAGAGAAAAGAGGAGGAAAGGAGGGAAAGAAAGAAAGAAAGAAGGAAGAAAGAAAGAAAGGAAGGAAAGAGGGAAGGAAGGAAATATCTATTAAGCACTTACTACTACCGGGTGCTGGGGATATAAGTACAAAGAGAAATTCCCTGTCCTTGAGGAGCTCACACCCTAATGAAGGAAGTTAACACATACAAGGAAGCTGAAGGTAGGTAGGGGTTGTTTGAAGGTGTCCGTTGAGGTGGCATGGTTTTGCAGTCCAGAAGCTGGGAAGAAGGCCAGCAGGGGAATGAAGGCTGGTTTCATCTACAAAATGGCAGTCCCAGAAGGAACTCACCCATAGAAATGGGGGATATTTCCAGTTTGATGAGGCTGCAGGGGTAGTTGGATGTTCTCTCCAAGGGGTCCCTGGGAAGTCCCATGATGATACAGTAGCCAATCCCAGTTATATTATTAGGGCTAAGTCACTCTATCCCTCTGAGTCACAGTCCCCTCCTAGAATCTCTAGCACCTACTTCACAGGGTTGTTTTGAGACTCAAAGATAGAATAGTGGATGTAAAGGACTTTGTAAATTTTGACACACTATATAAATGTCAATTATTATTCATGTGATCTGTGCCTGCTCTTTACCATTAGGGCTATGAGTTTCCTGTTCCAGTGGATAGTATTTATCTTCCCAGACTTCCAAAGTACCTGAAGCTCTCCCCAGACACTCTTGAGCAGGGGTAGTTAAGCTGGGGTCTTAACACATTTATTTGAAAAATATTTTAATAACTATATTTCAACGTAATTGACTTCCTTTGTAATCCTATGTATTTTATTTTATGCCTTTAAAAATGTGATTCTGAGAAGGGATCCCTGGGCTTCACCAGCCTATCAAAAGGAGCCCATGATACACAAACAAGGCACAAGAATTACTTCATTGGAGCAATGTTTCCTAACCCAACGACACTTCATTCTGACTAGATAGTTAAATGAGCTGCTACAGATCTCAGCAACCACTGCTGCCACGGGGCAGGGCAGCTCTGGGCAGCTGGGGAGTGAGGACCAGGAGAAAGGTAGAGGGGAAAAGCCCAGACAAGGCTGGGGTGCAAGGAACACAACAAAGGGATAGAGGTTTAAGTTTCTAGATTTTTAAAGGTAAAGGCCTTTGGAATTAAAAGTTTGCCAGGTCCTAATGTTGGCCTGAAAACTGGAAGCTGGGGAATAATTGATCAATGAGCAGTTATTAAGCACCTCCTAGGTTCTAGCCAATGGGGATGAAAGAACAAGTGAGTATGAACAAGTAAGTAGTTAAATACAAGAAAGTTTGGGAAGGAAGGCAATAGGAGTTGGGGAACCAGGAAAGGCTTCACATAGAACATGATACCTGAGCTCTTCCTCTTAAAGGGAGAGAAGGACTCCATGAAATCAAGGAAGGGAAAGGAGGGAGTGCATTCCAGGCATATGGAAGAGCCAGTGCAAAGGTTCAGGGGCAAAGTGCCGCTGTAGATATTCAGAGAAGAGAGCAGGGGACTGTGAAGTTCTTCCGTTCTAGTCAGTGATGACCACTCACTCTTCTCAGGTACAAGATGAGGGACTTCTCCTTTTGACACTTTCCTCCTTGTTTATAGGACAGCCATCTTTAAATGCTAGAGATCTCTCCACCGAACACATATCAGAAGCAAAGGTCTTCTCACAGTGGCATACATCCCTTTTCCTTTGGAGTTTTCTTTTGGTCTGGAGTTCAAGAGAGCCAGCAACTCCACCTTCAGGCTTGACTGAAGCGTTGCCACAGCTATGGTGTCTCTTCTCTCCCAATAACAGTTGGTGTGTCCTTTCCCTAAAGACTACCCCTTACTTGATCAGACACTGAAAGGAATCTCAATTGCTCCCCATCGCTATGTTGTTTTGAATAAACACCTTCTGTTTTTAGCTCATATTTCCTCTGGTTGGTTGGAAAAAGTAAACACATTGGTGGAGGCTTATGAGAGAAGATCATAGTGGCTGCTGGTCCACAGCATTGAATTTAGGGTAATGCTACATAAAATTGACCAACTTTTAGACGTAAACCCTTTTGGTGGTAAATGTTTAGAGAGCCAGCGAACCTGTGGTAGGAAGTCTATTTTAAATAGCTCCTAAATCCATTTGTCCCAGACCTTCTCTTTCCTTGCCTTCACTTCTCTTAGATGTGAGAGTTGGGTGGGGGCAGTCAGTGAGGGGAGAGAGTAGAGAAAGAGAAAAATCAGAGTTTGGACTCTTTCATTCAGACAACCATTACCCGACTTCAAAAAACTCTGTTTAATCATAATAGGGAGACATTACTTACACTTAGCCAATGATAAAATACAGAGCCTTGTTATTTCATTTAATTAATTATTCCTATAGCTCTTATTTCTTCATTACTAAGTGCTATTCAAAAAGACACATTAACTATGTTGAGGTCAGAAGGAAATGCTGCTAGCAAGGCCTTCCTCTGAATGCTATTAGCTTTTCTTGAGACTTCTACTAGTCAAGGGACACATCTTCTCTCCTGCCAATCTACCCACCCACCTAAACAGACACCTCCACATGGCAGTGCCAAATGGAGACAAATGCAGATATTCATGCAAGCTGAAATGTAGTTTTTTGGATGATAGTTTGCAAAAAGAAAAGACAGAAAATTGGTGTGATAAAGGATTAGGACAGCTAATACCATGATAGTTATTTCTACTAGGAAAATTCTTTTGCAAGTAAGTGAATGATCCTGTAAAATGAGGGTAGTATGGGGGTGGGATGGGGAAGGACTGGATTGGAAATTAAAGGCTGAGGCAATGAGGTGCAGTAGCGAGAAAGCCATTGGGAATCAGAGGACATGGGTTCAAATGCCAGCTTTGCCACATACTACCTGTGTGACCCTGGGTGGGTAACTTCTCCTCCCTGGGCCTCAGTTTCCACATCTGTAAAATGAAGGGTTTGGACTCTAAATCTTATGATTCTGGCAAAGCTGTGTATCAATGAGGACATGATGAGAAAGTATTTGCCTTCCAATGAGTTTGACATTAGTCTTTTGACATTAATGACCTATCCCAATGTACTTTTAAATGTTATTATTGGGAATATTATCACTGGAGAAGAGGAGAAGAGGACCAGAGATGGGCAAGTGTCCTGATTTTCAAGAAGGGAAAGAAGATAGTTATTTCATACTTTATAGTGCTGGACTTGTCTCTGATTCCTGGCAAAATTCTCACACAGTGAGCACTTAGGTAAGGCAAAGAACAGGGGAAGAAGAGAGGTGGAATCATGATCCAGATGCCAGATCTCTGAGGTGGAGTGGTGTTCAGGGACTGGGGGATGCAGGGTGTGACTGCAAGCAGAGAAGAAGACATCTTTCCAGTTCTCACTAAGGTACGAGTTTTGCATCTAATACAGGTATATATACCTGATGAGGGCTCAAGTTCTGCTTCTGACCTATGCTGGCTGCTTGACCTTGGGCTTCTCAGTGACCCCAGGCATCTCTCCAAGACTTTAGGTTTCAGGGAAGGTGCTGAACCTGCATTAGCAGAGGAAATTTCCATACTAAGAGTTTCCTATTTCAAGTAGATCACAGGTCTCTCTTTCTGCCGTTCTTTTTTTTTTCCTTAGGGAAAAGTAGATTGGATTAGGAGCTAAAGGTTGAGGTGTCCACTATGACTTAGTGATAAAGGGATGGCCTTGGAGACAGGAAGACCAGAGTTTGAATTCAAACTCAGACACTTACTAGCTGTGTAACCCTGGTCACTGGACCCAGATGGCTCTGGAGGAGAAAGTGAGGCTGGTGACCTTGCACAGCCCTCCCTTACTGAAATCAAAGTCAACTACAAGTCATGTCATCATTTCCCTCATGCCGTGGTCCTCTTTGAAAATGAAGGACAGACACAACAACAACCTCATCTGCAAAATGGAACTAATACTAGCACGTCCCTCTTGGGGTTGTATATGGAGCAAATGAGATGATGCATGTAAAGCATTTTGCAAATCTTAAAGCACATTGTAAATGTCAGCTACTATTAAAATATATGTATACAAAGCAGCATTTTATATAAAGATACAACACACTTGCATACATGTACAAGTTGCATATTAATTAATGAAATTAAAAGATGCTTGCTCCTTAGAAGGAAAGCAATGACAAATCTGGACAGCACACTAAAAAGCAGAAACATCACCTTGATGACAAAGGTCTATATTGTCAAGGCAATGGTTTTTCCGGTAGCAACGTACGGCTGTGGGAGTTGGACTCTAAGGAAAGTTGAGTGCTGCAGAATCGACGCTTTTGAATTGTGGTGCTGGAGAAGACTTTTGAGAGTCCCTTGGACAGCAAGGAGATCAAATCTGTCAATCCTTAAATTAATTCAGGCTATTCACTGGAAGGTCAAATACTGAAGCTGAAATATTTTGGCCACATAATTAGAAGACGAGACTCATTAGTAAAGATTCTGATGCTGGGAAAGATTGAAGGTGTAACCAGAATGGACTTTGTTTTCTTTGAATGACTCAGCTTGCCTCGTTGAGCTTCCCTGGACGCTGGGGCTTGCTCTTCCGGGGCAGGACCAGAGCTTCCTGTGTGATGAGTCGTGGCGCTGGCTGAGGGGAGGTGTGTTAACGTGGTCTACGCTGGGGGAGGGGCAAAGTCAAGAACCAATCGGCCCTGGTCGTTCAGGCGGCGCTTGATGATGTCAAAAACTCTATAAGAGGGGAGAGGACAGCTTGAAGATCCAACTTTCCTTTTCCGGTTGGAGCCAGAGACACCTACAGCTGAAGCTGAGCTGCCGGTAGCAGAGCTGACTAGAGGCTAGTGGGTAATCTTCTTACCGTAGAGGGGAAGCATGTTTACGATTTTGCCTTATACCATCTCACTTCTCTGTGGCCTCCTGGTTACCCTTGTAAGGCGGACTTACTGGGCCTGGAAGCTTTTGATGAAAATATCAAAATGGGGACGCTGGTTTGTGGGCTTGTTATTGTGGAGTGTAAATACATGCTTTAGTTCTCCTGCCTTCTGCCTAGAGAATTCCTTATATCCTGCGGTTCCGGACCTTTTAGGCACATATGAGATTCTCTTTGAAATCATAAATTCTGCCTTCCTAATATAGAAGGCAGAAGGAAAAAGGGGACTGCCAAAGATGAGATGGATAAATAGTGTTGTGGAAGCAGTGAACATGAGCTTGGACAGACTGTGGGAGATAGTGAAGGATAGAAAAGCCTGGTGCATTATGGTCCACGGGGTCATGAAGAGCTGGGCAAGACTGAATGGCTGAACTACAAAAGTATTTATCAGTATGTATGTATAGATCATAAAGCTACTAATTTATTATTATTATATATTAAATTATATGCCTGTAATATAGGAATCACAACTAGATTTTTATTTCATTGGCATAGGGAACTCCTACATGAGGAAATTCCCTCCACCAATACAAGTCAGCACCTTCTCTTCAACTTAAAGTCTTATAGAGTTTCCTAGATCATTGAGGTTAAATGACTTGTCCAGGGTCAAATATGAATAAAGTAAGACTTGAACTCAAGTCTTCCTGGCTCCTAGACCAACTCTCTATCCATTATACTGTGTCTGATAATGTTAATATATATGGAAGAGGAGGCTGTCACATTATACACACATGTATGTATATATACACACATTTTATATATTTATACACACACATATATGTATACATATATACACACGCATACATGTCAAGTGCTTTTAAGAGCCAATTCCTGTTGATCTTTTCTATTGTAGTCCAATTTTCCCAGCTTCTTCCGAAGGCAATTCAACTCAGACATTCATTTCAGTTCAATTCAATAAATACTTATTAAGTCCCTGGTATTTATATATACTGGGCACTACACACACACAGACACACAGACACACACAGACACACAGACACATATATATATATATATATTCAGTGCTATTGTATGTGTGTGTATGTGCATGTATGTGAACTAGAAAGAGAAATTACAATGCCTTCTACATATGGGTTTGTAGTACAAAATCCATTCACAAACATTATCTTATTGGATACCTAGAACAATCTCATGAGTCAGATCTAGAAGGGAGTATCATGCCCATTTCAGGGGATGAGGCTCTTAGAGTTTCAGTAAATTACCTAAGGCCACCTCACTGAATTCAAGGCAAAGCCAGGACAAGGACACGGGTTCCCAGATTCCGCTCCCATCACTCTGTCTGCCAGACGAGGCTGTATTTACACACATCCTTTCATCATTCCCCAAGGGCACTTCGTACAATTTCCTCACTGATTTGCTAGTGACATCCCTTGACTTTTTGCATGAAATAAGGACCTATCTGAGAAGTTAAAAATGTGCATTTTTGCAGCAAGATTGAAAGGGACTCCAGGGGGTCCTGACTCTTTGTAGATAAATTTAACACATGTATCATCCTTAGGATTCTCAGATTAGAGGTGCTTTGGAACAAGGTGATCACCATTTATATTCTTCTGTCCCATCAGCAGCTCTTTTTCTCTTCTTTTTTTTGGTATTGAATAGGGCAGGGGAATTTGCTAAGCGTGGAGCTCCCAGCCAACAAGTTCCATCTCCTGCTGGTGACTATTCTTATTAAGTCTTTTAATGAGCTCGGGAAAAAGCAGGTCACTGTGCGGGATTTGCAGCAGCTTGGGAAGAGATTTTTTTTTCCAAGGGGAGCTGTTGTTTGCAGTTGCTCTCCCAGCCTGAGCTCTGGGAAACAACCCACCCACTTTCTATACTCCTGCAATTTGCTACAAGTTGGAGCATGAACAGAGCCTGTGTGAGACAAGTAATCGCTCCTATCCAGATTGGCTGTGTTCTTCCAACTCTAAAGAGTCACCAGAGCCTCTTGGGGAGGAAAAAAAATAGTGAGAAACATTCGGATTACAAGCACCTCTATTTATACACACCAGCTAATTTCGAGCTTTTTATTCCACCTCTTGCATCGTTGCTACAGACGTTTTTGTGTAAAATGAGATCTCTTACTTCTTAGGAGATCATCTGTTCCTTCTCCTTTGCCTGATGGCAGAACCATCTGTTTGTGGCTTCCCTTCGTGTTCCTTTGGAAATGGCATCGAGTTGACTGGGTATTTGTGGAGGGATGTGTGTCAGGGGCCGGATGAACTCTGGGGAGCCTCGAATTCCTATTTCCACATAACCATCTCCCCAAGAATGAAGTCAGAAGGAAATACGTGCAAGTCAAGTTGGTTTTTTTCCCCTTATGTTTCTTCCGGTTTCCACTACTCTCATTACCTATAAACTGACAGAAAAAGAATCTTGAATATGGGCAGATGATCCATTTTCAAATTCTAAGGCCCTAACTTATCAGATGTTGCTTTCTTCAAATCACCTCCTATCAATAAAGATAGCAATAATAGCTAGTATTTATATAGCGCTTAAAGATTTGCCAAGCACTTTATATGTGTGGTCTCACTGATCCTCACAACCCTGAGAGGTAGGTGCGATTATTATCCCCATCTGACAGATGAAGAAACTGAGGCAGAGAGAAGTGATATGACTTTCTCAGGGTCACACAACTAGTAAATGTCTGCGGAAGCATCCGAACTCAGATCTTCGTGATTTCCAGCCCGACACTCTAGCCACTGTACCACTAAGCTGCCTCATCAAATGCAGAAGGACCCCTTCATGAAGATCACAAAGAGTTGAGCCCAAGATGAATGTGATTTTTTTTCTTTCATTCTGGGCCCTCTCATAGGTGGTTGCATCCTATAACTATCACATGAAATAATTTGCTTAGTTCCCATGTGACTTTCCAATGACAAACCTACATACATCCACATGTATATGTGTATGTGTTGTACTTTTGGCAAACATAGATATACCTGCATGTATGTGTGTATGTATGTACGTATGTACGTATGTATGTATGTACGTATGTATGTATGTGTGTGTGTGTTTGCCTGTATGTAGGTTCCCTGGACTGGCTTTACATGCTGTACAATTCTTGCTAATGGAACACTGATCTAACTTCTTTGTGTCCTAAGAATATGATAAGCGCGATGCCTAGGATATATGCTAGGGACTTAGTAAGTATTTGTTGAATTGAATTGATATGAACTGGGTTGAAATGAATTACATTCAGGACATGCTGGGGAAAACCGGACTACAGTGGAAAAGGTCAACGGGAACTTGGCTCTTAAAAGCCCTTGACCCTGGAGCAACGGACGGACAAACCCTCCTCCCTCAACATGCTATATTCTTCCATTAATTATCAACTCTTACTTAGGAATTCAGAATCAGGAAGCGTCACATTGGTTCTGACTCTCAAGGAGCTGAGACAGGGACAAGAAAGAAGTTTGTTTTTTTTAATCAGCCTTTCATCTCTTGTCCAGTGACCAAATTGAGCAGATTTGCTATTCTCCCATTTCAATTGTTTTCTCACTCACCCTCTTCTTCTTTCCTACACACTGATTCCACATTCTATAGGAAAGAACGAACACTCGGGGTCAGGAGGAAGGAGGAGTGGGAATAAGAGCTGGACTTCTCTGTTCTTAAAACTTAAGGAAGTGTTTTCTCTCCAGAGCCCTGGTGGAGACAAGAGAGAGACACCATTGAACCATGTTCAAGCCTCCATAGAGAAGAGTAAACAAGGGAGAGATTATATATAATTATAGACAATCTTGTTGCTGGGGATAAACAGGAATCAAAAACACAAAGGCTCTGAAGATTTGGCACGTCCTCAATCTCAGCTCAAGTACCAACAATCTGCACTCCCCTCCCTCACTGGGTAAGGAGACTTTTACCCAAGCAACTGTCTTGGGTTACATGGGGGATGGATGACTTGCTTAGGTTGGCTTTCCCCCTCCCAAGGGTGTGGTGGGTGTGGTAAGGCTTTCTATGGGATCATGGATTAAGAGCTGGAAGGGACCTTCAAGGCCATCCAGTCCAATCTCTTCATTTAAAAAATTTAGAGAATGAGAGATTTGTCCAAGGTCACACAATAGTAAGCACTAGAGGAAGATTCGAACTCAGTTTGTCTGACTCCAGAATCAGTGCCTTTTCCAATGCACCACTCCGCTTTTGTCTGTTTGTTTGGGGGAGGGGGGTTCTTGAGATGAGGAACCTGAGATCCAGAAGATTAAGTGACTCACCCAGTGATTCCCAGGAAATAAAAAGCAGAAAAAGGATTTGAATCCAGTCTTCTTACTCCAAATCTGAAACTCTTCAAATTGAAGTCAAATTCAAATGAGCAAAATAGTTGAATTTGCATTTAGCAGATGACTTCTCAGAGAATAACTGAAAAATTAAAAGAATTTGCATTTCTATGGCATTTATTTCCCCAGAGTCCCCCCTCTGAGGTGGAGATATGGGGATAGACCTGTGATTTCAATGGCATAAGGAACTCCCACATGAGGAAACTCCTTCTAGGATTGCAGGTAGGCCTCTTCTCTTCAATTTGTAATCTTTGAGTTGCCCAGAGCACAGAGAGTTCCCGTGGCTTTCAAAGGGTTGCAGAGCTAGCGTGTGTCAGAGGCAAGACTTGAATCCAGCTCTCCTAACTTCAGAGTCAGCTCTCTATCCACGATTGCCATTTTGCTTCTCAGGAAAACAGAGAAAATATTATTATCTTTATTTTGCAGGTCAGGAAACTGAGGCTCAGAGATCTTAATTAAGTGGTTAAATGGTCTGCCCAGAATCACATGGTTCATATCTTCAAGTCAAATTTTGAATGCAGGGCTCCTAACTCAACTATATCAGGGCTGCCTCTTGAGGGTATGATTCAGAAAATAGCAACTGCATTGATTTAGCTTGAATCAAAACAGAATTTCTGAACCTGAGACTAGTATGCTTGCCTGTTTTTACGTACTATTTGACAAAAAGACTCTCCTTGCTAAAGTAAGACCATAAACTGAGATGATTATTTGGATAACTTGGGCCCCTGGAGCACATTTGTTGAGGGGAGGGGAGGATAATTACCTCTCTTTTGGCACATTTTGGGAACTAAATTAATCAGATAATTGTCTTGAGTTTCTGCTGTGTTGCAGCTAAAAAGGTCTAGCAGGCATCTTTTAAAGCAGAGTAAAATAGAAAGAGCCTGGATCTGGAGCAAGAAGACTGCATTCTGATCCTGTCTACTATTTACTTCTTGTCCTGTGAGACTTTGGGCAAGTCATTAATATCTCTGGGTGTCAGATTCCTTATTTGTAAAATCAGGTCATTTTATTAGATTTTTCTCCAGGGTCCTGTCCAGTTTTCAGTATATGATTCTAAGATCTGTGTCTGTGCTAGATCCCTCAATATGACGTAAGCTCCTTGAGGGCAGGGACTGCTTGATTTTTGTCTTAGTATCTCTAGTGCCCATTGCAGTGCCTGGCACACAGTGCATGCATAGATGAGTTTAACTGAATTGACCTAATGAGAAATTCTAGGCTTTCCACCAAAGCCTCAAAATTGTTGAGGACTCACAGGTGAGAAAGAGGAACCTTTTGAGAAACCTAGACCATAACTTTATCAACTAGCATTTATTGAGTACCTACTATGTACAAAGGACTGTACCAGGCTCTGGGATATCAAGAAATATGTAAGTTCAATGTAGGAGAAAACTTTCAGTCATTAGAGCAGTACAAAAGGAGGAAGGGCTGCTTCAGCGGTAGTGGGGTCCCCCTCACTCGATGTCTTCTATCAAATGTTGGTTGACCACATGTCAGATATATTGAATAGAAGTCTTGATAAGGTATAGATTATACTAGATGACCAGAGGTTCCTTCCTATTCAGAGATACTGAATGAATGAATGAATGAATGAATGAAAGAAAAAGAATTAAGTCCTTGATTTGTGCCAAGTACTAAGCTAAGCACTAGAAATAGAAACAGAAAAGGAGAAACAATCCCTGATCTCAGAGTTCACTTCTAATTGGGAAAGACAACACATAAAAGAAAGTTTAGCTGTAGGGAAGATGGAAAAGCCTGGAAGTCCTAAAGGTGCAAGTAGACGAGCAGATGGCAAGGAACAAGGGTCCTTAGGTTGTGTGGGGGAGTAGATGAGAGTGCTGGGGGTATGGAGGGCATAGGGCCAGGGCAAATGGCAAACACTGGAGGCTCTTAGGAGGCAGCAGCAAGGCAAATAGGACATGGTGGTCCTTCATCTCACCAGGAGGAATAGAGTTGGTGACTCTCATTTCATCTATTCTTCTTACCATGACATCCCATTACTCAAAGTCGCTTGTTTATGAGACAGATTTATAAAAACTGGCCCCCGTTGGTAGTAATTCTGTCCTTGGAAACGTAGTTAAGAAATGACTAGCGCTCATTCTCCCAGTTAGAGAACAAAGGTCTCTAGGCATGGGCTGTGGGGGAGGTGGCGGGGGAGGGTCGACCTCCAAGCTCTGCACTGGGAGAGGTCCCTTTCTCTTGTGTATCTTCCGTTGTGCCCTTACGCCTTAAACAAAGGAACAACAGGTAACATAAGGACCACATACATTTATGAGAAATAATATTAAATCTAGGGACAGAATTTTTTTTTAAAAATATCACAATCAAGTAAAAATAATTCAGGAATAGGTGAGGGACTGGTGTTCCTTGAGGCTGTTTTTTTCTCTCAACCTCCTGCTCCTAGAGTGAGCAGCTGAGACTAAAAAAAAAAGCCCATAGTCACATACCTCCCCACTCATCCATTTATTAATTGTCCCTTAAGATCTTGAAGAAGGGAACTGCCGATGTTGGAGAATTTGGCTTCCACGATTGGATTGTGCTGATGCTCTGGGATGACCAACACGTCTGTTTTCTCCTCCCCTGGTTCTCTCCTCCATACTGTGTAGTTGAAAAACCTCTGCCTTCCTTTCTGGAGGCTGATCTCAGATTAGTTTTCTGTTGGGAAGAACTAGGAATCCTAAGATGTTTACAGCCAGCCAACACCTTGCCAGAGGTTGTTAAATTCTACCTTACTCTCCTTCACAGCTTCCAGCTGCCTCTCTATGATTATAAAGTGATTACAATTATTCTATTCTTTTTCTTTTTTTGACTGGACCTATAATTTCCTCAGTGTAGGGTGTATAGAACTTCTTTTATTAATCCAGGCTACCACCTTTTCTGCAACTCATAGTCTTAGTGAGATACCTGGGACATTAAGCGGTTAAAAATGACTTACCCAGGGTTGCCCAGTCAGTATGAGTCAGAGACAGGATTCAAACATAGGTCTTCCTGACTCTGAGGCTGGTCCTCTATCCACTACCCTAGTCTACCTCTCAAATTATTATAAAAATTTTCTTCCAAAGTTCTTTGTCTTTGGTCAAAAGAAACAGATTAGATTAAAAAAGAGGGAGGTAGAAAAGTAATTCGGCTCAAGAAAAAACAATTACTGTGTTCAAATAAAAAAAACAAGAGGGGAAAAACCTGATGAAAAACATTTGGGAGAGGATCACTGGAAGCAGAAACTGAAGAGAGACTGTGGTGGGAGTATATTCCAGACCGCACAGTCACAAGGAAGAATTAATTAGATAATGACTTCCAGAAGCATCTCACAAAGATGGCACGGAGGCAAGATATGTTAATGATGGTGCCTCCAACTAGCTGGACATCTGCTGGAGGTCTCTCTATGCTAAAAGCAGAGCATCTGCTAAATTCTTGTCTTGCCTCAATGATAGCTTTATTCTTCAGAAGGTGGAGAAAGTGAGAAATGCTCTTCTGGACTTGATTCTGACCAATAAGGAAAAGCTGGTTGCTAAAAGAGAAATGTCTGAAACCTTGGGAGACCAATATCGAGAATGTAGTATATATAATGGGGGTGGGGGGTGTCAATTGAGTCAATCAATCAAATCAAACCACTCCTCTCAAAGGAACTGACAAGATACTATGCCCTGTTGCCTTAGCCAAGTGAGAATGTCTTTATTGAATCAAGCAAGCCAACAAGCAAAGGCTTTAAACTATGTGTGAAAAGTCTGGTATAAATTTAGAATTCCTCAAGACTCATTGGATGAAATGGAGTGATGCTGCATAGGCATTCTATTCATATTGGTTGAGGAACTTAGTGATGCCCAGTGGGGCTTTGATAAAGCCAGAAAGCTAGTTTGGAACTGGGGGATTAGAGCACCTGGCACCTTATTGGTAATCCCTGAGAAGGAATCACTTATGGGTGAGGAGAGCTCTGGTCTTGGCCTCAGCTTCAATCTGGTCACACACACACACACACACACACACACACACACACACACACACACACACGGAGAACCTTGTGAAATTCAGTCAGAGGACTCCAACTTCTCATCAGCAGTGATAAGAATGCCTCAGGACAGCATGGCTGCTAATGCACTGTCTGCATAGGGAGCCAAGAACAAATGAGACACACTGAGGAAAGGAAATTTCAAAACTCCTCAAAGAGTCCAGCAGAAAATCTGCACACCTAAAGGGAAACAACTTTTAAAAAAATTATTCTGAGTTTAAACGAACAAAAAGAGCATCTCCATCCCTACAGCAGAATGCAAAAGAGATTCTGAATGAAACCATGAATCTCCGTTCTATACCACCTTGTTTTTTTTTAAATATGCATATAATAAGTCATTATAAAACTGTCCTTGTCTTTGCTTCTTTCTGAAGTTCTTTCTTTTCTCTTCTGTACATTTAAAAATATTTCAGTGGCTTATTTTTTTTGCATCACTATTGCCAAACCTCCTCTCTTCTCCAGCTCTCCCCTCCTCCATTCTCCATAAGAGAAAGAAAAAACTAAGCATAGTCAAACAAAATGAATCCACCTAGAACCTATGTCCAAAAAATGTATGTCTCTCTCTGTACCTTCTTTTCATCACAAAGAAAGATCTAGCAGATGAGCTCTAGAGACTCATCCTGACAGGAGATATGTAACATGTTTCATTGCAGGTCTTCTGGAATCATGGTTGGTTATTGCTTTGATCAGATTTCTTAAATCTTTCAAAGTTGTTTTTCTTTACAATGCTGCTATCCTTGTACAAATTGCTCTCCTGGTTCTGTTCATTTCATACTGTCAGTTCAAACAGCCCAGAATTCTCTGAAATCACCTCTCTGACCTTTTTTTTAACTTCTTAATAGCATTCAGTTATCTTCATATACCACAATTTGTTCAGCCAGTCCCCAGCTATCTAAGAAGAAATATAATGAATATACCACCTTAGATTCTAGTTCTTTGTTTCCTCCCCTCCCCCATTTTGCTGTTCTGTAAAAGGAACAACAAAAGAACTTTTAGGAGCTGAGATTTACTCCCTTTGCCACATATGCTTTCTAACCTTGAGCTTATTTTCCTTGGGCTGGTGTAAGAGGAGATGTTACAGACATTTGGGGGGATGTTTTCTGTAAATTTTTCTTAGTATACCAGCTCACTAAAATACTCCTTCTAAAATATCCTTTCTGAAAACTAGTTAAATTTGGCTAACTAGTTGATATAAGTGGTAATCAATAAGGAAAGTACACTAATGGGGGCTCATGAGTTATAGTATTTGACAAACAGCTTCCTACCCATCACAAGTATCCCTAGCACCCCAAGGAAAGATGTAGCAGCTGAAATATAAATGTATATTTATAGCCTATATCAGATTGCATGCCATCTTGGGGAGGGGGGATGGGAGGGGAAAAGCAATTAGAACTCAAAATCTTATAGAAGCGAATGTTGAAAACTAAAAATAAATAAATAAACAAAAGAAAGGAAGGAAGAAAGGAAAAATGAATGAAAGAAAGAAAGAAAAGAAAGAAGGAAGGAAGGATGGAAGGAAGAAAAAGAAAGAAAAAAGAAAGAAGGAAGGAAAGAAAGAAAGAAAAGAAAAGAAAGAAGGAAGGATTGAGGGAAGGAAAGAAGAAAAAGAAAGAAAGGAAGAAAGAAAGAAGGAAAGAAAGAAAGAAAGGAAGGAAGGAAGGAAGGAAAGAAAGAAGGAAGGATGGATTGAGGGAAGGAAAGAAGAAAAAGAAAGAAAGAAAGAAAGAAGGAAGGAAAGAAAGAAAGAAAGAAGGAAAGAAAGAAAGGAAGGAAGGAAGAAATGAAGGAAGGAAGAGGGAGAAAGAAAGAAAAAATAAAGAAGGGAAGAAAAATGTGGCAGGTGAGCTCTGGGGACCCATCCTGACAGTAAGAGGAAAAGCTGATCCTGAATCCTATAGTATGACCTACACCCCAGACCTTGGAAAAAGAATTTCAAAGAGAGCAAAGAAAAGGTAGCCGGGGTCCTAGGACTTAAAATTCCATAGGGGAAATTGACTCTAGAGTTTTGAGATATTCACAATAATGAAATCCCAAAGACACAAACACAAGTGATTTTAATGAGGGAGAAAATGGGGGACTGGAGATCCCTGTCAGTGCATGGGGAGCCCATCAACAAAGTTAGATTTTTAAAAGATATGGACAGAAGGTGAAAGGCAGGTAACAGAGAATGAATGACCAAAGAGTCATCTAAGAATCATGCCAGGAATCAGAGCCCAGAATGAGCTGGTGCAGTGGATATTAAGGGCAACAAGAAGCGTTGTTGGTTTTTTTTTTAAATGAACAAACATTTGAGGGGCAGGAGAGAGCTGAAAGAGGGGATAAGACTTGAGGATGATCATAATGGATAGAGAGACAGTGTGGTGTGGTAGGAAGAAATGGATTCAGACCCCAAAGCTCTTGGTCGGCACTTACCCTCTTCTTACTGGCCACTTCTCAGAGTCTCTCAGTTTCTTCGTCTGTAGAAGGGGCATGATGATGTTACTTAGCTCACCTATTTCACAGATGTCTCTCTGCTTATCTGGTTACCTCTCCTCTGGACTATTGCAATAGGCTCTGAACTGGTATTCCTGCACCCAGTTTGTCCCCACTCTAATCCATCCTCCATGGGGATGCCAAATTGACATTCTGAAAACATAGGTTTGGCCATGTCATTCCCCTGCTCCAGAAATGCCAATGGCTCCATCTCGCCTCTATGATAAAGCAATAAAATATGAACTGTGATCTTTTAAAGCCCTTCCTCATCTGTCTCCTTTCCGGCTTTTTGCATATTTCTTTCCTAGATGCCCTCTAGGTTTTAGCCAAACTGGTTTACTTGCTGTGTGACATTCTATCTCCTTTCTCCATGCATAGGCCACCCCCCCACCCCCACCCCACCAGTTCATCTCACCCCACTTAGGCCTGGAATGAACTTCCTCTTTGCCTAAGCTTCAAAGAATTCCTGATGTCCTACAGAGCTCATTGCTTTTCCTGACCAGCAGTCACCCCCCCACCCCAGTTGTTGTTATCCTTCCCCAGAAACTACTTTATATTTCCTTTGAATCTGTTCTGTATTTAATTTAACATGTATACTTTCCCTCCAATAGAATGTAAACCTCTTGAGAGTGGACACTCTTCAGATTTTTGTCTTTCTAACCCTAGCTCCACACATGGCAGGCACTTAACAGAAACTTTTTAAAATAAGTGAGTATTTCAAGTTCTATTCTCCCCACTTCATAGATAAGGAAACTGAGACTCTGAGATGTGAGTTGAAGTATCATGTGTGAGAAACGTCAAGAAAGCCAGTGCGGGTAGACCAGAGAGTGCACAAAGGGAAGTAACATATAATAAAGCTGAAAATGTAGATCAGAGCCAGGTTGTGGAGGTCTTTAGAAGCCAAAGAGAAGAGTTTGCATTTGATCCTAGAGGAAAAAGGGAACTATTGGGGTTTCTTGAGTGGCGAAGTCACATGGTCAGACCTGTACTTTGAGAATATCACTTTGTCAACTGTGTGGATGATGCAGTGGAGTGGGGAGAGACTTGTGGCAGGGACACCAGTTAGGAAGCTTTTCAATAATAGCCCAAGTGAGAGGTGATGATGGACTGCAGTGGCAGTTGTGTGAGTGGAGAGAAGAAGACGGATGTGAGATATTTGGTGGAAACTGAATCAACGAGACTTGGCATCATGGGGTGGGGGAGAGGGAAGAATCAAAGGTGACTCCAAGGTTGTAAGCCTAAGTGACAGAAGAATATTGCCTAAGTCTCAGGGCTGTTGTGAAGAAACTATTTTGAGGATGTGAAAGGACTTTATTATTGGCACTTACAGTCACTACTAGTGGGATGCACCAGGGTCCTGTCCTTTATTCTATTCTGTTCAACATCAAGGATTTGGGTGAAGGCAGAAATGGCATGTTTGTCAAATTGGGGTGTCAAATGTCAGACCCAGAGTCCTGAAGTATCTGGACGAGCTGGAACAATGGACCAGATCTAATCAGAGAACAATGATGGGGTTACCTATAAAGCCTGTGCCTTGGGTTGAGAGAATCAGCTTCATCTGTGTAGGATGTGTTCCTGGGGGATAAACTTAACGGTTTTTCACAGAATCTGAGAAACTGGGTTGGAAAGAACCACAGAGATTATCTGGTACCTGAACAAAAGGCCCTTCGACATCTCTGATGAGTCCCTCCTCTGCCTGACAACCTCTGGCAAGGGAGAACTCACTACTTCCTGCCCATCCTAGTTTTAGACAGCTCTAATTATTGGGAAGGGCAGCTAGATGGTACAGTGGATAGAGGGTGGCTTGGAGTCAGGAAAACTCAAATTCCTGAGTTCAAATCTGGCCTCAGACACTTACTAGCTGTGTGATCCTGAGTAAGTCACTTCACACTGTGTGTCTCAGTTTCCTCATCTGTAAAATGAGGTAGAGAAGGAAATGACAAACCACTTTGTCCAGTATCTTTGCTAAGAAAACCCCAAAAGGGGTCATGAAGAGTGAGACACAATTGAAAAATGACTAAACAACAAATTATTAGGAAGTTTCCTAAGTAACCCAAGGCCCAGAACCATTCACACAGACTGGGTTTAATCTTGAAATTGTCTCATAAGTCACTCTCTAGATCATATCTTTACCGAGGATCTCTTCTGGTAGTAACAGACGATAGTTTTGGTCTAGATCTCTACAGAAAAAATTAAAAGATTCTCATGCAGCAATGGATCAAACACTGAACAGACTTCATTACACCCAACTGGAACCACAAATACAAAGGACTTTTTTTTACAGCCCAAGTAGTCAAGCCAATTCTCCACCCCTCTCCTGTGAGTCTCCCCTCACCCTGTCCTCCAGGATCATGGTATTGCTTAGGGTTCAGGCTCCCCTCCAAAGACGCTTAAATCTCATAGTCAATGCGTACTCCAATACCCCCTGAGACTAGCACAGTGGAAAAATTCACTGGCTTCATGGTCAAAGGACCTGGGTTCGAATGTTGCTTCCATTTTGTTACTTCTCTCTGAGCCTCAATTCTCTCAGTTGTTAAATGAGGGGATTAGACTAAAAGTTCCTTCCAGCTCTAGCTCACTGATCAATGATCTTGGATGGCCCCTCAGAATTCTAGCCTACTTTGTGGTTGAGGCTGAAACGCTCCAAGGGTTGGGCTCACTAGAGAATTGATATTCCTTTGCCTAGACATGTTTAATACAAATAATTCACAGGAGAAACGAAGGGGTAAAGTCTGTGTCTGCTGTTCTGTATCTTGTTGCTTTTCCTAAACTAACGTGGGGATTCTGAATCTTTGTTTAGCCTCGCCATTATCTTGGGCATTGCACGCTTGTTTCCCTTAGCTGCTGGCCAGAGTTCTGTGGGAGCAATAAAACACTTGGATAAATCCAGGCTTCCTCTGTGTTCTTCCCAATTCTAATGCCATGTCGGAGAGTGCCAAGGAGCAACAATGTGTGCCATTGTACGTGTCCTATTCTCCACTTCTTGAAAAAAAATCACAAGTTGATTTTCCACAATTACATATAAAATAACACATGGTGCATTGGAAAGAACACTGGCTTTGACATCTGTGGACTGAAGTTCAAATCCCACCTCTGGTCCCTACTCCCTGTGTGCCCTTGAGAAATTAACTTAGTCCTCCTGAGTCTTTTTCATCTGTAAAAGAGGTGGTTGGATGAGATGGCCTCTGAAATCCCCTCCTCCTCAAGATCTATGAGTCTTTCTAGAACTCAGATATCCAAAAACTTCAGTTGTCTGGAATTTGCCTGAGTACCAAAAGGCAAGCAGGATGGATCTTTGAGCAGCCAAAGTCTATGCCACCAAGTCCATGTATTAAAGTCATGCTCATTCCTCTTGCAGTAGACTCTTTTGGGTCCCCACTAGGCATTGTTTAATCACTTATTTTACACACAATTCTAACAAGCTTGTTTCCCAGCTTCCATCAAATTGGAAGTGGGGAAGAGGTTGCCAAAGGCAGTTCTACTTGAAACAAAAGATCTGACAGTTGGCAGCGAGGAAGAAGATAGAAAAACTAACAAAAACGGACAATTCCAAAAGTATAGCAGTCCAAGCTTCAGTTGGCATAAAGGGAAAACATCTCACATGCCTCATTAGGGTTATTGAATTGGCTGCTAGATCAAGAGTTGGAAAGGACATCAGCCATCATCTCATCGTTTTATAAATGAGCCCAGGGAGACTTGTCCAAGGTTACCCAAGAGGTAACTATCAGAGGCAGAATTTGAACCTAGGTCTTCTCCTTCTAAAGCCAGTGCTTCACACCCCACACCCCCCTGCATCTTCCTGCCTCCATGATTAGGATGATTGGTGATGGGATGAGATGGTTGGAAAACTCTCCATGGGATCACTGAGGGCTATGTTTAAACTGGAGGAACCACCCATAAGCAAGATGACCTTACGGTAGCTCAGCCCAAATGGCCCCAGTGATACTCTGAGGGTGTAATACAGCTTAGCACAATAATCAATATTCATAATAATGACCCTGAGTCACCAAGAAAAAAATATTAGTCTGAGAGACTCATAGAATTTTAGGTTTTGTTGAAGAAGTGGTACTGATAGGAATCAACTCTCAGCTCTATAGGAAATTAAGTTATTCAGAATGATTCATTCTCCAAGTGTTTTGGATAACTGGGGTTTCACAGTGCCATTCTAGGAACATCATTCCAGTTCTACTTACTTATTTATTTTTTGGAGGGGGAAGGCAAGGCAATCGATGTTAAGTGACTTGCCCAAGGTCACACAATTAGTACATGTCAAGTGTCTAAGGCTAGATTTTGAACTCAGGTCCTCCTGACTCCAGGGCTGGTGCTCTATTCCCTGTGCCACCTACCTACCCCCCAGTTCTACTTATTTAGAAGAAGCCAAATGACAAGAATTATATTAATCTCAGCTAAATTATAGCATAACACCAAGCAACAATTCCATGAGATCTCCTTCCACCAAGGCTAGAGCAGGCAAGTGACCCATCTAAGGTCATTCAGTTAGTAAGCAACAGAGACAGAATTTGAATCCACAGCTTCCTGACTTGAGGATTGGTTCACCATCTAGTATGTTGTGCTGCCTCTAGTTAAGTTATAAAGAAGAGAATCAAAAAAGGAGAGCATTCAATTTGGTTTACGGGAAAGAACTTTGGGCTTAGAGTCAAAGGCTAGAAGGGGTTTTAATCCCGGCTTTGCTATTTATTAGATGTAGGCTCAGTTTTCTCTCCTGTAGATTGAGAAGGTTGGACCAGATGGCCTTGGAGGCATTTTCTGATTCACAATCTATAATCGTATGATCTTTCTCATTTTGTGGTAAAAATGAAGGAATTATGGGTGTGGCACATTACACCTGCTGCCAAATGTGGTCAACCTGTTAGTTGGTTTGACTTAACTATGTTTTTTTTTCTTTTTTTAAAGGGAAGGATAGATCCTGGGAACTGATTTCTATTTAAAACTGAAGATCAGCTTTATTCCATTTCCCTCATTTTTACAGTTGAGAAAACTGAAGTCTAGATAATGAACGTGATCTGCTTATGGGAGTGAGGGGCAAAGCTGGGACTTGACCCAAGGTCCTCTGATTCCAAACCCAGCTTTCTTTCTGATGCACCATACTGCACCAATAAAAATTGTAAAGGAAAGAAATTGAAGGAAACAAAAGTAGGAAATATCTTCATTAATAAACATTCTGAAGACACTGTCTGCCTACCTCCCACCTCCAAAACCCCAGGGTGGGAACTAAAAACCAACTAAAAGAAGAGAGATGTAAATATACTCTTTGAACACACCTTCATATGTTTTGTTTAATACCCAGCCAGAGTCTGGTATCATTCATATGGACATGAGAAATGCATGTAGATGAGGCTTGGCTCTCCTCTTGTGTCCGGGCACAAGAGGAATGGCCCTAAACAGGCTGAAAGAGGAAAAAGGAAGCCTCCCGCCCAATTCTATCCTTCCAAGGTCCTCCTTCTCCCTAACTCCTTCCTCTGCAGTATGGAGCAGAGAATGAGGCAGTGACTGTCTGAGGCTGTGCTTCCCGCTGCCTGGTGGCCTCTACACAATAGGGTCGTGTGCCCAGGAGGACCAAAGGCCCTTTGTAGGGGCCATATGGGAGCTAGTGGATGGTAAGGAAATGCTGCCAGATGGAGCTGCTCCCTTTCTCTCTCTCTCTGTCTCTCTCTCTGTCTCTCTCTCTGTCTCTCTCTCTCTCTCTCTCTGTCTCTCTCTCTCTCTCTCTCTCTCTCCCTCCCCTCTGTCTGTCTGTGACTCTCTCTTTCTGTCTCTGTCTCTCTATCTCTCTTTCTGTCTTTGTCTCTGTCTCTCTGCCTCTGCCTCTGTCTTTGTCTCTGTCTCTCACTCTCTGTCTCTCTGTCTCTATCCTCTTTGTCTCTTTCTCCCCCACCCCCATTCTTGAGCTCCTGTGCTGTGCTGGGAGCTCCAGGTTACTGGAAGAAAGCTAAGGCAGACCAAAGGGAATGCCACTACTTGTGACAATCATTTTTCCCCTAGCTGGTGCACTGGACTTACGTGATGGAGTTTCCAAAGGGAAAAATGAAGAAAGCCTGCAATGCCCTCGTCTAGACGTATTTTTCTAGTGATGTACCTTTTCCTTCTGTCTAAGTCCACAGAGAGAGTGTGGAGAGATAGAAACACCCCCTCCTTAGGCTGCCCTGGAGAAGTAATCTATCTCTGTCAGATCCTGGGAAGAAATCCTGACTAGCTCATGAAGAAGTCACCATCAGAGACACCCAATTCAAGGCTCCATTGTCTCTCTGGAAGACCCGCCCCTGGCCCTGATGGTCTGGTTGGGAAAGACCAAGGGGGCTGGGAGATTCATCCTCCCTCAAGGGCCAGCTTTGAAATCTGAAGGATCTGGCAGAGGGCTGCTGGGAGGACACTTGAATCAGGGCAGTGGACAGGGCTCAAAAGAAGCATTATTCCTCGAAGAAAGAGAAAGAAAGCATTTCTTTTTTTCCTTTTTTTTTTTCACTGAGCTAAAGCATTGGGAGGGGGAGAATTTAATTATAAATGTGAATAATCAAAGATCCATTCACTTGGGCATATTCACATCTGAGCATGTCTAAACATGGGTGGAATCCTGTTTTGAGGATGCTACATAGAAACCAAACGTGAAAGCCTAGTGATACAAGTGTACTGAAAGGGTCCACTGTATTGTTAACTGGTACTTACATTTGAGAAATTAAGGCCGATGTTGGGGTCCCTAAACATTATTACGGCAAATGAGATTATATCATATGCTAATAGGTAAAGGGGTTTTGCAAATGTTAAAAGTACTATATAAATACCAGTTATTATTAGAACAGATCGGTTGGGTAAAGGGAATGTTGTACTATTTCCAAAGAAAAGACAGCTGAGAAGTCAAATATCATTCAGACCTTTTGCTGTAACTGTGTTTTGAGTGAAATGTAGTCAATCAAATAACAAAATTCAAGAATTTCACAGTTGGATGGGACTCCAGAGGCTATCTCATCTGACCCATACCTGAACAAGAATTGGCTCTACAATGTACTCACAAGAAGGAACTCAACAAACGTATTAATTTCCATTTAACTCAATTAAGCAAACATCATGATTAAACACTTTTTATGTGCTAGGGGTGGGAGTGGGGAACCTGCCTCCCTGCCCCACCACAAAACTGTCTCTTGCAACAAACAGGTGTAGTTGACTAAGCACAAGAATCACCATGTTGGCAGCTGCCTGTTGGTTGCCTCTTTCCACCCCTCTAGCTCCCAAGCCTCTGCCTTTGTCCTCTGAAGACTCATTTGGTCACTGCATTAGTCAGACTTCTGGAGTCTTTCAGAGCTGTTTCCCATTACATTATTGGGGTCATTGTTCTACATTAGTGTCTACAAGTCTTTCCAAATTTCTTAGAATTCTCCGTGTTTGTGATTTCTACCATCTCCTCACCCCCACCCCACCCTTGCTTCCCCCAGATCCTTAGCATGTGACATGGGCTCCAATCGCCCAAACCTTCTGCATAGCTTGGTTTTTCCGTTCCAACCTGGGCTCCCAGGTGGGTAGCTGGCCTCAGATGACCCCTGTTCCTCAGTTTGCTGTCTTGGATAGAATCTACCAAACCTTCAAGAAATTGTTCCACCAACATGGGGTGATTCTGGGATAGGACTAGGCTTAGAACTCAAAACGTGCTCTCACCTCCCAGGGTCAATGTTAGTCAAGTCTAGGGCAGCTCAGTGAGTGGCCACGCTGAACGCTTTGAAACCTAGAACCTGAAACCTAGAACCCCTTTGGTCCAAACAGTGAGGGTCACTCATCCAGGAACAATTTTCCCTGTGTGAGGAGGTCATGGAAGGCCTGCTGCCATACTAGGGAATTTCTCAGCTGCCAGTGTAGTGGGGCAGGTTCATCCAGCCATTCCTGGAACCATTCTTTGTCCATCAATCAGCCAGCATTTATCAAGCATCTACTGTAGGCCGGACACAGTGCTGATAACCTCCTTCATCAGAGCCTGGCTTAGCCAGGAACCCTCCTTGACTCAGAGGCAGGGGACCTGGGGAGATAAAGCTAGATCAGCCTGTTGTTCCCCGCCTCCCCCCCATCCCTTCCCGCCCCCCCCCCCGGCCCAGGTTAGGGAAGAATCTAGGATAGGGATCTAAGTTTACAGAGAAGGGAAATGAAGCCTCTTCCCAAGGAAGTTAGGATAGAGAGCTGATGTTGAGTCAGAAAAAACAGTTGAAATCCTGCCTCAGATACTTCTTAGCTGTGAGACACTGGGCAAGTCACTTATCCTCTCAGCCTCAGTTTCCCCATCAGTAAGATGGGGGATAATAATAGCACCTTCTTTCCAGGGTTGTACAAAGCAAATGAGAAGCATATATAAAGTACTTTGCAAAGCTCCGGGTTTTAAATGCTAGCTATTTTTACTAACCTGAGCCTCGGGGCTCCAAGAGAGAGGTATGTCCTCAGAGAGGCAAAACTAGGATTAGTAAATGGAAGAAACTATCACTCTCTGAATGTCTATAGCAAAGTCTTGTCCAGAGTACCAGCCACATCCAATGCCAGACAACTGGCCAGGTCAATCCATCCCAGAAACATTTATTAAGCACCTATTATGTGCCAGGCACTGTGCTAAGCACCAGGGATACAAAAGCAGGCAAAAGACAGTCCCTGCCTTCAAGGAACTTCGAATCTATTGTTATTTCATTGTTACAGGTAACAAGTAAACACGTTTGATGGCCACAACTGAGGCTTTTCCTGAAAGCACTGGGTCACAAACAGTATCCAAAGGGCTGCGGTAGAGATGTGGTCCCAGAAGGAGCAAAGAATCAGGAAGCTAATGAACTAAGCCAAAGCAAGACCAGAGCAGGTGTTTAGACATGGGCCAGTAGGTGATTTGCTTTGCTTAGTGGATGGAGTCCATGCTGGTCCATCTCTTAAGCTACCATTGCTAAAGACTGGAATTGTCATTCTCACCATCAGCGTCCTGGACAGCATCAAATAGTTCAACATCAGAAACAGATGTGGTTTTATCTGTGGGAACAAATTGAAGAAGATGCTTTGCTGTGCACTTTGCTGTTGAACCCAACCTCGGTCAGTACCTGTGTGACTTTAGCTGAGTCAACCACTCTTTGACTCAATGGCTTCATCTGTAAAAATGAAGATGACCTCTAAAGTCTCTTCCAGTTCCTATGAACCCAAGTGCCAGGGACAGAATCTGATGACTCCTGGTTGAACAATCCTTTTACGCTACTGCGCTGCCTCTCACGCCAATGGGGACACCAACTGTCATGACTCGAGTCTCCTTTTCTTTCGTTGGCCCCAACAAACTGAGCAGATCTGTGTGTAAGTGTATATATCAAGAATTTTAGCCAGAGAGGAATTATAAACAAGGATATCTCAGTGAATTATCGGACATCCTCTGGCACATTAAAGTGTTGGTGTCAGAAAGGATGAGAAGCAGTAGACCCTGGGGATGACACTGGGCAGAACACCAACCATGCTCAGTCTCAGATCAGAGCTGGGGGAGGGGAAGGAAGGGGATTGGGGAGGAGAACAGGGAGTCCCTGTATTGCAATATAGCAGCTAACAGGTGACAGACATGCTGAAGGTGATAAAGTTCCATATGTCACATCGCAGAGAGAAGGGAAGAGCTCAGAGCCTTTGGAACTCAAAGGCTCACAAGAGACAATTTTTCTCTGCCTCCTTTTCATGGAATTAGAAAATTAGAAACACAGTGGGTAGCTCTGAACTCTAAAGGCTTCCTTTATGGCCAGCACAAATGGATCGACAATCATCATTTTCTCTAGTGTAGTCAATGGATACAGCACCCTTATAGACATGGGTGCTCTGCTCAAAGAAATATAAATTTTGATCACTTATACTTCACAAGGGATCTTGGGGTTTTGGGGCCAGATTTTTTTTCTTCCCTTTTAATTTATTCCATCATTGTTGTTATTTTTTTTAACTGAAACAACTCTTTTGTCTCATGTAGTTTTCATTTGTGAGTTCTTGAAATATAGCTCTGAAAAACCAGGCTTTGATAAAGCCCATTATGATTCAAATGGAGCTACTTGACCATGCCTTTAAACCCAAAGCACTCTGGCTTTCACTGATTGGCCAATTATAGGTCCCAGGCCAAACCTCACTTGTTCATTGTTTGGGTTTTGAAGACTCAGAATGAGTGTAAATAAATAGCAGTTGTTTCTGTTCTGGCCAGAAACTCTGAGGGTCTTCCTCTCTCAGATTGATTCTTTTGTGAAGGCAAACTAGGTCATCTTTTGCCTCCATTCTTTATTAGGTTTTAGCTACTGAATGGGCATGGCCTCAGACAAACTGAGACCTGGCAAAGACCTTAGCTTAAAAAGGCCAAGGTCTCCCACTGCATTCAGGGCCATCTCTTGCCACTGGATTCCGAAATTCACTTGCAAATTAATACGTCACCCAGCCGATGTCATAGGTCCTCTTTGAGAACAAAGGACCACCAACAGCAACAATCTTTCCTCCCTCTTTTCTCTAAAAAATTTTTTTGAACAGGACCTGCGATTTCATTGGTGTGGAGAATATTCAGTGAAAAAACTCCCTCTACCAATTTCAACTCAACACCTGTTCTCTGTTAATTTTAGGCAGCTAAGTGGTATAGTGGAGAGACCTCAAATAAGGAAGTGGTGAATTCCAATCCAGCCTTAGACACTAACTAGCTGTGTGGCCTCGGGCAAATCAATTACCCACTTTCTGCCTCAGTTTCCTCATCTGTAAAATGGGGATGATGGTAGCATCTGTCTCCCAGGGATTTAGTGAGGATCAAATGAGATAAGAGTTGTATAGAATGCTATATAAGTGCTAGCTATTTTTGTTAATAGCAAGGTGCCAGGGGGCACTAAGAGGTGAAGAGATTCACCCAAGGTAACACAGCGAGCATGTGCCAAACACAGCCATGAACCCAGGTCTTTATCAGCTTTCCAAACTCAACTCCATATTACTTCTCTTTCTTTAATTTTTGTTCTCTAAACCAGCTTTGTCTCTTGATCTGAGTCAGGAGTCAGCAAACTACCACCTACACTTCTGTGTGGGCTCTAAATTCACCCACGGATTGTATGAAAACAGGCTGTGGAAAGGATATGGCCTTCAGACTGCAATGTGTCAGCCCCTGGTCTAACTGGACAGCTCCCAAGGGATTCTCTTCTAAAAGTTCTTTAATCAAACTGAGACTGATGATAACTTCTTCAATCAATTCGCCAGCTAGTAATTTGCAAGCATCTCCTTTGTTTCAGGCACTATACTAGTATCAAGGGACACAAAACCAAAAGTTAAACCATCCCACCCCCAGGAACCTACACACTCCATCTTGGGTAAACATGCACCGGCAGCTGGGAGTGGGAGGAGAAATCAGCTAGAAATCAGCTAGGAGAAACCAGGAAAAATCTCAGGTAGAAAATAGCAACTCCTTGAGGGTAGGGTTTGTTTCATTCTTTGTAATTCACAGAATCATAAGAGCATAGATTTAGAGCTAGAAAAGAACTTGGAGGTCACTGGGCCCAAGTCCCTCATTTTACAGATGGGGAAATCAAGGCCCAGAGAGCCTTAAGTGACTTGCTCAGATCTCCAGAACTTAAGAATAGTTCCTGACATGTGGTAACTGCTCCATAAATGTTTTATAACTAATTGGTGTTGAATGTGGCCCTTTACCTGAGCTTTGAGGAAAACTAGAGATTCTCAGAGGCCGAGGTAAGGAGGAAGGGCATCCCAGACAGAGGGGACAGCTATGCAAAGGCGTGGGTCTGGAAATGGAGTGTGTCATGTTAGAAGCTACAAGATCATATAGGCTAGACCATAAAGTGTATGAAGGAGAGTAAGGCATATGAATGTAGGTTGGGTCTAAGTTTTGAGGGGCTTTACAAGCCCAACAGAGGACCTTGGAGATAACAGGGAAATACTCCGGTTAATTAAGTTGGAGTGGGAGTAGGTATTACGTACTTAAGGAAAATCACTTTGGTAGTTTGTGGAGAGGGAGAAGACTCCAGATAGAGAGATCAGTTAGAAGACTGTTGTAAGAGTATCTAACCTTCTACTGCCTTCCCTTCTCAGACTTCTCTCTATTCTGAATTTATCTCGTATTTATGTACATATTAACATGTTGTATCTCCCATTAGAATAAAAATTTCTTGAGAGCAGGGATTGTTTTTGTCTTACTTTGTATCTGCAAGGCTTAGCCCAATGCCTGGCACACAGTAGGTGCTTGAGAAATGCTTGTTGACTGACTGATAGATTGAGATGTTCTAGAAAGGTTTAAATGATAAATTAGAAGGTCAATTGATCCCTGAGGATCTCTCCAGATTGATAGACATGACAGCTCAGTGAACATTAAGATGAAAGATGGAGAGAACAGGTTTGTTTGCAGCCACAAAAAGAGAAGGATTATGCTGGGGACAAGAAGACCCAGGGACCACAGATTGGGAGCCAGTAGGAAAACTCAGTTTGCCAAGTTGCAGGAACACTGGGCCAATGATGGATTCAGTTTTTTCTGGGATGTCTCTGATCATTTAGACCAACAGTGTGGACCAATATTCCACCCCATCCCTGCACATCGGGAATTCCCAGTAAAGATCAAGAAACAAAGAATAATTCATAATAATATTGATAATAATAATAATAGCTGGCAAATATATAGTGCTTTCAGGTTGTTAGATGCTTTACGTGTGTTATTATATTTGATCCCCACAACCCTGGGAGGTAGCAGCTATTATTTTAATCCTATTGAGAAGGAGTCAGGAGGCAAGCTAGGTGGCTCAGTGGATAGAGCACTGGACTTAGAGTTAGGAAGACCTGAGCTCGAATCTAGCTTTAGATACTTACTTTCTCTGGGCAAGTGACTTAGCCTCTGGTTACCTTAATCCACTGGAGAAGGAAATGGCAAACCACTCCAGTATCTTTGCCAAGAAAACCCCCTGACAGTATTGTCCACGGGGTCAGGAAGAATAGGATACAACTAAATAGCAGTGGGAATGAGGTAGGACTTTTTGGTCAGGAGGGTAAGAAACACTAAATGCCAAGAACTAAGCAAAAAAGGGGGAAGGTCTCCTGCCAAGGTCACTCTGCCAGGCAAGGTGGGGTGGGGCCCCTAATCAGGCCAGTGAAATTCCAGCTGTTTTACTTACTATATGTGTGACCTTCAGGGAAATCATTTAACCCTTTGAGACCTTCATCTCTAAAAGGAAGAAATCATCCTAGTCAGATGTTCTTAATCTGGAGTCTGTGATGCATGTTTTAAAATTGATAACCATATTTCAATATCATTGCTTTCCTGAGTATGCCTTTAAATTTAATTTTATGCATCTTAAAACAGTATTCCTGTAGGTTTCACCAGACTGCCAAAGGGGTCCAGGATACAAAAAAAGTTAAGAATTTTTGGATTAGATCTGTAACATCCCTTCCAGCTCGAAGTTCCTTTACTTCTAAGGGCAGATTTGATTATTGATTGAATTTGGGACTTTGGCTAATTATATTTCTTGGAGGCAGGTCAGAAATTGGAGAAGTTAACCAAAGAGCTGTTATATTGGGGGGAGAGTCATTTGCTATGCTATGATATCATTTCTTTTATGTAAGCAGGGGACCATAGTGAACAAGGATTCTTTGAGTAGATCACACAGGAGTAGTGGAGAGGGCATCTGGAATGCCACGGCTGAGGTGTTGTTAAATAGAGCTGGGCTACTGTAACTTCCCAAAGTAAGGCCCTCATGAATAAGTTTCCCTAGGAGTCACCAGGCCATTGATAGGAGTTACCCAAGACCACTATTCTAGGAGTCTATCTTACTGAAAAAGAGACTAAGGACAGCATAAGGCATCAAGATCCCAAGGAGGTAGCCCAACTGCCCTCACATCATAATGATCATCACCTCTTGCCTGGTCTATCATTCTCTCATTCTCTCTAGGTGGATATCGGCATTAAATCAGCAGGGGGAGGTGGTTGTTATAAGAGTTATAGGGAATATCCAGAAGGATCCCTTCACATCTCACCATCGCCTATAGGCCCACCCCCTCCCCTTTTTTGTAACCAAGGCAAGCTGGGGGTTGAACTACATCTCTGCTTGATCAATGAGATCACCATTCGTAATTGTCACAATCACACCCTGATTTCAGCTATGTTGGGTATACTCCAGGATGCTTGGATTTATACCAAATTAGTTTTCTACAGGACTTAGAATTAGGGCCAAGGATGACATTTTTCAAAAATGGTATGGATATTTCAAGTATCAAGTTCTGATCATTCTAATTAGCCAATGCCCCCATGACCTTCCAGCACCTGATCAATGAGGTTCTGGCAGAATTCCTCCAGCAAGTTGTCGTTGTCTATTTAGATGACCGACATGTCTTCTCTAATAAGGAACATGAGGCATATATTTGGCAGATATTAAGGGACCTTATTATTGTGCCTTATGCAGCCAGCCAGAGAAGCCTGCTTGTTACTGGGATCAAGCAAAGCTCTTGGAGTTTGACCTATGCAGGACTTGATAGACTTTAGATGGGGCAGTGGCTAGAGTGCAGGACTTGGAATAAGGAAGACCTGAGTTCAAATCTGACCTTGGACACTTACTAGTTGTGCGACCCTGGACAAATTACTTAACCTCATTTTCATCAGCTATAATGGGAGTACTAACAGAACCGAGTCCCCAGGGCCATCGTGGGGTTCAGATGAGATGTTTTAAAGCACTTCGCACAGTGCTCGGCCCATAATAGGTGCTTCCTTCCTCCTTCCCTCCCTCCCTCCTTCCCTTCCTTCCATATTCAGGCCATCCAAGTCTTGAGTCTTGCTGTGACAGATCAAAATTTCATGGAGCATTTTAAGGAAACAAAGGCCATGGGAATAATTTCCATTGACAATTTGTTTCAGGGTTTATGGACTTCTCCACCCAACTCTTAACAAACGGGACCATTTTACATCTGCAGCTCTGCTTGATCTAAACTCCACGGAACAAGATGCCCCTCTCAGATGAGCCGATCGCCAGAAAATCTCCTCACCATGCTGTTTCACTCAACCTTGAATATCCCCAACACTTTCTCAATTTCCTTACCCTTCTTTCCCCTCTGACTGAATGGCTGGAGGCTGTCGCCTCTTCCCAAAGCTTTCCAGGCAGAACCTGGATTTTATGGCTCATTCCGTTCTGCACCAGAAGCTCTGCCTCTCTGGTGTCTCCCTCACCACCCTCCCCAGTTTTCTAACTACCTCTTCTGTATTGTCTTCTCCTGTTAGATTACAAGTTCCTTGAGGACAGAGACTGACTTTCTTTTTCTTTTTTGTATGCCCAGTGCTTGGCACAGTACCTGGAACATAGTAGGCACTAGATAAATGTTTATTGAATTGAATCGAATTGCAATTGCTCTCCAGGGAACTAAAAAAGAGGGAATGTCTTCTTGGCTCTAATTAGGGTGTCTGTAGTCTTGCTCTTAATACTCCAACTCTAACTTTCCTTGGTGTGCTGTGTGTTCCTGGGTGTGTAAGGATGCCCACAAAGGTAATAATTAGGATAATGCGTAGCGCTTGTCTAGGAAAGAGGAAGGCTCAATCCCAGTGACCATGGACTTGGAATGACTCACTATTTCTGCCATTTGGCGTCAGCATACAATTATGGACAGGGATGCTGTTCCATACTGATGCAGACTAAAAACGCTTGTGTTACCTACATTAATTTAGAGAATTATTGCTATAGTAATCAAATTATCAAGGAATTACTTTATAGAACTTGACAAAATAATTACAGAACTCATTTTGTGGAACAGTAAGTCAAGAATCTCAAGGGAAATAATAAAAAAAATGTAGGCATGAAGGGGACCTAGAATTACCAAATCTCAAACTATATTACAAAGTAGTAATCATTGAAACAATTTGGTGCTGGTTAAAAATAGGAAAGTAAATGAGCAGAAGAAACAGACTAAACAAGCAAGGCCCAGAAGCAAGCAAATACAGTAGTCCAATGTTCAAGTCAACTGATAAATGGATTGAGAAGTGGACAAATAAACCTAAGAATAGCAGCTAATGGAGAAGGACTCTCCATTTGACAAGTATTGCTGGGAAATCTGGAAAAGAGGAGGCACAAATTAAATTTAGACCAACATTGTTTACTCTACACTACAATAAACTCCAGAGGAATAAGCAAGGTCACATGTATAAAAAGGTCACATCATTAAAACAAAACTGGGAGAAAACATAAGGAAGTACATTTCAGATCTATGATTCTGAGGAAAAATTAACACTGAATAAGGCATGGGGAAAGAAAATGGATAATTTGCATTACATAACATTTAAAAGCTTTCACAAGAACAAAATCAATGTAATTACAATAAGAAGAATTGTCAATTGGGGAGAAAAATCTTCACATCAACCATCTCTGGTTAAGGTCCGACGTCCTAAATATATAGGGAATTGATACAAATAAGTATGATCAAGAGCTAGTTTTCAATATATAAATGGTCAAAGGCTATGTAAAGTGCTTTGCAAACCTAAAAGTACTATATAAATGCTAGCTATCACTATTATTATTGTAACAGTTTTCAAAAGAAACAGTGTGATTGACAACCATGTGAAACCATGTTCCAAATCTCTATCTAGGGAACACATGTGATTTCATAATTATGGAGAATTCCATATGGATAGCACATATATAGTAAGCACTTAGTAAATGCTCTATCTATCTACTGATTTATCCAACTATCTATCTATCTATCTATCTATCTATCTGTCTGCCTATCTATCTATTTGCCTGTCTTCATATTTATCTGTCTGTCTATCTATCTTGCGTAATAACTCCCACTACCAACAGGCAGATTGCAGACCCTCTGTGATTTAGTAGGAAGTCACTGGAGGAAATGAACAGGTAAATGACTCATCTAGGGTCCCATACCCAGTAAGTCTCAGAGCCAGAGATCAAACCCTTGTCTTCCTGACTCTAAGGTTCGGTGCTTTATCCACTGGACAAAAACTACCACTTTAATAAAAGAAATACAAATTAACACAATTCTAAGGTCTCACTTTATTCCCAGCAAACTGGCAAAGATGAGAACAATGTTGGAGAGCATGTGGAAAGGCAGGTGCATAAATACGGTGTTGGTAGAACAGTGAATTAATACAAGCGGTCTGGAAAACAATTTGTAACTATGCCATAAAAATGACTAAACTGTTTATTAATTTTGTCCCAGCAATATAACTACGACAAAGACAGAGGGAAAGGTCCCACATATACAAAAATATTTATAGAGGCATATTTTGTTGCAATAAAAAAAAGAAAAGCTAGACATAAATTGGATGCCCATCAGTTGGGGAATAACAGCAAATTGTACTATATGAATGTACTATAATACAATGGCAATAGCTAGCATTTATATAGCTTTTAAGGTTTACAAACCACTTTACATATATTATCTCATTTTATCCTTGCCATCCTGGGAGGTAGGTGCTATGATTGTCTCATCATTTTGTTAATGAGGAAACTGAGGCAAACTTAAGAGACAGGCACAGTCACACAGTTAATAAGTGTTTGAGGTAGAGTTTGAACTCAGGTCTTCCTAACTTTAGGTCCAGGGCTCTCCTCGCTGTAATATCTAGTTAGCTGCCCATTATAGTGTTGTAAGTAATAATGAATAAGGTGGTACCATGGATAGAACACTGACTCTGCAGTCAGGAGGATCTGAGTTCAAATCTGGCCTCAGATACTTACTAGCTATATGACTTTGGGCAAGTAACTTAACCCTGATTGCCTCAGAAAAAGAAAGAAAAAAGAAATGATGAATATAAAGAATTCAGAGAAATTTAGGAAGGCTTGTCTGAACTGAGAAAGAGTAAAGAAAGCAAAACCAAGGGAAAAATATTCACAGTGACCATAGTGATGTTAAGGAAGATGACACTGAAAACATCATAATTCAAATCAACGCAATGACTGATCTCAAATCTAGACAACTAAGGATAAAATATTCCTCTGTGGGCATTTTGGAATGGGCTCAAACAGGATCATGAGAACCAGTTATTAAATTTCTGGGGTGAACATTTATGCTTTGGAATACACCAAAAGCTACAAATCACAGCTTGAACTATTGTTCCGTTGACTATCTAAACTTTAAAAAGTGATGGTTTGTTGTTGTTCAGTTGTGTCTGACTCTTTGTGACCCCATTTGGGGTTTTCTTGGCAGAAATAATAGAGTGGTTTGCCATGTCCCTCTCCAGCACATTTTACAGATAAAGGAAACTGAGGCAACAGGGCTAAGTGACTTGCCTAGGGCCACACAGCTAGTAAGTGTCTGAGGCCAGATTTGAACTCAAGTCTTCCTGACTCTAAGCCTAGCGCTCTATGCACTATGCCACCTAACTGCCCCCAAAGTGATGCAGAAAATGTTAATAATGAGTATGGGATTTAGAAGTGTATCCTCTGCACATTCCTGGCTTCCTTACCACCTCATCAAGTCAGTTGTTAAACTTAACAGTACATTCTCCGTCTTGGAAGAGAGGTGATAGGTGATGGAAGTGGAATGAGACACACTGTATCAGATTGTACAATACACTGGACTGTTTTGTTTAACTGTATTTCCTTTATTACAAACTAGGGTTCTATTGGATGGAGGGAGGTGTAATTGGGAGAAAATGCCAAACCAAAAGTATTATACATACATATAGACATATGCATGTATATGTGTTTGTGTGTGTGTATATATATATATGTATACATACACACACACACACACACATATATGTATACACATATACAGACAGTGGATGTCACAAAAGTCTTAGTGCAGTTTTAAGATATGGAGCTCCTAGCCCTTTAAGTCTGATCTGCAGACATGGAAGAATTACTGGAAGGAAACAAGACACCTAATTCTGTTCTTCATGGACCCTAAGAATCTAGTCTATTTTAAGGATCCTAACAGGATGATGTTCCCAGTGTGCTCTCTTTCCTCCCCTCAAGGGTTTCCGATAAGGGAGCCATATACTTGGTGGGAGTAGAAGAATATGCCTGTAGATTCACTGTTCTGAAACACAGAATCAGAGAAAGGGAAGCTTTTACTCAAAAGAGGAGTGTGTGTAGTAATGACAAGGAGGACATGAGAGCCCTTGTCTCTGATCATTCCAAGGGCAAGTCATTTTGCCGTTGCAGGATCTGGAATATCTGTTTCTTTCGGTAACATTTATTAGGTGCCTGCTGTTTTTAAGGCATCATATAGGCACCAGAGGCACAAAAGCAGGTAAAGAGATGGGACCCAGCTATTATAGAGCATGTGAAGACATGGTTACAAATAACTGTGATACAATGGAGAGGAAAGTGTAAGCAAAGGACAAAAGGCAGGCAGAAAGGCTCTGAGAAATTCAAGAAAGATGACTGTCACCAAGGTGGAGGGCTGGGAGGTGTACAGGCAGAACTAAGATAAATCTGGAAAGGAAAGAGGGACTTTAATGAAAGCAAGTGAGGGGAGGGTGGTGTTCATCCCAAGAATGAACAAAAATATGGAGGTGGGAAAGAGGAAATTAGGAATAAGAGCCGGAGACTTCTCTAATTTTTCTTCCCCCCGCCTTGGAGGCAATCGAGGTCAAGTGACTTGGCTAGGGTCACACAGCGAGTAAGTATCTGACTGCCGGACCAGTTGCTCTATCTATTGCACCACCTAGCTGCCCCACTCTAATTTTTCTAGAGCTTAAAGCATATGGGGAGAAGTGGGAGCCAAAGCTGGAAGCATCAGGTTGGAATCATGTTATAGAGGGCTTTCAAAGCAGTAGTAGGAGCTGGGGTTTCAGTAGGCAATGGGAGCCACTGAAGTTATGAATAAAAGAGCGATATTTGTTTGAGACTGATGTCAGCACATGGAGAGGACTTGGCAGAATGCATCTTAATCTTACTTAGCAGTGAAAATGAGGCCCTCTCAGGCCCTTACAAAAGGGAAAGAATTTCAGAAGCCTTAACCGGGTTAGAATCATATGACTGAGAGCTGACGGGACCTGATAGACCTGCTAGTTACTCTAGTAAATGATGATGCTCATCTTACCTTTTTGCTCTTCTTGGAATTTCATGACATGCTCTAAGTTCTTTCCAATTCCATTCTTTTTTTCCCCTTCTCATTATTCCACTTAGGGAACAGACTGTTCAAGGAATTGCAAACAGGAAAAGATAGCCTATGGTCTCCAACCATACAAACACTCCCAGCACCAAAGATCCTACAGACCCCCAGTCCTTTCTCCAGGGTTGTGAGCTTGGTGTTTTGTTGTTGTTGTTCAGTCGTTTACAGTCATGTCTGACTCTCCGTGACCCAATTTGGGGTTTTCTTGGCAGAACTACTAGAGTGGTTTTCCATTTCTTTCTCATATGAAGAAAAGTAGGCAAACAGGGTTTGCGTAAGGGTTAAGCCCAATCTCACACAGCTAGTTAAGTGTCTGAGGCCAGATTTGAACTCAGGAAGTTGAGCTTTCCTGATTCCAGGCCCATTGCTCCATCCACTGTGACACCTGTTGTGTATGCATGCTCTCCTGATTCCTTGATCACCTGGGAAGACAGCTAGCTTCCCCTTCTCTTGATGTACTGAGTCTCTGCTTGATATGTGGCACCTGAGTTAGGGACAATCCCATCTAATGAGTGAGCTCATGATGAGTCTGTGATCCAGATCCCATGATGAGACATATATCCAGTGTGTTAGAATAAGCAGACCTGGGTTTGAATCCTGACATTCCTACTTTCTGACTTTGTGATGCTGGGTAATTCACTCCTCCTCTCTGGACCCTGGTCTCATCTTCGTCTATTAAACAACAGAGTTGTACTAGAAAGGTCCAACTATAAGGTCCCTTCTGGCTTGAAATCATAGCATCCCATGACCTGGTTAAGTAAACCCTCTGAAGTTCTCCTCCTTTTCACAAGGGCCTCCCCGAAGGGGCCTCACTTTCCCTGATAATAATAGATGGCAATAAAAACTAGCAGCTCTGTTACATTTCTAATGGAATGAAATTGGAAGGAACTTAGACCCCTTGAACAAAAGGAAATTCAGAGAAGAGGAACAAAAAGGCTAAAACAAGTGTCATCCTTTACTAGAACAACTGCAAGGTCTATCAGGTCCTTTCAGCTCTCAATCACATGACTGTAATCATTATCCTCTTTTTGTTGTTGTGCAGTCATTTCATTCTCTTCCTGACCCCACTTGAGATTTTCTTAGCAAAGATACTGGAGGAGTTTGTCGTTTTCTTCTCCAGATCATTTTACAGATGAGGAAACTGAGGCAAATAGGGTTAAGTGACTTGCCCAGGGTCACACAGTTAGCAAATGCCCGAGGCCAGATTTGAACTTGGGTCTTCCTGACTCCAGTCCCGGTATTCTATCCATTGTCCCACTTATCCTCCTTCTAGTTTTATCTATAAACTCTCTTGGGAGTAAATGGACTTCCTTGGGTCTCATGCCACGTTCTCGGGGGGCTTATTTTCTCCTCTGTTGCTTTTTGCTGTTTGGTGAATTAATTCTGCTCATCATCTCCCTTCGTTCTCCTCTGGAGCATTTCACAGGTAAGGCTGTACTTGAAGCTGGTACTGTCCCTGGCCGCAGCTTTTAATAATATTTCATGAGTTGAGAGAGGCCTTTGATAGGTTCTAGGTACTGCTTTGATACCGTTCAATGTAACCCGATAGAAGGCATTTGAAATTCAAGGAACTGGAAGCAGGAAAATCAAAGCTTGAGACTGAACTGGCAATTAGACCAACCCCTGGAATATATTTAAAGTCAAATCAATCCATAAGGGAATTTTAGTCACGGCTCACTTTCCCTCTCCCACAGCCCAGGGCTGCAATCTGGAATTATAGTCTTCTCCATCAGTGTACATAAGAAATACAGCCACATCCTTCTCCTAAGATGCTTTATCACAGTTCTGCAAAGTCTCGGTCTAGCCCTGCTCTGGTGGATTTATTTACATATTGATTTATTTTTCGACTCCATCCACCAGGCAAGCCTCTTGAGATTAAAGCATTTTATTTACAAAGACATTGGGGTCGCGGAGACTAACAATTAAGTCAGCCAGAGGTAGCGTCTCTGGATGTGTTCTCCCACTGAAACAGTGATCAGGATGAATCAGCCTTGTTGAGAAGTGGGCTGGAGAAGGAGGGAAAGCTGAACTCTGCTTCAGTGGGTTTGCAAATTTTTGCAGTGACTGAATCCTTTCCTTTAAACCAAACTTCAGCAGAACCTTTCTAATAAAGTTTTTTTAAAGATGTTTTTTAAAATAATATCTACTATTGATGGCACCAAAGAGGATGATTGATTTTTTAAAAAATCATTTCAGATTAGTTTTATTCTGACTCTAACAACATTTTTTCTGACTCTAACAATTTTGCAGATAAATCACTTCAGAGAAGAATATGATTGCTATCTCTGTGCTTCGTGGAGGGACAGTGTGGTGTGGTGGGTAGGGCACTGGACTCAGAGTAAAAAACCTCGGTTTTTTATCCTGTCTGGGACGCTCGCTATGTGACTCTGGGCAAGTCACTTCTCTTATTTGAGCCTCAGTTTCCTCACCTGCAAAATGAATAATAACCCATTATACCTACCTCACAGGATAGCTGTGATGCTCAGGTGAGCCAATCTATATAAAGCACTTTGCAAACCTTAGAGTGCTATACACATGTCTGCTATTATGATTTTAGAATTGAAAACAAAATTTGATATGATTGTTCCTCTCAGAAAATGCCTTATAACAATTTTCATTTTCCTAAGTCAGTATTCAGGGCGATTGTTTCAGTTCTCTTTATCTCATACTACTCTATAATATTTTTGCTCTAAAGATTCGAGATTTGTTTAAAACATTTTGTTTCATTTTGTTTGTTAATCCATGCAGCTATTTTTATCTTTAAATATCTTATAAATGCCTTTTGTTTTTATAGTCATTTACAGAAATGCCTTCCCCACCCCCAGCATCAAACTCTCTCTTATAACAAAGGAAATTTGTTCAACAAACCCAACAAATACAGTTACGCCTGACAGCAGATGCAGCATTCTGTATCCCTAGTCCCCCATCCCTCTGCCAAAAGGAGGGACTTAAATTCACTCTCTACCCTCCAGGATCAAAGCTGGTCATTTCAATTATTCAGAGTTTAGCTTCATGGAACTATTTCATAAAATGTGGAAATGTGACACAGAATTGATTGTCCATAGAAATCTAGAGAAGCAAACCCAGAGTAGACATAGCTATTGTCATCTTTAGATTTCTACTATATTTCGGTTTGTTACTTGGAGTAGGTTCATAGATTTTTATTTCATCAGCAGAATCTTGCTAATCAACCCTTTTCCTTCCCTATTTCTTCAAGCATCACAGTTTTGCCAATTATCTTTAATGGGCATCGGCATAAAATATTTATAATTTATAATTAAATTATTTCACACTTGGTTTGTGGAGATGGCCAACAATTGGATGTTTTTGTGAACGTGTGATTGTGACCCGCTATTGGACATGTTTGAAGATTGATTCCCACCCAATCTATACCTGGTATAAATCCTTATGGCTGCCTTATTGCAAATTTCCTACCAAGTTTTCATTTTTCCATTCCTCTCCCAGCCTAGTGCATCATTCATTTTATTACTATAATCATTTAATTCATGAATAGCATTGGTCTTATTACTCCTTTGCTCAAAATTCTTCAGCTGTTTTCTATAACCTACTCCTTAACTTGGCATTCAAGACTTTCAGAAGTTGGATGCCCACTCTAGTGCTATCTCATATCACTTTCCTCCCTATGACTTCCTGTCTTATCTCATACTATTCAGTGCTGCGGACAATGCTCACCATCCTCATCCCCTTTATGTGTCCTGTGACTTCCTGTCTAGGACCACAGAAACTCCTTTGCTTATGTTGTTCTGTGTGTCCAGAATGCCCTACCCTTCCTTACAACCCTGCTTGTTGAAAGCCTGCCCATCCATGAAAACCTGCCAGTTAAAGTTCCTCTTCCTCTATGAAGCTTCTCCCAACTCCCACACCCCCACTCAATAATGGTTTTGTCCCGTTTGGACGTCATGCTACCCTTTGTACCTCTCAGGCACTTACATGTGTTATTTTACACTATACCTAGTAGGGTATATACCTTTCCTTCCTGCTAGACTGTAAGTTAGAGGAGGCTAAGGATTCTGGCCTAGCCAAACTTACCATCTCCCTTAGCAATTAGCAGAGTTCTTTACACACGGTTGATCCTTAATCAGTGTTTGTGGAATCATACAATGCAAGTGAATTGGATTTGTTCTGCAGGGCCCCATTAAGCTGAAGGAGGAGCAAGGTGGGATGGTTGCCAAGAGGCCAATTTCAGCTTAATGTCAGGAGGAATTTCCTAGCCATCAGGGACACGCATAAACGTCACGGATCTCTTTAGCTGGTAGAGCCATGGGGCATCTTCAAGGCAAGACTGGGTGATCACTTGTCTGAGTTGTTGTAGAGGGGATTGCTTGCCTTAGGGTTATGAGTCAAACTGGCTGTTCTTCTGAGGTCACATCCAACTCTGAGATTATGCGATTCTGCCAACCAATAAGAAGTCAATAATTTGTCTGCCAATTGCAATTTGGATAAATCTTTTAGGATCATAGATTTAGAGATGTAAGACCTTCTAGGTCTTCTAGTCCAAAATTCTCATTTTATGGTGGAAGAAACTGAGGCCAGAGGGATTATGTGATGTGTCAAAGGTCACAGAAGTCATAAGTTAAGAATTGATCTCAGGTTCTTTGACCCCAAATCCAGTACTTTCCCTCTGGGCATGTATCTCCATCCAAACTGGCTAAATGTGCAATTAACATGGACACCAAAGCAGGGTTGCCATCTATGTGTGTCCGCCATTATGCCTTCGTTATGTTGCTTCATTTGAATGTGAGCTCTTGGAGGGCAGGAACTGTTGTTTTTGCCTTTCTTTGTATCCTGAGCTCTTAGCACAGTGCCTGGTACCTGGTAAGTACTTAATAAATACTTTTTGACTTGACTGCTTTGGGAAACCCCAGGGTTCTACTAGAGGCCTTTGGAAAAGTGGAGAATTAATTTTTTGTGGCTAAGGTGGGACCCAAAGGGAGGGTGAAGAGAGTAACTCAGGAAGGTAATTGATGACAGAAACAGTAACCAGACATGGGCCTTTGGTAGACAAAGAAACAGAAGGAGTAGGGATGGCCATAGTGATTCATATTGGATTGGACTTTGTTCCTCCCAGGGAGCTACCATGTACAACCTGGAACCTGTGGGAGTCACCTTTGATCTATAACACAGCATTTGAACACTTGAGGTGTTGGGGGTTCAATGAAGAGCAGGGGAAAAAAGAAAGGAAAGGAAAGGAGAGGAGAAGAGGAGAAGGAAGGAAAAAGAAGGAATGAAAGAAGGAAGGAAAGAAAGGAAGGATTGAAGGAGGGAGGGAGAAAAAGAGAGGAGGAAGGGAGGATGGATTGAAAGAAGGGAGGGAGGGAGGCAAGAAAAAAAGAAAGGAAGGAAGGAAGAAAGAAAGAAAGAAAAGAAGGAAGGAAGGAAAGAAGGAAAGAAAGGAAGGATTGAAGGAGGGAGGGAGAAAAAGAGAGGAGGGAGGGAAGATGGATTGAAAGAAAGGAGGGAGGGAGGAAAGAAAGAAAAAGAAAGGAAGGAAGAAAGAAAGAAAGGAAGAAAGAAAGAAAGAGAGGAAGGAAGGAACAAAGGAAGAAAGACAGAGAAAGAAAGAAAGAAAGAAAGAAAGAAAGAAAGAAAGAAAGAAAGAAAGAAAGAAAGAAAGAAAGAAAGGAAGGAAGAAAGGAAGGAAGAAAGAAAGGAAGGAAGGAAGGAAGAAAGAAAGAAAGAAAGAAAGAAAGAAAGAAAGAAAGAAAGAAAGAAAGGAAGAAAGGAAGGAAGGAAGGAAGGAAGAAAGGAAGAAAGGAAAGAAGGAAAGAAAGGAAGGATTGAAGGAGGGAGGGAGGGAGAAAAAGAGAGGAGGGAGGGAAGATGGATTGAAAGAAAGGAGGGAGGGAGGAAAGAAAGAAAAAGAAAGGAAGGAAGAAAGAAAGGAAGAAAGAAAGGAAGAAAGAAAGAAAGAGAGGAAGGAAGGAAGAAAGGAAGACAGAGAAAGAAAGAAAGAAAGAAAGAAAGAAAGAAAGAAAGAAAGAAAGAAAGGAAGGAAGGAAGAAAGAAAGGAAGAAAGGAAAGAAGGAAAGAAAGGAAGGATTGAAGGAGGGAGGGAGGGAGAAAAAGAGAGGAGGGAGGGAAGATGGATTGAAAGAAAGGAGGGAGGGAGGAAAGAAAGAAAAAGAAAGGAAGGAAGGAAGGAAGGAAGGAAGAAAGAAAGAAAGGAAGAAAGAAAGGAAGAAAGAAAGAAAGAAAGAAAGAAAGAAAGAAAGAAAGAAAGAAAGGAAGGAAGAAAGGAAGAAAAAGAAAGAAAGAAAGAAAAGAAGGAAGGAAGGAAGGAAGGAAGGAAGGAAGGAAGAAAGAAAGAAAAAGAAAGGAAGAAAGGAAGGAAGGAAGGAAGGAAGGAAGGAAGGAAGGAAGGAAGGAAGGAGGAAAGGAAGGAAGGAAGGAAGGAAGGAAGGAGGAAAGGAAGAAAGAAAGAAAATAAACCTTGTGGGAAAAGGGGCCTGTGGAGAGGAGAGGGGGAAGGGACAATGGAGCTGAGAGATAGAGATCTATGCCCTACCAATGGCCTCATGTTTCAAGAAAAGGCATTAGAGCCATTTTTATAGATGCCTTTCCGCTCATGCAGCTTGAAGCTGGAAAGCTTCCCTTTGTGCTGATTAGCATTCTTATCACTCAGCCCTTTTTTTCCTCTTTCTTCTCTCTCTCGGTTTCATGAGCCCTGTTATTTTTAAGGGAAGAATTAGCTGAGATGGGGAGATGACATGTGCACTGTGGTCTTAAATGATCTCTCAGCCATGGACTGTGCTGGGGCAGTTCAGCTGGGGCTGCTGGGGCACATCAGCTTCTCTGGGTCTAGGCCCACAGAGCCCTTTCAAGGGTGTGTGTGTGTGTGTGTGTGTGTGTGTGTGTGTGCGTGCGCGCACGCGCCAAAGGGTGGCTATGGGTGGTGGTGAGTGGGGTATTTTCTTTAGGTGGTGTCTAACAATAATTATTCACTTGGGAATGTGACGGGGCACCTGAAGCCGTGGGAACTCCGGTGACTCGCCCAAAGTCACACAGAGGATATACTCAGAGATGAAGTTTGAACCAGAGTCCTCAGTCTTTAGAGTTAGATAGGGCTTTAAGACTTACAAAGGTCATTGATCACAGAGCTGGAAGGGATCATAGAGGTCATCAAGCCCACCCCCCTCATTTTACAGACAAGGACACTGAGGCACAGAGAGGTTAAATAATTTATTTGACTAAGATCATGTAGACAGTCAGTAACAGAGCCCAGATCCAAAATAAGGTCCTCTGATGTCAAATCCAGTGTTTTTGCCGTGCTTTAACCTGTGTCATCTGGTTTGATCCCAAAGAGAATCCTCTCAGGTAGCTAGGATTATAGACTGAAAACTGGAAGGCACCTCAGAGGTCATGTGGTCAAATCCCTTCATTTTACAGGTGAGGAGGCTGATCAAGTGCTTTCCCAAGGTCACACAGGCAAGAAGAGACAAAGTGGACTTTGAACCCAGATGAAAGAGAACCCACGTGGGTGCCGTCAAAGACACTTAAAGTGTGGTTGAGTTGGCAGCCTTGATGATCAGAAATGAACAAGGTGGCCTCAGGGCAGCTTCAACCCTCAGAACGGCCTGAGATTTCAGATCCAGAATTCAAACCTGTTTCTAATGTGCTGATAATGGCTTCTCTTTTCTCAGTGGCCACCAGCTGCATGAGCGTCTCCACTCCCGCACTTTTAAAAGCATTGATTGAATTCTGCCTATGTGCCAGGCACTGGAGATGCAAAGAAAGCTGAAAGCAATGCCTGCCTCAAGAAGCTTATATTCTAGTGGAGGACTGGAGAACATGTAAATAAATCCAGACATAAATACAACGTACATGGAAAGTAGGTGGAAGGAAATATACTAGGAGGAAGGTAGCTTACGGCTAGCTTCTGTCTCCAGCAGAAGGTGGTAGTTGAGCTGAGTCTTGAAGGAAGCCCAGGGTTATAGGAGGTGGAGGTGAGGAGGGAGGGCTTTCTAGGCATGGGGTACAGCCTGTGCAAAGGCCCAGAGAGGGGAGATGGAGTTTTGCATGAGAGAAACGGTATACTTCAGTAGGCTGTTCTGAGGCTAACGAGTCTGCCACAAGCCACAGTCCTGAATTAAGCTGAGAAAAGTTGGCATTAGGACAGGGAGGTAGGGCAGCTTTCCTAGGCAGGATGCATATTTTTAAGCTGTGGGTTAAGGCTCAAATTAGGGTGTGCCATCTGAACCAGGATTTGACCCCTTCTTAAAGGGTACAGGCACAACCCTTTCTTATTGGGGTATGTATTTGTTCTTGCAGCCCATTCTGTGGGATAGTGCCTTTGTGGGCCTAGGTCTGGGAACCTCCTCACGAGGCCTGCTTTCCTGATCCAGCTGTTTCTGAGCCGAGAGAAAGAAGGAACGAAGGCAGCAAGCTTCGGTCTGGAAAGCTTCAAGCAGGCACATCTTGCAGGCATAATGAAAAACACAGAAAGACATTGTAGGAGAGCAGCCTCCAAAGTCCTGCTGAGAGATGCAGAGGGGCAATCAGATATGAGCTCCTATCGCCATACAGCCACGGGAAGGTCAAAGGGAGGCTACCAACATTCTGTCTGCATCTGATTTCAATAAGGCCACATCTGCAGCATGAGCTCCGTCATGGGGAGATCATTTTAAGAGCGAGTCAGGGAAACCGAGGGCACAGAGAAAGGCAGCGAAAATGATGAAGTGGCTGGAGGGGCTGGATTTATGGGGAAACATTAAAAGGGCTAAATGCTGTATGCATTGCTCAGCTAAGTAAAGATGAAAAGAAAGGCTTGAGCCATTGTGGAAGAGAGGAATGATTGGCTTGGGACAAGGTTCTGCAATGAAGAGGATTAAGCAGATTGAAGAAGAAAAGCATTTAAAGGGAAGGAAGACTCACAGACATACAATTCCATTAACGTAGACAACAGTCTTCTGGGGGAAGTGTTGGGAGGATCGTTTTACGAGATCCTTTAAATAACGGGGAGGGGTGGTATCTCTAATGTAACATCAGTCTGAGGCATGTGCAGACAGTATCAGTTAGCTAAGATGGTATCATCCACATTGAAGACACCGTGGAACTACTTTCAAATTATAAGGACTGAAGCACGTGTAGATGTTCTTTGTTAGCCTGAAACAGGCTTGAGAGGAACCTTTATCCACCGGCTTTGTAGTTGGAACTGTTGGCACTTTCAAGACGACCTGAGACAACGCCAGCTGTGGCTTTTGCTACATTTGGGTCTGAGAGCGACAGATGACTCCATTCACAGCCAGTGAGATGGTGTGGTTAACAGGAAGGGCCTTTAGGCCCTCTTTTTCTTCCCCTGGCTCCTATCCCAATATGGTCCTAGGTGCTTGGCCTTATATTCATTTTGTCTTGTTCTAGGTGCCAGGCATGGAGTCCCCAAACTAGGCCAGGAACAAAAGCCATAGGGATCTATGAGTCTTGGGAATTCAGACCAGTCAGTCCATAGCAATACCCTGAGGAGCAAGGGCACGGTCCTCTCGCCCAGAAGAAGCCAGGTGATGTTAGCTTTGGACTGGAACTTGGGGGGACCAATTCTATGTAGAAACTGAGTTAAACTATAAACCTATTCCTCCCAGATTCTCCTTCCCTCCCCCACCCCTACCCCCGAATGAGGTGATATAAATGGAATTATGCCCCTGAGATGATGGGGCAAATATCTATGCATTTAATCTTGCTATATCTTTGAAATAACTATTCCTTTGTAAAAGCTATCTGATGTTAAGTGGTTAAATGGAACTTGGATGATAGTTATCACCCCCATCCTAAAAATGGAGGAAACACAGCTAATGGAGGCCAGAGTCAACGACGGTAAAGGAAGAGACACCTGCAAACCCTCTGAGGTACACTGGGGCCCTGAGGGGCAGATATAGTAGTCCTGGCCCTGGGAGAGAGGGTCAGAACACTCTTGTTACACTAATAAACATACAAATCATCAGATGAGTGGGATCTATTATCAACTAGATGGCCCAATAGTCATTTGTTGACTCGAATTTCAACATCATCTATTTCAGTTATAACCCCAAATGTTAAGTAGGGAGCTTTAGGGCTAACTAGAACTAAGAACTGTGACTTCAGAGTTGCGAGTGTATGCTGTGGTCCGATCTGGTTCTCTGGGCCTTCCCTTTTTGGCAACAGGCTTATTTCTACTTTAGATACGTCTCCTTCTTTTGCTTGGGATCCTCTGTTTGAAAACCTGATCCTCTTCTGGACTCTCCTACCCACTACATCTGGAATTTTTCTTGCTTCACAAATTTTTTCAGTTTCCTAGTTAATTGATCTCTATTTGCCTGTAATTTTAGAGGTAAGAAACTAACCAGAAGTGTCTGTTGGTGACCCTGCCCTTCTCTGTAAAACATCTGGCCCTCTTCCACTTGGGGAACAGTCTGTCATGGGAATGGGGTGGTGAGGGTTGAATGAAGTATACCCTTGGAAAGGATGAAAGCCTGGGATAACCTGGGTATCAAGTCTGGAGAGTTCCTCTCCCACGATCATGAATGCCCTCCCTCTTTTCAGCATGGCCTTAAGATTATCTCCTCCAAAACACACATTTCCTCATTCCCACTAGCAAAGTCCAGTCCCTCACTAGATTGCCCCTCCCACAAAGACATTACCATGGAAATATGGGGGGGAGGGGCATTATGGTAAGCAAGCATTACCCACACTTCCTCCAATTTCTTAGTGCTTTTTTTTTTTTTTTTTTACCCAGACAGCACTTGTTTCTAGAGTGAAGCCACAAGAGTGTTGGAAGCAGAAATTATGACTGTATTTGGGTCCACATTTCTCCTGCCAAGCCTGGTAGTGAACTTTCCTTCAATGAAAGCAGGGTATGGAGAAAGTATGCCTGGGAATGGAAACAAGATGCTGACCAGATCAGAGAGACACTGATAAGGGAGGCGAGATGCTGTTCAGGTCAGAGGAGCAGAGAGCTGACCAAGGATGTGCATCTGTGGTGGCTGGTGAGAGCAAAATCTAGCCCACAGCTCATTTCTCCCTTAGCAGCGCTGCTCTGGGGGGATTCTTGCCCAACGATTTTTCTCCTTTTTCTCTCGGGCTGGTGGGGAAGAGGGAACCTTGTGCTACAAGGCATGTTGTAGTCAGCCATACCTTGTTTTAAAGCTTATCTGTGTTTTTGTGCTATTTGATACTGTTATTAAAGTACATATCCATTAACTGCCATTTGTGTCCAAGGTTATATGTATGTGGTTTGGGATTGAGAGAGGGGAAGTTAATCCAAAGGGAGAAGAGATCATTCTCAGTTGAGACTGGGATGTTGGTGAGCCAATCAGAAAGGAAACTTTCTGCATGCTAGGTAATCTTGAGCATATTTATGTTTGTTGAAATGTGCATGAACCCACAGAGACCATTGAGAAAATGAGTATACAAGTGGAGAGGGCATTGGTACTGGATCTGTGCAAGGGCCCCCTTTTGACATTGATATTTCTTTCTGGCGTTTCCTGGCATCAATGGGCTCCTAGCACTGCGTGTTCAATATCCCATGCAAAATCTCCATAACATGTGGAAATATAATGATGTCACTTACGCACATGGAGGAGTTTACCATGGCAAGGAGAAGGGCCACCTCTTTGTGTGAGATAGGGTTGAAGGAAGAGATAGTAGAAGAAGGCATCGGAGTTTCAGAAGAGGTTGAAAAGAGAGGAGAAGAGGGAACTCACAAGGAATGACCTCAGTGTTTTCAGGAAAATAGGTGAGGTACTTAGCTGAGAGGGTGGGGAAGGGCGAGCCGCAGAAAGTTTGAGAAGAAATTTGAAAAGATTTAGAAGATCTGCTGTGGGGAGTAGGATCATGAGGCCATTTTTTGTTGTTGCTCAATTGTATCCAGTCTTGCCCAACCCTTTGTGACCCCATTTGGAGTTTTCTTGGCAAAGATACTAGAGTGGTTTGCCATCTCCTTCTCCAGCTCATTTTACAGATGAGGAAACTGAGGCACACAGGGTAAAGTGACACAGCTGGTAAGTGTCCGAGGCCATATTTGAACTCAGGAACATGAGTCCTCCTGACTCCAGGCCTGGCACTCTATCCTCTGTGCCATCTAGCTGGTGAAGTATAAAAGGATTGCCTTGCCATATCGATGGCCCAGTTGACCAAAAATGAAACTTAGCAATTGCACCCCCCCATTAGTGATTGGTCTCATAGAATGATAGCATGAGACTTCTATATTAAGTTATTTTAAAAGTATAGGTGAGGAAATCATGGCTCCATCAATGCATCAGGGAGACCAACACACAGACTTTGACATGTGAGAAATACCATGGAACATGATCATTTTCTAAGCAAGTAGACCTGCCTTTATTGGTGTGTCTAACATCCTTTCATGCAAATTAATTCTCTCTTCCTCAACCCGACAATCATTTAAAAGCAGGGCGTTGAGGATGCAAAGACAATAATGAAACAGGCTGTGCCCTCAAGTAGCTTACGTTCTACTTGGGGCAAACAACACGGACCCAGATAGGTAAGTAATAAATAAATACGAAAAGTCACTTATGGGGGTGGTGAGAGGGTGGGGAAGAGGAGATCATTAAAAACTGAAAGGGGTGGGAAGAACAGGGAAGCCTAAGGATCAGGAAAGAGTAAAAACAAGACATTGATTCTTTACAACAACCTTCCCTATCGATTTTGTGATTTTTTTTTTAAATCAGAAAAACATTTTTTTATCTCTCCATTCTCTGTCATATATAGCTAGCTAGCCTCAGGAAACGTTATATCTTCTTTTTTAATTGTCTTACATTTCTGAGAGGAAATAAAATCTCCATTAAAGATTTGGTACGACTTTTTGGTCAGGATTCCTTCCAAGTTTTCAAAATCCTGAAGAATTTCCTGTTACAAAAATAAAGAGCTCGTTCAGCTCTGTGAGCTCACTGAAAACTTTTAATTATGGCAGGCTCTCCAGTGCGGATCACTGTTGGAGAACTGCTTAGACTTGGCCGAAAAGTATTTTCATCCATAAAACAAATGCGCAGAAATATTTTTGCTGAGCTTGTTACAACCACAGGGTGTGTGGGGGGTGGGGAGGGGAGCCAGATATGGCACATACAGCAAACTCCCCACATTTTTCAAAGGCAGCATACTTTATGGTCCCCTTTCCCCCGCCCCCACCCCTCAAAGAGGAGTGAATCAAAATGGTTTCAGTCCCAGGGTAATCTGAAGGCTGCAAAACACAAGCTGTGGTGGAGGTCTGCATCTCCTTGTGCTACGTCTGTGATGGTGGCACGGTGTTCAAAATGAGGAGAGCCGTTCTCCGGGTGGCAGACGGTAAGCGTGATGAGCCAGGAAGAGGAGGAGAACAGGGGCGCCCAATTCTCCTATCCGGCCTAAAGACTATCCGCCACATCAGAGTTGATACTTCTGGGTGTTGGTCACTAAGGCGATCCAGTCATAGGGTTTGGGAGTGACCTTGGAGGCCCCCTAGCTCACAACCTCATCTACAATCCTGTCAACAGTGTCTCTGCCCTAGGTGAAAACACTAACAACTCCCACTGATTTTGCACTTCTCTCCTTTTCATTTCTAGGCCCCAGTCATTATTTTGCAATGTCTATTGAAAATACACAAAAGTGTGTGTGTGTGTGTGTGTGCACGCGCGCGTGCATGTGTGCGTGCGCATGCGTGCATACAGAAAGACAGGAGCTGTACCTGTGACTTCATTGATTGGAAGAATTTATAGGTGAGAAAACCCTCCTCTACTAATGCATACCTGCACCTTCTGTGACTTACGGTCTTAAAGAGAAGTGCCTAAACCATTAAGAAAGGTAGTAACTTGCCCAGGGTTACACACCAGTATATGTCAAAAGTGGGACTTGATTCAAGTCTCCCTGGTTTCAAGGCCAGTTCTCTATCTACTATATCAGAATGTATATGTATTGCTTATGTGTATAAAGTATGTGTGTGTATATATTTTAATATATACTTATGAGTGAACTCCATAGAATTGCATATCATACTGTGGATAAGAAGTATTTATCATCCATTTGGCTTTTCCTGTGTGGATAAATTGCAGTTTTTTTCTCTGGCCTTGAGCCTGTTCTGGAAAAAAAAAGCCCACCTTTTTACAAAGTGTGTGTGCTGTTCCAATTCTATGTAGATGTTCATGTGGGTTGCCTGAACTGACCTATCATCAATTCCTTATGGGGCTATTTTACCTGGATTCATGAGGTGGTGATGGCAAAAATTGAGAATGTGAACTGCAATGCTGTCTTGGACAGTGGATCACAAGTTAACATAGTTTCTCATTTTTTATGACAGATATATGAAAAAATACTTTTAAAGCCTATGATGGGGCTTAGACTTGGTGGTTTGAGTGATAAGGGATACCCATGCCTTGGATACATCAAGGAGAGCTTGAGATTCCATAAAGAATTTGTTGGTGCTAACCTGGTGTCAGCAGGAAAGTGGATGTTTTGACTTTGGAATGTCACTGAAGTATCACCACTAAGTGGAACTAATTCTAGTTTTCAAAATTTTAGCAAAATACTGCATGCTGGGCCTCAATACTGGCATGCTTTGACCATTCATACCAATTGTGCTGAGGCTGACAAGGGAATAGAGACAAGAAGTACTGGTGAGCACGATAGGAACCCTGACTTTACAATCTTTGGACAGGATCCTGATGTATTTGACTTGGGGGGATTCTCCAGTGCCAACACAGAGGAAAGATAAGTTGAAGTGGAAACCCAGAAAGAGAAGAGGCATGTTCTCTTTTGCATCAGTGGGCTTTGGGATGTGCTTGAGATGTAACCCTTAGATCCAGCTCACCAACTCCCGACCATTCGGAGAAACATCTAGGAAGGTTCCTATATACCAGAAGACCTCAGACACTGTTAGAGAAATGATACTGGTTATAGGCATCATTACAAATTCTAGAAGCCATCATGTATCACCCATAGTGGTGGTATCCAAAGAATAAAAGTATGTCTCCTCTCCAAAGCACTTGCAACAGCTCTTCCCCTCATGGAGTCACATGGCCTTTAGTGTTATGTCTGCATTTTCTCCACCAATTAAGAGAGTATCATGCAAAATGCCCCAGGCTTGGCTAGAAACTGGGGTTATATTCTTATTTCCAAAACTCTTCCAACAATGTTAAATGTCTGAGTCATGGAGCACTGCAGTCCCTGAAGAGTAAAAGAAGATCACCCAAAGGGCAATGGAGAGGTGCATGGTATAAGCAGGTTCAGACACATTACAAATAAGTTTGTGAAGGTGAGTATATGGGAAGACATCAAAGACACATACAACCAGAGAGAAAAAGTTCCCATCCTACAAGTGAGGGTGAGGGATAGCTAGCGGACAATCTGCATGTGCCATTGGTGTCTACACAATTTTAGAGGAACTTGAGGACAGCCGCCAGCATGTTGTGTGGACTCCCAGTGGCAAATTTAAAGGCAGACATGGGCAAGGCTCATACACCATAAGGAGGCATGTTTGAGCTTGTGATCTATATCATTAAAATGAAAAACAACCTTATGAAGTAGATATTGCAAATATTGTTGTCCCCGTCTTACAGATGCAAAATGGAGATTAATAGAGGTGAAATTACTTGCCCAATGTCATACAACTAAGTCAATGTTAGACATAGGATTTCAACCTACCTCTTAAATCCAACACTTTTCCATAATACCGCACTGTCTCTGTCATTCCCTATCGGGGCTCCAAGTGCCCAAGCTCCAAAGCCAACCAGTAGCTTTGAGGATTTTAGAAATTGTTCATTTAAATGATGAAAAGGAAATCTGAATGATTCCAGGAACATTTTATCTCTGCTTGCTGGTTCATAAGTGAAAGAAGCAGTCACTAAAAGTTATTGACATCCACTGGTTGCTCACTACAGAGGATGAAAAATTAGTGACTTCAGGCCAATGAGTAGGCATCACATCATAATTGATTCCCACAGGCTTCTCTGTTATCAGCTTTGGCAAGGCCAAGAACTGCATAGCCTTTAAAAAGAAGACCAGCATGGCACTCAGAGGTCCCGTGGCTGTCAGTTTTCTGCTGTAGATAACTTTCTTCCCCTGAAGAAAGAATTTATTACTTGTTTTTATATGGTAAAAGCAGCAGAAACAATATTGACTCAGAAGAATCCTGTGGAGAGGAAAAATCCCATTTGGATTCATATGTAAGGGAACACTTTCATAGCCTTCTTTCTTAAATGTGTAGCAACAACGGTCCATGGGTTTTTATATCCTGATGACTTCAGAGCCTTTTATTTACATTTGTACCTCACAACAAAGCTTTGAGGTAAGTGGGGTCAGAATTGTCATCTTCATTTTACAAAAAAGGACATTGAGACTCATAGAAGGGTATTGACTTACCCAAGGCTCACGGCCAGTAAGTGGTAGAGCTGGGACCAGAATCTACATCCTCTGACTCCTAACATAATACACCCTCCCTGACACCATGCTGCCTTCCTTTCAGCACTGCCAGAGCTGGCTATCATTCACTTCATATGACTTATTAATGTATTTATGGCTGTGTAAGCACAGAACCAGGGACACATATGGTTTGGTCATAAACTCTTTTTGACACTCACCTAATGTAGCAAGCAAAATGATTTCAAGGGTAAGGAAAACCTTTTGTCAACATTCCATTGAAATAGTTCATACTTCCTCTCTGGTTTTTGAGTAGGTTGGCTAAGTGGACAGCAGTCTGGTTGGGACTCAGAAACTAGCCTGGGTTCCTGGGCATACTGAATGATCAGAAAATATTCCAGCAGAAGGGGATATAAGGAAGTTAGGACAAATGGGCTGACCATTGGCAGAGTATGTCAATAGAAAATCTGCAGGAGTCCAAGGAGGTCGGTAGTTAACATAGTATGGAATTGAAAAGGATAGACTTGAGTCCGAAAGACCTCACTTGAATATTACTTCTGATGCTTAATAGCTAAGTCAATTAACTTCTTTGAATCTCAGTTTCTTTGTCTAAAAAATGGAAATAACACTAATGTAGCAATAATGATGGGCAACTAGATGGCATAATGGATAGATGGCGGTCCTGGCGTCAGGGAGACTCATGTTCCTGAGTTCAAATACAGCTTCAGACATATTTACTAGCTGTGTGACCCTGGGCAAGTCACTGAACCCTATTTGCCTCAGTTTCCTCATCTGTAAAATGAGCTGGAGAAGGAAATGGCAAACCTCTCCAGTATCTTTGCTAAGAAAACCCCAAAAGGGGTCAGGAAATGTTGGACATGACTGAGAAATGACTGAACAACAAGAAGATGTCTTGAATACAGGTCTTTTTCCCTTTGACTTTCCCCTTAACATTCATTTTCAAAGGTGGTAGAAATGAATCTTTGGATTGAGAAAACCAGGGGGGCCTCATATCCAGATGGCTCTTGGCAATTTGTTAGGAGGGAAGAAAGCGTTCATATAGCATCTACTGCCTATGAGGCTCTGTGCTAAATGCTTTACAAATATTATCTCATTCAATCCTCACACCAACCCTGGGAAGCAGGCACTGTTATGTCTCCATTTTACTGCTGAGGAAACTGAGACAAACAGAAGTCAAGTGACTTGCCCAGGGTCACACAGCTAGTAAGTGCCTGAGGCAAGATTTGAACTCAGATCCTCTGACTCCAGATCTAGTGCTCTAGCCATCGCAAGAAAGAACTGGTAGAAGGGTAACCCCTAAAATGATGCTGAACAGGTACAGTTTGGCAACCAGGCATTAAGCAGCAGTTATAAAGTCTTTCTAGGCCCCTAGGCTCAGGCTCCGGTCAGGCTCGATCCCAAGGCCCACCTCCTCTTCCAGCCTCCAGCCTCCAGCCTAGGAGCATTTGGTCCCTGGGCTGCCCTGCCCCTGGAGAAGACGTCGCTACAAGCTACCAGTAACGTGCGAGCTGTGGCCTCGTCCCTCTGGGTGATGGCCGGGGCTGAGACCCCCGGGTCCCTGGTTTCCCTCGCAGCTGCCCCCGTGTACCTCCGGGCCCACCCTGGCCCATGCTCCTCTCCCTTCCTAGCGGCCGCCACCTCCCAGGGCCTCTGCAACTTGCTGTTGGAAAATTCACAGACAAACATGAATGGATATCAGCTGAAAATGGTATTGGAACAGTGAGAATCAGCAACTTTGCACAGGAAGCATTGGGAGATATAGTTTACTGTAGTCTTCCAGAAGTTGGAAGAAAATTGAACAAACAAGATGAGTTTGGAGCTTTGGAAAGTGTGAAAGCTGCCAGTGAACTCTGTTCTCTGCTAACAGGAGAAGTAACTGAAATTAATGTAGCTCTTGCAGAAGACCCAGGACTTGTGAACAAATCTTGTTATGAAGATGGTTGGCTGATGAAGATGACTCTGAGCAACCCATCAGAACTTGATGAGCTGACGAGTGAGGATGTATATGAGAGATACATAAAATCTATTGACTATTGAACACTGGCTCCCCAAATAAATTAGCATAAGAATACAGCCCATTATAGTTTTGTCCTAAATTAGTGGTATATGGAAGGTTAGCAACTTTAACACTTCTGAAACAACACCATGGCATGGAAAAAAAATCTTAGCTACTCAGAAATGACTGGATAAAAATGCATTTTACTATTTGCACCTTTTGCACAACTTCTTCCTTGTAATTTCAAGTTAGTGTCTGTCTAGTTCTGAATTCATTGCATCATGTGTGGTAAAAATGAATTTTAAGACCATGTACTTCAGAGCTAGAATTTTATCTGTAAAAAGCCTTAAATCGGTAATGTAATGGCCTTCATCCATCACCCGTATTGTTCAAAATACATTTGGTTTTCTGTCCATGGGAATAATTTACTGAGATTGGTTAACTGGCTGGTGTCAGATGCAGTACAATGCCAACTTAATTTTTTAATAAACTGCTTGGCTGAAGCTATTTTATACAGATGAGGCTTCAACCTTGCATCAGAAAAGGTAATGAAATTTAATACGCTTTTTAAAAACTCAAAAAAAGAGACTTTCTAACCTTAAGTCAGACAGAGGTTTGGAATAGGAACACTGCCCTTAGTGAGTAAGAAGTTGTAAAGACTACCCAATGACTGTAGGTCCTATTTAGCCAGCTAGTTGCTCTGTCTTCAAAAAAAGCTTGGCCCACAGGTAGAGAACTCTCCTTTTAACAAGGAATAGTCTACTACAGGAAAGCCTCTGAGGACCGATAGACTCTTTAAGAGGAGGGAAAAAAACCAGCTAAAGCTTTTCCCTGGGTCCTGGGGAAGATTGGGCATAACCTTAGGGATATCAGGAAAGCACTCTGTGAAGTGCCCTCCCTCCTCACCTGCATCTCTTAGAATCCATGATTTCCTTGAATATTCACATCAGATGCCTCCTTCTATATCAAGCCTTTCTAGGTCCAGTGTCTTACCACTATCTCTCATAAATATGAGTCATTAGTGGGTGCAGAGAACAATTGGAATCAAGAGCTTCCCTTGAGCTTTTCTTCCATGTCAGGGCTCCCTTGGTCTAGAAGGGGTATGTGTATTTGGTCTGCCATGGTTAAAAGAGACAACTGGATCTAGTCCCAGGACATGAGAGAGGACTGGCTGAGACTTTGAGCAAAGTGTCCAGCATAGAAGAGCTCTGGAACTTGGGAGTCTTTCAGGGACAGACTCTAGTTAACAAGACCCCAGAGAGAGGTTCTGTGGACCGGGGGCAGAAGGAGAGAGTTTCAGAAGTTCAGGAGACAGCTGGCAAACTCTGATAGGTCAGGCGGTAGGGCTTGTCTAGGATGGCAGGCTCATGGGTTGAGTCTCTGCCTCATCGAGATTACCACCATTCTTCCATGACCTTGGTGTCTTCTGTAACTCCTCTCTCCCTTATCCCAAGTATCCAGGCATCATACCTTAATCCCATCTCCACAATATCCCTTACCAAGGCATCCTCCTCCCCACTCACATAATCTCCACCCTTGTTCGGGCCTTAACACCCCTGCAGTGACTCTCACTAGGTCTCCTCATTTCACTCCACCCTGTCCCCCTCACACACAGCCACTAACCTGATTTTCCTGAAGCACAGATCCAATCGTGTCAACCCCCTGCATAATAAATTCCAGTGGCTCTCTATTTACTCTCGGATCCAATATAAACTCCTCTTTTCGGCTTTTAGAGCCTTTCACAGCCCAGTCTCTTCCTACCATGCTAGCCTTCTGAGACTTTACTCCTCTGTGCACATTCTGCTATTCAGTCATACTGCCCCACACACTGTCTCCCCCATGCATCATTGCACCTCCCATGGCTACATCATTGAAGTGGCTGGCCCTCAGGCCTACGGTGGCCTTCCTTCTCACTTCCTTAAAGAGATCAAGTACTACCTCGAAGCTTATCCTGTTCCGACTGTAGCTGCTGACTACATGTTCGGATGCCACATCAGCATTATGACAGTCACAGGCTTAAAGGATACCTGGGGGACTAAGGGAGCAGATTGCCAGGCACAGCAGCCAGGCTGAGTGCTTCAGCCATCATAGGACAAGGCTGGGCAGAGCCTGCTCACTGAGGTGGCAGAATCATGTGACAAGTACAAGGCCCGGGGCACTGAAAGAGGGAAGTGCCCATTGGCAAAGGAAGAACTAACGGCCTGTTATGGCCACACAGGACTAGGGAGAGAACTCTAAGAACATGAACTCCTTGAGGGCAGGGGCTAGTTTTCATTTTTGCCCTGGTATTGAGAGCACCCAACTGAATGCTTTGCACACAGTAGGCTCATGATAAAATGTTTGTCAAATCATTCTCTGCCCTGTGGCTGTCCTCCTTCCAATGGACTTATTGAGGCCGTGCCCTGAGGGAGCTTTATAGACCCTGCCCTGGTGCTGAGCCAGTGAAGTATCCTGCCTGCTGTCATTTCACTCTGTCTAGCCAGCCAGGACCCACCATGCTCTTCCACCCCAGCTATTTTGCTTCTTGCTACATACACATCAACCTCCTTCACTCTCGCAAATGCATGCCCCCTGCCCCCTGCGCCCTGCCCCCTGTCCCCTGCTCCCTCCTCCTCTTGCCGTGAGAACTGCAGTAAAACCAACATCTTCACTCTTTCTGGATTTGGTGTGTTACTGGGCAGTCCAATCGTATCCTGGTGACTTGCCAGACCAAAACATCTTTCCTGGCCGCCACTCCCTTTTATGTGCTCATTCTCCTCGTTAGAATGTAATCTCTTTGAGGGCAGAGATTGTATCATTTTTGACTTTGTATCCCCTTTGCTTGGCACTGGGCCTAGCACATAGTAAACACTTAAAAACTGATGTTTTATTTGCTCACTCATTCATTTAATTGAATTGAGTATTGGGGGGAAACACCTAGGTCAGAGTGCCAGGTAGAGACCAGGAGCACCTGAAGCCTGAGCCTTAGTCGCCAGGAATACTCCAGATGAGGTTTAGAACCCAGGCAGAGAAACAAGGTAGATGCTATACAGTCTGTTTCCTCTTGAAGCCCGGCATCGATCTCTTTTGCTTTATTTATTTTTTTGGATTTTTGGGGGAGTGGGGTACCACCAATTTTATGCTCTATCCTACCGTCTGCTGATGGCAATCAGGTCTGGCTCCTACAGAAGTTGTAGGCAACATAGCCTATTGTCCATACCGGGTCTTGGTGAACAGTGTTAGGGAAGACCATCCATCCATAGAAATCCTAGTAGTGAACAATAGAAAGAGAAAGCTACAACAAGAGGGTAGAAAGTTAGGCAAGGATAGTATCAGATGACTGGGTAAAACCTAGTGAAGGTCAGCATCAAGGTCTGATGGAAAGCAACAGGGCTTGGGGGGTAGGGAGGGTGTGGGGAGGAAGAAAAGGAGAGCAGGACAAGGTGTCCCAGCAGGATGGTATTACATCAGGGTAGTTTGGCGGCAGGAAGTAGTTGGAGGTCCAGGCAGGCAGCAGGCAGTTGGCATTAGGGAAGTTTGGCATCAGGTTATGGAATCCCAGCCACAGAGACTGTGGTTCAGGGCAAGACTCCAGTCTCTAGGAAGACTGGCATGAACAAGGCAGGAGCTAAGTCTTGGAGGACCTGAGGTACATGGCAAGCTACCAAGACAAGGACCCCATTAATGGGCTGGAGTGGGGCCAGCTGAGGGGGGGCGGATTTGATCACTATCACATTAGGACCCTCTAAGGCCTTCAGTAAGTCCCTGAGGCATCTAGAGTTTGAAGACCTTTTCTTATAGTTCATAAAGTATCCTTTTAAAAAATCTATTAAAAATGTGTATTTAAAAAAATAACGATTTCACAATAATGGAAACCAGACTTGTTCTATTATTGTATTTATGATTTGCCTTAACAATGTAATTTATAGTTTAAGACTTAAACATAAAAACAGGTCATTAATATGGTACTATTTTTATTTTTGCAGGTAACAAGAACTTGTAAAGTTCTAAAAAAGAAAAACTGCATTTGGAAAATATAAAAACTCTATTGAATTAAATATAACTAATATAAAATCAAAGAAAAGGAATTTGGAAAAAATCTAACCACAGATCAAAATTCTTAACTAGTTAATGCATTTTACCCATGCAACACTTACTCAATGGTTTTACATATTAACAATTAATTAACAGAACAAAAGAGAAGAGGGAGTATAAAAGAAGAAAAATGCAATTTAAAAATAATTACATTAAGCTCTAAGTGCCTTATTGTATAAAGTCACAACATATTTGACCCAATCTATTAGTCATCAGATGCTCATTAGTGAATCTATACAATTCTGGGAAATCACAATCTAGATTCTTCCTCCACAAATTTCAAATGTGTAAAAATGTTTTTCAACATTTCCGTCTTGTCTTTTAGATGCTTTAGGTTGCCTTAATTGTGAGGACTTAAGTACTCCAGTCCAGAGGGATTAAGCCAGAATCCTAGTCAAAACCTGCTAGTCAGGCATTCTCAGAAGGTGCCAGAAAGACAAGTGAAAACAACCAATGGAGGGGTCAAGAACAAAGACAACCTTAGCCTAAGGGTCATTAGCAGAAGGACTGCAATGTAAGCCTGCTGATTTCAGGTCAGTAGTGGAATACAGAGTGGACTTCAGATATTACTGAAGCCTTTCTGTGCATCTGCCCATACTCTGTAGAATTAGTACCTGGCCTATTTAGGGATCCATGGACCTATGGGACTTTCCAAAAGTCTTAGTACGGTTTCAAGCTTCAATAGCTTAAATGGAATTTATTAGCTTAAAACCGTACTAAGACTTTTGGGATATGCTTTATAATTCAATAACTGCATCATATAATTAAACAGAAATTTGAATGCCGAGCAGGGTTTTCAAGAAAATTTGTCTTACTCTTAGTAATCACTTGACTTCCTGGGGAGGCCTCTAGGCCTATTTATTAAGCCACCTCTCCAGTTGATGCTAAGTTACCCTGCCTATGGACTCATGAGTCATTACATGTCACCAGGTAGGAGCTAGATTGGTCCCAGAGCCTGGAACAGAGCTAAATTTGTGACCCCAACAGAAAAGATTTGGTATAGGAGTCGGGCAAGAGATGAGTTAGGAAATGAGTAAGCAACGATTCAGGCTGGTCATTACATGCAAGAACTGATACCTGGGAAAGACATAAACTCGTTTCGCTTTTTTAATGAGGTGGAACCCTCCATTTTTAGCTATAACTGATGGCCTAGAAACCTGAACTCAGGGCTTTACACAGACTGAGTTAGGTGCTCCAAATTACTTTCTTTTTTTCCTTTTGCCCTTTCAGGGTTTACTCTTGAGAATAGCCTGTTGCTCATATTGAGATATCCATAAATGTGGGTAAAAAAGTCCCCCCTTAGATCCCACATAAGCATTCGAGGTAATAATGCATAGAGGACAACCTTTATTTTACCTCATAGAAAATGAAGATGACTGAAATGACTCATAGGATTAAACCAGACAGAAAGCAATTAAGGACTCATGATAGCCCATAACCAATACAGGTCTATAATCAGCTGGATCCCACTTTCTACGAGTATCCTAAAATACTCTAGATTCATCTGTATTTCATGGTTCAGACTCTCCTCAGAAAGGACCTAAAGTTGGGATTGCTAGACAAGCAACACTCCGACATTCCAGCAAGTCCACCTTTCGCCCTATAGAGACATATACATTTAGGCTTATGGTGCTACTCTGAAGGCTTGGACCTTCCCAGAAGGAAAATGTCCTTGGGACTACTAGAGAGGCAGCTATGCCACTACCCCCATTGGACTTATGCCATCTAAATAACTCACTATAATAGCAAAGTGTAAAGTTTAGGTCCCTTGTCCCTCCATATTATGGCTTTAGTTCCTTCCTGTCTCACTCTAGAGACTTCATTCATGATCTTCTTCTCTCATGAAAAACCTGTGCTTCTCAGGAAACTCCTGAGTTGATAGAAGGCCAGATCACTGATCCCTCAAACTTGGATCACTCACAAAGCAAACTCCAAGGTTAGCACTACCCAGGAGATCTCACTCCCACCTCCCATTAACTATGAGGTTATTGTCCAAGAACACCATTATTCAGGAGCACCATGTTTAGGTCATGTAGGTGAGTACATGTTGGGCTCTGCCATATACCTCTTCCTTAAGACAATCAATAGCTGTCCTTGACCCTCTCCTACCCTTGCTCACCTGCTATACCCTTGGGATCTTTCTAGATTTAAAGTGGAAAAGAAAAAAGAGGGGAAAGGTTGAATCATTTATAAAAGCTCCTCTTTATAGATGAGAACAACTGGTGGATCCTCCCAACAGAATCCATCCTCCCAAGAGTCTCAGCTAGCCAGTTCATCTTGGGAGCAGCTTCCATTAGTGAAACATATCCTCCAGAAAGCACGTATAGACAGCTGCAGACAAGCTTATTCATCTTGGGGGCAGCCACAGTCATTGAGACAATCAAAAGATGTTTTTAGTCCTCTCAGTAAGATGTCAGTTTGTATGTCCACAAGTTGCATAAGTAGAGGCTTTCAAAAGTTCCAAGTAAAAGCCCGGCTGGCCAATAAGCTCATCAAATTGGTCAGAGAACTACCTGGATGAAGCCCCTACATAGGTAATAAGTCACGGATTCCACCATTATAGTTATCCCTTCCACATCATAGGGGCTGGGGGGTGGGAGGCACCCCCATGATCTGGAAAATCCACATACAATTTTTGACCCTCCCTTTGTATCAGAGAAGTCTGAATGTTTTCTTTTTTTCTTTTATGGGGTTTTTACAGAACCTTATTATAAAATTTCGGTTGTTATTTTGTCATTGGATCTGCGTCATCAGCCGGCCTTGGTGTGTCATCTGCGGCCTCCACAAAACTCCCCCAAAATTCCCATTTAATTTCTTATGCTGACCCTCAATATATCGAAACCCAAGATGGAGAAAGTCACAAAGTGGAAGGGATGACCGTATATACATTTCTAAACAAGCCTCACAGGAGGAAGGATAAGTGTTTGCATCATAAGGCAAGGTGTCCCAAAAGTTTAATGAAGCTTTAATCTATTATAGTTATTACATGAAAAAATACAGGATAACTTCTAAAAACACGTTAAGAAGAGATCATCAATATCCAGGTTGTCTCAAAAGTATTAACGCAGTATTAATGTATAAAAACGTAGAAGGGTGGGCTCATCTATTGTCCTTAGTAAGATTCCAAGCTCTTCAAAGAGAGAATCACCAAACTGCAGAATTTGAGAGTTGAAGGATCTCGGTGGTCATCTAGCCCAATTCATACACAAAAAGGAACCCACCTCTTCTCTAGGCAGGATTTTTACTGGTGATTTTGCAGTATCCAGGTTAGGACCCAGATCTGTTAGGACGGGTCCAGTGAAGTATATTCAGGCACCATAGTGTGTGTGCATGGGGTGGGGAAAGGAGGAGGAAGTATGCTAGGAACTGCTGACTAATTTTTGAAATTAGGGTAGATGCCACTACATTCTGGTTGAAACTCCTCAGCTATTCTTAATGTGGGTTAATGAAAAGCATCCCCAGAGGCAACCAGAAGGGGCCAAACCTTCCTATTCTGAAAATGAAAACAATGCTAGAAAAGGAACAGAGATGGAAGAAAAGAAGAACTTTGTCACCCATCTGGAGGGTCTGTCTCTTTGTGTCTTGCACACCCAAGCCTAGGTCCTAGACCAGCAAGGGGAGGAGGGATAAAAGCCAGTGTTGTGTATTTACTGCCCCTGAGGAAAGAGAGCAAGCTTCTTTCTTATTTGATAAACACAAATATAGAACAGGACAAACACGGACTTATTTAAGGGCCTGCCTGGCTGGTTTTCCCCTCACCCCTCCCCTTCCCCACCTTTTCCTCCCTGATTCCCCAAGCAACACTTTGTCCCCCAGCTTCCACCTACCAACAAGGCACAATTAAGCAAAGTTAAGCAAACACTTCTGTGTCAACTGCCAGCTTCCATCCCTTCTCTCCCCTTCCCTGGCCCCCTCCCCCATCACCACATCTCTCTGCAAATCAAGCTGGAGAACAGGAAAGGTCATCCACTGGCATGTTGACTTAGGAAGAATTTTGAAAAATGAAATGAAAACCCATAATTTTGAGTAAGCCGAACATAACAGACCAATGGTTTATTGAGTCTTTCTCCAGAACCCGGTGGATGAAGGGAATGCTCAGTTTCTTCCTGGCTTCTACCATGGCCCTGAAAATAAGAGCAAATAGGATAAATTTCTTATTTCACTTTGTGTTTGTCCTTTGGTCTCCTGAGGACAAGGATCTGGTCCTTAACCTTTTTTGTGTCATAGATCCCTCTGGCAGTCAGGTGAAGTCTGTGGACCCCTTCTCCAAATACTGTTTTTAAAAAGCATATCATATTAAAGAAACTAATTATGTTGAAATATTTTTCCCATCCAAGTTTATGAACTTCCTGAAATTTATTTATAGATCTTTCAGCAGCAGTGTGCTGGAACCAGCTTGGGCTCCCAATAGTTAAATTTTCAGTGCGAGCACATATACCTCAGAAACTGGCAAATGCTATAAATTGGGGATTGATTTCTTGTTTTTTTAATTGTCTGGATTTAAGATAGTTATGGAGAAAATGTTAATAATGCAAATTAAACTTAAAAGCCTCTCATTTGCACATTTTTTCCAGAGAGCCCGTTGTTAAACATTCACCACCAGCGTACTTTTTGCCTCTTGAGACTAAGGACTTCAGGTTAAACATTCCTACTCTAGGGGTGAGATTGGTCCCAGGGCCCTGGGCCAGAGCTAAGTCGACAGTTTGGAGTGGTAATCCCATCTGGAGGGATTTGGGATGGGGAATTTCTCTCAGACCCCTTACCCCGACTTTGCCTTAGGATTACAGAGATTCTCAATGCCAAGCATGGCAGAAGGGACTGAGCAAAATCTACAACCACAAGGCAGTTTACAGGATTCAGGCAGTTCTGGTTTTGGCTTCACAGCCCATGGTGATTAAAAAATAAGGCAAATCTGTGTGGGTGACTTCTGGGAATTATGCTGTCTTTTTGTAAGTGGCAGTCCCCACAGAAAATTCCTTCTTTGACATCTAAGCCCTATCTTTTGCTTGTAGTTCATTCGCCAAATGACTCAGGGATGCAGGAGAGGCAAAGGAAATTGACCGGGAATCTCTCTTTGCAACACCTGGCCAGGTGAAAGAGGTAAAATGTGTGTGATCGAAAAAATAAATGGTCCCAAAATACAGGGACAGAGGTGCTGTCCGGAACAACCGAGTTAGTGAATGATGGTAGGAGGCTGTAGCTGAGCCTAAGCAGCGAGTCTCAGCCAGGAGGCAGACAGTGTCCCCCAGGCTGCCTCAGAAGCTTGAGCTGGGCCAGAAGCCAAGATGACAAACCAGAGCAGGAACAGGTCAGGCAGGGATCTGGAGGGAAAACCAACCAAAGGCAATTTGAGACAGGCTCAGTGGCCTCTTAAGCCGAGTGAGGGAGGGGCTGGCCACACCCCTTCCCCATTTTGCTAACTGGGCTGAGCTGGACTTCCACTTGTGGTGTGGACAGCTTGGCCACAATCTATTTTATTTTTAAGTTTTAAAAGACCATAAAGTAAAATAAACCAAAAGGGGGTTATTTAAGCCAAAGGGAAATAGCCTTAAAGTAACACTAGCTTCAATCTAGGACTGTGAAACAGAGTTATTGAGAGTAATAAGAATGAGGGGGATGACAATCCATCGGTCCATTACAATCCAGAAGCATTTTCACATCTATTATCCTCACAAGAAGACTAGGAAGCAGACAAAGTACAACTGGCCTGCTTTGCCTAATTGTCGAGACCTTTCCTTTCCCTTCCCTTCTCTTCCCTTCTCTTCCCTTCCCTTGAACACTCATACACCCTGGAGTAAGGTGCAGTAAAACTAGAAAGGCAGAGAGGCACTAGATTATGAAAAACTTTGAATGCCAGATAGAGGATTTTGTATTTGATCCTGGAGGCAATAGGGAGCCATGAGAGTTTATTGAGTAGGAGAGTGACATGGTCAGATCAGCATTTTAGGAAAATCACTTTGGCGAATGAATGAAGGATGGATTGGAGTTGGGAGAGACTTGAGGCAGGCAGACCCACCAGCAAATTATTGCAATAGTCCAAGCTAAGGTTAATGAGTGCCTGCACCAGGGTGGCAGCCGTATCAGGGGAGAGAAGAGAGCATATCAGAGAGACGTCACAAAAGTTAAATCAATAGGCTTTGGTGACATATTGGATGTGGGAGATGAGAGATAGTGAGAAGCTGAGAATGACACCTAGGCTGTGAGCCTGAGGGACCAGAAGGGTGGTGCTGCCCTCTATAGTAATAGGGAAGGAAGGAGGTGGGAAGGTTTAGGGGGAAAGAAAAATGAATTCCATTTTTGACATGTTGAGTTTATGATGACTACTGGAGATCCATTTTGAGATGTCTGAAAGGCAATTGGAAATAGAAAATTGGAGGTGAGCAGAGAAGTTAAGGCAAGATAGGGAGATTGTTAGAATCATTAGCCTGGAGGTGGTAATTAAACCCATAGGAGCTGATGAGATTACCCAGTGAAGTAGGATGAGAAGACAAGAGAAGAGGGCCCGGACAGAACCCTGCGGGACAACTGAGAAGGAGGGGTCTTTAGGGAAGGGAATCAGGACAGAGTGACATTCTGAAAACCTAGAGAGAAGGGTAGAACAAGGAGAAGAGAATGGTAAACAGTGCCAAAGGCTGAAGAGAGGTCAAGAACAAGGATTAAGAAAAGGCTGCTGGATCTGGCAAATAACAGATCATGAGTATCTTTGGAGGGTTCTGTTTTGGTGGAATAGTGAGGTCAGAAACCAGATTATAAGCGGTTAAGAAGTGAGTCAGAGGAGAGATAGTGGAGACATCTACTGTGGCCTTTTCAAGGAATCTGGCACCACAAGACAGGAGATGTAGGATGATGGTAGGGACAGAAGGATCAAGTGATGGTTTTTTTAAGTATGAGGAGATGTGGACATTATAAACAGCAGGGAAGGAACCAATAGACAGGGAGAGACTGAAGATATGGGATAGTCTGGGGATGAGAGAGGGAGCAATGTGTTAGACTGTAGGATGTGGTTATGGAACTTCCCAATGACAAAGAAACCCTCATGGTATGACCAGCTGGGAGGAGCCAGCCTTCTGGCCTTTGTTCTGATCTTTTCTATGAAGACAGAGATTCCCAAACTGGCTACTACAGCACATTGGAGGAACACAGTTATCTTTAGTGGGAACCACCATCCCAAGTTCCTCACCTTTCCTATTTACCCATGTTGTGACATTGAAAGCTTATTGCTAGCCTGACAAAATAAATAAATGCAACAAAATATTTCTCTTCTTTCCCCCCAAGGAATAGATAGACAGATGATATTACATTATAGATATATATCTGTGTATATATGCATGTGTATACATGCATAATATATACACACACCTATACATACAAACATCTATATATGTCAGGTGTGAATGTGCATATATACACACATAAACATATATACAATATTTGTGTGTACATGTGTACCCACATGTATCTATGAGAAATCTAAGCAATGGGGCTTGAGCCTCTGGTTACGTGTATACATTATAGCACACTACAGTATAAAGCATTCAACTTTAATGTTTCATAGGTATGCATATATATATATACAGTATTCTAGGTGTGTTATATATATTTATTCACACATATTTATGTAGCTGCAGTAGCAGATTGATGACACTAATTTTGTTCAATTTATGCTAATATTCAAATCAGTCTGCGTTCCCTGAACACACACTCATGGGTGAGGAAAGGTAGCCTGGAAGCATGCTGGGTGTCAGGAAAAGGCAGACTGGGGTTTGAAAATTACATGTGGGTTGCTTATCTACACACAGGTAGCACAGAGGTAATGGCAGCCCATTGCTATCTTGCCCTTTGCAGAGGAAAAATACAGCCACTAAATCCCTAGTGCGGCAATGAACATGAAAAATAAAACCAGACAAGTCTAGGACTGTGCTGAAAAGGAACTCTGAAGTTAATCCTGCCCAACCTCAGCTCTGAGACAGCCTGTGCTCAAGGCCTTCTTCTCAAAGCTCCTCAGAGAAGAAATCAATATCATTTACATCCCCCTTTCAGATGGAATTCTAGGGAAGATAAGTGACTTTGCCCCGGTCACATACTGATTCGGTGGGATGGCTGGGATTTAGAACGGAGACGCTCCTGACCATTCATCATGTCCATTCGCCAACCCACATGATTGCTTCAAATCCTCCTCCTGACTTTCTGGAGAATATTTATTTTGTTTCAATACCATCTTTAATCACATTTTTTTTTCCATACCTAATGCATTTTCTCCCTACACAGATTTTGAGACCAAAAAAGAGTAAATCATTTTCTTTACATAATTTTTCATCTCCTTCCTTTCTTCCTTCTTTCTTTCTTTTCTCCCTCTTTCTTCCTCCCTCCCTTCCTTTCCTTCTTTCCTTCCTCCCTCCTTCCCTCCCTCCCTTCTTCTCAGTCTTTTTTCCTTTCCTTCCTTCCATTTTTTCTTTCTCTCTTTTTCTTTTTTTCCTTCCTGCTTTTTTCTTTCTCTTTCTTTTTCTTCCTTCCTTCCTTTCTTCCTTCCTTCTTTTCTTCCTTTCATTCTTTCTTTCTCCACCTATGGGGAAATGTCAGCTATGTGATCTGGATCTCCAAAAGCTAGGTCTTCTGTCATATTGAGACTGTCCTGGGAGCAGGGCCAGAGGCAGGACTGGGAAAGTAACCTTGAGGCCTTGAAGAAATCAATTACTCTTTCACTACAATCCACAGCAGCAAAGAGTAGGGTAGAAGGGTGACAGTTAAATAGGTATAAATCCAGTTCAAGGTAAGCATGTTAGAGCAAAGACTAAGACCAGGAAGAAAGATCCAATTGGCATTCCATGGAAATGGGCTGATGGCCTGGGGTAATAGCTTCTAGGGGGGCCCGTCCACATGGAGGTTCCAGATAACCAGTCAATTCTAATCCCCAGTAAGGACTCCCTGGATCTCTGGTCTCAATTAGCTCCATCAACTTTTTCCAAGCTCTAATTTTGTACTGGCTAGACTTAATCCTGGAGATTTCTCCAAAAATCTGGTCTCTTTGGGTTGGTTTTCCCCAACTCAGATTTCTCACTAGAAATCTCTAAATATATATGCAGTTCATGTCAAGATTTCTGTAACTGTGGGTAAAAAGGGCCCAGTTCCCATGCAAATGCTCAAAGAAATAATCCATATAAGATATGACAACCTTTATTTCACCCCACAGAAAATTCAGGAAAGACACAAAGTACTTTCAGTAGGCCATGGGTCATCAATATAATTCTTCTGCTCTTTCCAGTTACATCTCACCCCCTTCCCCCAGGGACTTATATAGGCCTCCAGCCTTATAAAATACCTTAAGGGTTTGGACTCTCCCTTCCCCCAGAAGAATAATGAACTTATGGTTGCAGAAGAGGCAACTTCCTTTCTACTGGGCCCATGCCATCTGAATAACTCATAGCAGAGGACAAATCCAAGATTTGCCTTCCACATTATGGCCATTAGGAAGCCCCAGGACCATCTTCTCAAACCTCCAAGGCATGGACTTCTAGGAACTCTCACCACTTTTCCTGAACACTGGGGCATGAGAATGCCCTCTCTTCAAGCCACAGGGTTCAGAGCATGTATGAGCACACCTACCTTCTTGTACTGCTGCCTCTCCCATTTCTCCACCACTGTCCTTGTCTGGTTGCGGTGTCTTGGGCAGAGAAGCTTTAACCTGAACCTTTCACAGCTGCCATTGCTAGGGCTAGCGCTTTATTTGGCCTTCTGGGGACTGTGCCCGTGTGCAAGCTTCACCTAGAAAAGGAATCAAAGTTTGCTTTCAAGTCCCTGGTCTCTGGACTATCTGTGCTCAGTTCTCTGTCCATCTCCCTGTGATAGGTCCATGGGTAGGAAGGGCAGCTTCAATGCACAATAGCCTGAGTAAATCAAATCATCCTCTTGGTGTTTTGTTTTTATTATTTTCCCCCAATGGTTCGGGAGAAGTAGAAACAAAAGAGATATATGTGTGTATATACATATACATGTATATATTCTAGATATGTATGTATACATATACATACATTCACACATATAAAATTGAAAATAAAATAAATTTTAAGTTCAAAAAATATTGAATTTTTAAAAATTATCCCCCGATTCTGAGACATAACTATTTATCCTCAGTAAAGCAGTAAGACCATAGCACCATGCATTAGTGTAAGAAAAAAACTGGGAATAAAAAGCATAATTTATGTAGTAAAGAATGTTTTGGATTAATGAACAGAATTATAGCTGATTTCTGCCACAGTGTGAACCGATCAATCTTCTTGCTGTTACAAAAAAAAAATAAAAAAGACCTAGGGTACTACTTTATATTTGTAAAGGGCTTAGCACAGTATCTTGGCACATAGTAGGTACTTAATAAATGCTTATTCCCCTTCTCTTTCCTTTGCTGGTACTTTCTGTCTGGATTTCGAGAGGCAGCCAAGATGTAGATTTTAATTGGAAGAATGCTGAATAAATAGCGTAGACTAGAAGTGTAAGAGACAGAGAGTCCCTGATAAAGGGGTGTTCTGGAGCCAGCTTGAACTGGCTCACAAGATCTGATTGTTAGATTTTTTAGTGTGATATTTTCATTTCAGAAATTAGCAAAAACTACAAACCAGGTCTTGATTTACTGTTTTGCTAATTGTCTAGACTTAAGAAGGCAATGGAGAAAATGTTTAATAGTGCTGGTTAAACTTAGAAGTGTGTCATGCAGACATTTTTTTTTCACAGAGAGCCAGTTGTTAAACATTTGCTAGCACATTTGTGTGTGTACATATATATATATATGTACATATACACGTATATTTGTAACGTATGTATATGTGTGTGCACACATGCATGCCTGTGAGTATAGGCAGGCAGATAAATGGTACGGTAGACAATGTGCAGGACTTAGATCACGAAGACCTGAATATGAATCCTGCCTCAGATGCCTTACCAGCCTTGTGACAAGATAACCTCTTTCTATGACTCTTTAACTTCTCTACATCTTAGTTTCCTTACCTATAAAATGGGGATAATAAAAGCACTTACCTCACAGGGTTGTTATGAGGATTTTAACATACGTGAGTTAACAAATGTAAAGTGTTTTGCAAACCTTAAAGTGCTAGTTATATATACATACATACATAAATACATACATATACATATATATACGTATATATATATGTAGAGACAGAGACAGAGAGAGAACCTATGAATCTTATTGCTGTAGGGAACTCCCAGTAATCAAATTCCCTCTAACAAACGATACAGATCTGTAACTTACAGTCTTAGAGAGTTGCCCTGAGCACTTTCTAAGTGAGAGGTGGTTGTCAGGGTCACAAAACCAGTATGTATCAGAGATAGAACTTGAACCCAGGTCTCCTGAACCCAAGGTTGACTCTTTATCCATTAGGCTATACTGTCTGTCTCTGACTAGAATATGAAATATGTACAGGCTTACCTTGGAGATGTTGCAGTTTTAGTTCCAGACCACTACAATAAAGCAAATATTGCAATAAAGTGAATCATGTGAATTTTTTGGTTTCCCAGTGCATATAAAAGTTATGTTTATACTATACTGTAGTCTATTAAGTGTGCAATAGCATTAAGTCTAAAAACCAACATACATGCCTTAATTAAAAAATACTTTATTGCTAAAAAATGTCAACCATCATCTGAGCTTTCAACAAGTCGTAATCTTTTTATTGGTGGAGGGTCTTGCCTGGATGTTGATGGCAGCTGACTGATGAGGGTGGTGGTGGCTGAAGGTTGGGGTGGCAGTGTCAATTTCTTAAAATGACAATAATGAAGTTTGCCACATCCATTGACTCTTCCTTCCCTGAAATATTTCTCTGTAACATGAGATGCTGTTTGATAGCATTTTATCCATAGTAGAAACTCTTTCGAAATCGGAATCAACTCTCTCAAACCCTGTCGGAGCTTTATCAACTAAACTAGTATAGTAGTCTTCAGTATTGTTGTGTCTCAGAGAAGAGGGAGGCCCAGGAGAGGGACAGAGACAGCGAATGGCCTATTGGTGGAGTAGTCGGAACACACACAACATTTATCAATTAAATTCTCAGTCTTACATGGATGCAATTTGTGGCATCCCAAAATAATTACATTAGTGACATTGAAGATCACTTAACACAGATCACCATAAAAGATATAAAAATAATGAAAAAAATTGACATATCATGAGAATTACCAAAATGTGACACAGAGACACAACATGGACACGTGCTGTTAGAAAAATGCCACTATCGACTTGCTCCATGCAGGGTTGCTACAAACCTTCAATTTGCAAAAACCTCAGTATCCGTGAAGCAGAAGAAAGCAAAGTACAATAAAATGAGGTATGCCTATAACTCAAGGATCAAAGCCCATCTGTGTGAGACTCTTCATGGGTGGAGGCTGATTACTCAACGCTCCCCTCTCTGAGGAAGGCGGCGTGGCCAGCCTCTGGCCCCAACGTCCTCCTCTTCTCCTGGCAGGAATCAAAGTCTCCCTTGGAGAAGGATGGGGAGAAGAAACCGTAGAGGTATGTATGTATTCTTGCCTCCCTGTGAGCCACATGTAGACAAACGCATGTAGACACATATAACCCGCATAGGCAAAACAGCTCACAGCCCACAGTGCACTCCCTACAAATAAAACACGCACCAAAGAGATAGAGAGTATCAGAATGTAAGCTACAGGAAGGCAAGATTGTTTTACTTTCCTCTTTACAACTCAGGTGCTGGCATAGTACCTGGTCCATTTGTTGTCAAATCACTTTTTTAGTAACGTCTGACTCTTTATGACCCCATTGGGGGTTTTCTTGGCAATGAAACTGGAGTGGTTTGCCATTTCCTTCTCCAGCTCATTTTACAGATGAGGAAGCTGAGGCAAACAGGGTTCAGTGACTTGCCCAGGGTCACACAGTTAGTAAGTATCTGAGTCTGAATTTGAACTCATGAATCAGAGTCTTCTTGACTCCAGGCCTAGCATTCTATCCACCCAGCCACCCAGCTGCCCCACTTGGCATTTATTTATTAAGTGCCTGGCCCTTAAAAATTATTTGTTGGTTGATTTTAATGACCTACATCATCCTCTAAAATAGATACTTTTTTCTTTGCTTTTACCTTTGGGGGCAGGTTTGGAAAGAGGGCATTGGGTGATTAGTGGTATTTAGGGCAGGAGGTTAGGAGGTTTCCTTAAGGAGGGAGGTGAACCCTATAGAAAGCTAAGTGGCCCCAATCCCCTGAATCAGCACTCTGTTGACAGTCTCGGGTTTGCTGATATTGATCCCCTTCCTTAAGACTGAGAGAGACAATGGAAGGATTGCTGCCCAATAACCTGATTACTTAATGCTATAAGAAGGCATGAATGAAACCAACAGAGAAGAACCTTCAGGGTCAGGGTAAGTTGTCCCCAAAACACATTTAAGCCCAGATAGGAAGCTTCCCCTGGAACAGCTCTCCCCTCAGGCCAGGATTAATGCTTTAACTTATCCCATAATAGGAGAATCATTTCATTCAGCAGAATTAATGGTTGGTAAATTCATAATAAAAAGAAGGAAATACATCTTCTCATCATGCATAACCAGGATGCTGTAGGGGGTGATTGTGTCAGAAATGGGGCCTCAGTTTTAGAAAGGGTTGGATAGCTTTATTATCATTAATAACATTCAGAGTTATGCGTGTGCAGATCTCATATTTCATGGTATGAGGAGACTGCCTGAAGGGGTCAGGAAGGCTTTTTTCCCTCGAAGATTATACAAATGGGCAGGTCTGTTACAGAGGAGAGAGGGAGGTTCTTTTCTTCTTCTAAATCTTTAAAAATTGTTTGATAGCTTGGGAAAATCATCTGGAAAGAGGTTCTATTTCCCACCCACCCACCCCCATGCTTCTGTGTTTTTTGTTCTTTTAGAGATTCCCCCCTTTTTAATTTTATTGTTTTATTTTATTTTTCTCTTCTCTTCTTTCTCTTCTCTCACCTCCCTTTAAAAAAGAAAGAAAAACAAAACTCTTGAAATAACTGTACATAATCAAGCAAAATAAATTGCCACCTTGGCCATGACAAAAAATTTATGTCTTGATCCATATCCTGAGTCTATCACCTCTCGGTCAGGAGGTGGGCAGCACATTTCATCACGTGATACGCCCATTATTTAAGAGGGCTTCTGATCTAATTTAGGATAAAGCGCAGGACTAGGGATAGAGAGGCAAAGTGAGTGTAGGGGGAAAGGAGGGATTCATTCTGTGTTTCACACCTTTGGTTGGATTGAATAACGAAAGGCATTCATAGAGCCATACAAAGGATCTTGGAGACGGTAGTGGCCCAGCCCTTACCAATATTCCCTCTTACTTTTTTAAGTTGTGAGCAGATGACTCTATTCCATGGGTAGTAAATCACGAAAACTGAGCATATGTGGCTACAGTTCACTCCTTACAGTTCTCTAGAGGCATCCAGATGGTGCAGTGAATAGAGCCCTACCTGGGCCTGGAGTTGGAAAGAACCTAAATATAAACTGGCCTTGGACACTAGCTGTGTGACCCTGGGCAAATCACTTGACCTCAATCTGCCTTAGTTTCCTGATCTGTAAAATGTGGATAACAATAGCACTCCTACTTCCCAGGGTTGTTGTGAATATCAAACGAGATCATATTTGCTTAAAGTGTTAGCTATTATAATTATAATTATTATTAATTATTGAATCAAATAAAACTTAAAACAATGGCATTCATAGAACATAGAGCTGGAAGGGATCTTAGGAATCATCCAATAAATAATAAAGTACTCCCCCCCAAAAAACAATCAAATTTTCCCACTTTATAGATTGGGAAACTGAGGTTTAGGGGTCTAAGTGATTTACCAGAGGTCACATAGATGGTAAGTGTCAGAGGTGAGAGCCAAACTCAGGTCTTCCATTTCTAAATCAAATACTCTTTCTCCTGCACCATTATCTGGGATATATGATGAAAATATGTTATATACACACATAGATATCTCTCTCTAGAATCGTTATTGTATTGCTTTCTCTAAGGATAAGAACTGAACCTGTCATTCCATTGGTGGTGTTGTTTGTCCTTTGTTCCCTAAGAGGACCATGACATCAGGGAAGCCATGCCATGCCTTGCAAATGAATTGGATTTAAGTGAGAGAGGGCTGTGCAAAGTCACCAGTCTCACTTTCTCCTCTGGAGCCACTTGGTTCAAGTGGTCAGATATAGATCAGGAGAATGGAGATGGCCCTGGGTGCAGTGGGAGACCTTGGCCTTTTTAAGTGAAGGTCTTTCTGAGTTCTCACTTTGACTGAGGCAACACCCATTCAGTGATTAGGGCTGTTTAAGAAGCGAGGCAAGGAATGGCCCCTTTAATTGGAAAAAAATCCAATGGTGTAATGGTTAGCACTCTGGACTCTGAATCCAGCAACTTGAGCTAGAATTTTGGTGGGCAGTTAAGTTTTCATTTGTGTAGGGAACTCCTAGATGAAGAAAATCCCTCCCCCAATATTGATCAGCACCTTCACTATAACTTATGGTTTTGAGAGTTGCCTGGGGCATTGAGAGGGTAAGTGGCTTGCCCAGGGTCACACAGCCAATATGAGTCAAAGGTGGGATTTGATCCCAGGTCTTCCTGACTTTGAGGCCAACTCTCTATCCTCTATGCTACAATGGTCCTCTCTGTTTTGTAATTAAGCATAAATTATAAACAATTCATAGAAAGACTGAACCAAGTTTTTAGTTTTTCTCTTCTTATTTCATCAGTTCTCCAAGATCTATAATCAGGGAAAAACAAAGTTTTCTCTGATACATGATTATCATCTTCACATAAACAATGACATCAAAAAAAAGAAAATACTGTATCTTACTTTTCAACAGCTGGAGCTTCCTTGGCCCTGACCCTTTCCACTGTGTCATGGCCTGGGCCAAAATACCCTGTTTGTAAATTAACTAAATGTTCTCTAAAGTTCCTTCCAACTCAGGAATTCTGTGATTCTCTGCTCTGCCCATTTACTCCCAACCCATCCACCCCCTTTACAACTCCCCCCATCCCCAACTGCCACCCAAGGAGTCCTCGAACAGCTGCTCTCTGCTCCCAAACAGGTGTCGTATGTGTCGGAGGGTTTAAAACAGCAGAGACTCTGGGTCATGAAGCTATGGAGTACTGAGTAACTGCTGAAGGCAGAGGACCAAAGACAATTTTTTTCAGGTAGGGATCCTCAGTCTGGGAAAGGAGCAAAGGACCAGTAGAGATGAACCCAGTGGGGAAAGACCCTATGTTCAAATACCAGGAAGAGTTAACATGCTGATGTGACCAGGTTTCGGTCAAAGTGTCAATATTCGCCTCTCCTATTAGAGGAGGATGTTAGGGAGCAGGAAAGCATGAGGGTCCTGAAAAGGGATGCTACTGAGAGACAGAAGGGATAAGAAAGTGTGGGGACTGAAGATAAACTTCAAAACTGGACCTCTGCTTATGTTTCTGCATGTAGAATAAATCCCGAGTTTTCAAAAATGATCTGAGCGTCCAGGATGACTTGTTGAGCACACAAAATTGGCACCCATGTCCTTACTCTTCTCTACCAGCTCCGACTAGTGACCATCCCAGCTCTGTCTGAAGATTTCCAAGGAAGGGAAACTCGTGACCTCCTAAGACAGCCCATTTGCTCATTGGACAGCTCTCCCTGTTAGGAAAGCTTTTCCTTAAATTAAGTTGGCCCTATGCCCTTCCATGTCTGTTTGTCAATATCTTTCTTAAAACAAGGTACCCAGACATAATAATCTGGAGAAGCATCTTAACAGCACAGAGTAGTCAGTGTGTGTGTGTGTGTGTGTGTGTGTGTGTGTGTATGGGTGTGTGTGTGCGACTTAATTTCCCTTTGGGGAACAATGGATATAATATCAATCAATATCCATGTTTTAAGCTCCTACCACGTGCCCCACACTGTGCTAGTTTCTAGGGATACAAAGACATTCGTGAACCTCAAGCATCTTCCATTCTATGTCCTGCCCAAGTGGCTGTTATGAGGATAAATGACTTTTGTGACTACTGGCAACTAGTCACAGATATCTCTAGTTCTCCTATTTAATAGGGATTAAAACGTATGAAATAAAAGGAAGTTATTGAAAAGGGAGTCATGGACTCAAATATAAGGGTAATAAGTTGCTCTGGGTTTTATTCTTCTTTCCACACTTTTCCCTATTCATCTCTGCCTCCTGGCTTCCATGGCTTCCTTTAAGTCTCAGCTAAAATCCTACCCTCTGGAAGAAGCCTTTCCCCATCTTCCTCAATGGTAGTGCCTTCCTTCTGCTGATAATCTCCAATTTATCATGTATGCATCTGGTTTGTACACACTTGCTTGCATATCATCTCCCCAATTAGACTATAAGCTCCTTGAGGGCAGACAGGTGTTTTTTTTTTTTGCCTTTGCATTCTCAGTGCTTCACACAAGTGCAGAGCTGGCGATCACTAAATTCATTTTGATTCAACTAAGTACAGAGAGGATCATTGGAACCATTAGCCTGACAAGGTGGTGATGAGTATTTTGACTACGGTAAACCACAAAACAAAGAAAAATACAAAATGGCTCTCCATCCCACTAAGCCCCCTTTCACAGAGGGAGTCCCCACATCCTTGAGCTTCTGGATCCATTAAAGTGCTTTGTGTTTAATCCCATAAATTCTGTATCTACTAGACCTATCTGTAAACATGCTGCTTCCCTTCAGTAATCTCCTTTAGGGCAGGGCTTATCTCAGTTCTGCCTTTGATTCCCCAGCACTTAGCACAGTGCAAGCACGTTGCTGCAGTTCAGTTGGGTCCGACATTTTGTGACCCCATTTGGGGTCATCTTGGCAGAGATACTGGAGTCGTTTGCCATTTCCTTCTTCAGCTCATTTTACAGATGAGGAAACTGAGGCAAATAGCGTTAAGTGACTTTCCTAGGGTCACGCAGCTAATAAGTGTCTGAGGCCAGATTTGAATTCAGGAACTGTTTCCAAGCCCAGTGCTCTATCCGCTGAACCACCTTGCTGCCCCTGCCTGGCACATAGTAGGTGTTTAATAAATGTTTGTTGAATAGAATAGAATTGAACAAGGTATCAGTAAAAAATAAAAATTGTAAGCTCTCTATCTGGCCTCCCCCACCCCCAAACTCTCTAGAGGCTGCCTTTTTTACCCACCCAGAATTGTAAATCTCTACCTTTCTCCGGAGCACAGCTCACTAGGATTGGTGAGGTAGTTAGGAACAAGAATGGTAGAAACAGCAAGAGAATCAAAACCTGTTTCTGAATTAGGTAATGGCTTGCTAGCATCTTATTAGCCAAGAGGTCTCCCCACTGCTTCTAACTACTAGTAATGAAGGATCCCCCCCATTTGAGATCCCCAGGGATGTTTCCATGGTGAAGTTTTTGCTATTTAGTCAAAACATTCCTCCACTTTATCTCTGGCCCACACTCAGCTTCCTTAGGGTGTGGGGACTACAACCCAAGACCTCAGACTTGGACTTGGGGGCCTCCCAGATGGCATGAGGCCGGAGAGTGGATTGTCACTCATTTGGCAAACTTCTCACTTATCCCTATGTTTTGGTGACTTCTTGTTTAATAACATCTGTAAAAATTCTCCCTTACATTCACTCTTTCACTTTCCCCAGAGTGCAGGTTCCCCAGCCCACTCACTTCCCTCCCTCCTCCCACCTAACTCAGCCATTACTGGCCACTTATCATCCTCCAACTTCAGGGGACCCTTTTAATACCCCATTAGATGTCTTTGGATGGTTTATGGATTCTCTGTGCTGCTGACTCCATGGATCGCATTACTTTAAAAGCTAGACAATAAAATGCAATCATAGAGGGGTAAGTCAGAGGGGGGTAGTGTACCCGATGATTTATTATCTGATGAATGAATCCCCACCAAATGGTTGGAAAGGCGTTAGTCAATATTTAAGAAGCTGTGTGAACAAAGGGGTTAAATTCATTCAGGAAGAATTTGTTAGCCTCAGAAGAAAAGAATTCTCTTAATGAGACTTTAATGCCATTTGCTAAAATAGATCTTTACCCATTGTGCCTCAATAGAATATTCTAGTAGTTTGGTTGGATAGCATAGGGTAAAGCCCTTACCTAATTGAGTTTGAAAGCAGACACTGATTACTGTTAGATTCTCCTAGAACAGAGCCCTTGCCCAACCCTCGGAGAAGGACAGCGGAGATGAGGAGTCAGCTGGCTTTAGAAAAACTACCTAACTGTGCTAACAGATATAGATAGAGATGGAGTCTAGTCAGAGATGAGTGAGGTCCTTTAAATTGCGAGGGGCCATCTAGACAGCCCAGGGATGAGTAGTTAGACTTGAATGGTACCATTTGAAAAGGCCTCTGGTAGCTGTTGGGACCATGATTGTCACAGACCGCTCCTGGCTGATAGGACCACAGACCACTCATTACCCCAGTCAGAGAGGCAGAGCAGTCAAGCTGTGGGAATCATCAGGAAAGCAGTGATTACAGCCAACAATCCTGACGAGGGCATCAGTATCTCTCCCACTTGAAGGCTGCCTATAGTTAGATGAAAGAGTGCCAAAAGCATCCAGAGGTATTCTGGAGCCAGTTTGTATAGGCTCAGGAGAGCTGGTTGTTAAATTTTCTGGGTGTTTTCACACCTCAGGAATTTGCAAATGCTACAAATCAGAGCTTGATTTGATGTTTTGTCGACCATCTAAACTTAAGAAAGTGATGGAGAAATGTTAGTAATGCAGATTAAATTTTAAAATGTACCAGGCATATTTTTCCCCTCAGAGAGGGGAACATTTACCAGCATAGCACTGAATACAAGCCTCTGGACTAATATTCCTCAACTGACCCTTATATTATGCTGGTGAAGCTAAGTGTTTTGATGGAAGGACAACCAGGCAAAGAGAGACCTCACTGTGGCAGAGCAATGTAGTTCTGGAAAGGATGGTTACTTGGGTGGTTTTCTCTGTTAATATGTGTGTGTCCCAGTACTGGGTGCATAGCTGTAAGATGCAGGAATTCTCAAGCACAGAATATATTGGACAGAAGGATGGATAATGGGACTGTGTCACAAGGGCAGCGACAGCAAGCTGAGTCCTGGGCAGTGCCTTCTGAGGCTGCTCCTATTCTCTCAGATGTATCTGTGCCTGAGGTCATGGGACCCTGGACATCCATGTCCCCAGGATCCTGACAGAGGGTATAGAGGGCACATTTCCTTTAGCCTCTCTCTCTAGGCATGTATTGGGGATCCTTGAAGAGTTTGGCTTTTGTTTCCTTCGATTAATTGAGTGTATTTCACTGAGTCTTACTAGGTGCTAAGCCCCAGGCCCAAACCCCTATTAGGTGCTAAGCCTATGTGGGTGTGAAGCTTCCAGGGTCCTAAGGGGAGGTGCTAACTCCAGAGCCAATCAGAGCAGTCTAAGTTCTGGTCATTCAGATGATGTTTGATGATGTCTGAAATGGTGTACGAAGAGAAAACAGAGCTATTTGCTCAGGGCTTTCACTCTTGGTGGCTCGCTGATGCAGAGACTCCCGGCAACTGCAGCTAAGAGCCCTCCAGCTTGCCCGGATGTCCAGACTTCGTTTTGTTGGTAACTATGAATTGTATTTGGTCTGTATATGGATGTTTGTAATTTGTTTGTATTTGCTCTGAAGTTCAGGGTTCTGGCTTTTTCCCCTGAACTAAATGAGTGATATTTGTATGCTGAATTGTAAGCTTGTCAACCCCTTAATGTTGCTTTCCTTAGTAAAGCAGATCAAAAGAATCTGGGCTTTGGCAGAGTGCTTGTTGTTGGGCTTGTGTTGGTCTTTCACCCCCACAACAGCTGCTAGCCGGATTGTTGAAACAAGGCATTACCCATAGTAGAATAGATTCAGGGTTTCTTCCTAGTGTCTCTCTCTCTCTCTCTTCAGAGACCTCTTCCTTAAGAGAATCTGGAGCCACATGTCTCCTTTCCAGAAGCTGGAAGCTGGAAGAACATGAATATCATCTCTCTAAACTCTGGCCAGTTCCATCCTTTGTACAAGCTCAAGTAATCTCCATGAATGAGGAGAGTCTTAGGCAGATGGATCTTGGCCCTTGGTGATATGTACTGGCTTCTGTTTTTATTCATTGTCTTCCTCCATTAGAAAACAAGCTTCTTGAGAACAGAGACTCTCTTGCTTGTATTTGTATCCCTGGTGCTTAGCACAGTGCCTGGAACAAGGAAAGAGCTTAATAAATACTCTCTCTATCCCCCTTTCTCTATCCCTCAACTCCCTCTCCTCCTTTTCTTTCCTCTCCTTCTTCCTGTCTTTTCTCTACCTCTCCCCACCCCACCCCCTCTCTCTCTTCCCCTCCTCTCCTCTCCTTTCCTCTCCTGTCCTCTCCTCTCCTCTCCTCTCTTCTCCTCTCCATCCTCTCCCTCGTGGAAGGACTTGCTGATCACCTCTCATGGTCTTTACAGAGGGTCTTGTTTCTTGTTCAGGCAGAATTGGCCTAGGTGACTTCTGAGGTCCCTCCTGAGATTCCAATGTTTATCCAGGGACTTGCCGTGCCTTTTTCTCATCTCTCTAAAACTATGACAGCCAAGAATTAATAGCATTTTCTCATCAACAGGTTAACTCTGAGTAACCTCATGGGATTTTCTAAGCAAATAATCAAACAGATGAAGGTTCATGTTCAAGGTTCTGATGAGAACTTTGACAGAGAAGACTGTATACCAAGACACAGATGTGCTGAGGCATGCAGGGATTTATCGTGATTCCCACTGCCCAATACCAAAAAGTCTTCTTTTCATTAAGGAGTGATGTGGTCAAGTGGAGAGAGGCAGAGGACCTTGATTCAAGCCCCAGTCCTGCGCTTTGCTACCAGGGTCATCTTAGGCACCCTTAACATCTGCAGGCCTCAGATTGTCCCTGTAAGATGAAGGAGCAGTTGGGTGGACCAGATGGCAGGTAAGGGCCCTTGAAGTTCTGAATATCAGATCCTCTGTTCTTTCTTCTGCACCGCTCCCTGAAACCACCCTAAGACGAGTATTGGCAGACTTACCCGCCGTCTGGAAGTCTGCGCCAGAGAGCTGGCACCGCCAACCCCTTTGGACTCACATGAGGAGGGATTTCTTTCATCAAAGGACAGGAGGTGGATCTCCAGGAGGCCACCATCTGCGGGCAGCCCAGGGTAGTGCTGGCAGCAAAGGCAAGCTTCCATCTTTGACTGGGTTGTCTGCTGCTGCCATTTCTTGGGTATTGGGGAGCTGGCGCTAATAGTGGGTAGCGGCATAGGACTAGGGCTGAGGCTGACCTCCCCAGCTCTCTGGTCAGTGGGACCCAAGGCTTGAAATGTTCTGACTGAGGAAAGTATTTTCATAACAACTCTCTTGGTATCCCTTACCACAGGAGGTGGTGTTTTGTTTTCTAAAGGGCTTTAGATGTAAGTTACGGAGGAAGGTGGATAGCAAGAGCTGTGACTATGGACAGAGCTTCTCTGTTACCTGGAGTGTGATGTTGCAGGTCTGTGGCAACACTGGAGACTCTTACATGGACAGCTTTTTTATTTTTATTTTTTCCTAGCAGGAGGAAAAAAAAAATCAAGCATGCTTCAGAGTCTCCTTTATAAGAGAGCATCAATAGCCCCAGCTCTCTGCAGCCAGAAGGGCTGAATTACTGTAGCACCCAGAGGGGAGGGACCATGCCTTGGGAGCCAAAGATCACAGAATTATTCTCTGCTGGGATCCTCCGGCTCATTTTATAGATGAGGAAACTAGGGCCCAGAGAGTCAAAGACTTTCCATTGGCCACACAGAGTGTACACATCAGAGCTGGGATTTGAATCCAGGCCCCCCCGACTCTCACCACAGTATGTATGCTTTCTGCTCTGTCACTTTCCCTCCAATTATTCATATTATGTCCATAACTGAGGGGGCACCTGGGCGGCACAGTGGATAAAGCACCAAGTCTGGAGTCTTCCTGAGTTCAAATCTAGCCTCAGACACTTAATAGCTTGTATGACCCCATGCAAGTCACTTAACCCTGTTTGCCTCAATTTCCCCATCTGTAAAATGAGCTGGAGAAGGAAATGGCAAACTACTCCAATATCTTTGCCAAGAAAACCCCAAATGGGGTCACAGAGAGTCAGACATGACTGAAAAACAACTCCACAACAACTGTTATCAAGAGGCAGCTTAGCTTGGAAAAGCTGTCTCCTAAGCCAGGAATACCTGGATTTGTGTCCCATCCTTGACACATACTGGTTATGTGACCCTGGGTGAGTTACTTTACCTCTTAGTGCCCCTACCAACTCTCTAAAATTACAGTTGCAGGTAAGGTGCCATCTACATTGGCAGAGAAACGTTCCCTATCCAATGATGTCACAGGTTCTCCCCCAAACACGTTGAATTACTCATCTTCATAGTTCCCTAGTGCCTGAGAATGCCCTGCTCCTAGTAGACACTCAGCAAATGTTCATTTGAATATTCAATTATAATAATAAAAATAATAACAGCCAATATTTATATAGTGCGTACAGGGTGCCAGGCACTGTGCTAGGTGCTTTATAATTATTATCTCATCTGATCCTCACAACAACCCTGGGAGGTAGGTGTTGTTATTCCCAATTCACAGATGAGGAAACTAAGGCGGACCCCATGTTAAGTGACTCGTCAAGGGTCACACAGTGTCTGAGGTCGGATTTGAACTCAGGCCTTCCTGACTCCAGGCCCAGCTCTTCATCCACTCTACCACCTAGCTCCCCACCAAGAAGCATTTATTAAGCTCTTACTCTGTGCCTAGCACTGTGCTTGGTACTAGAGCTACAAAGACAAAAATGAGACAGTCCCGCCTATTATTTAATGAGAGGGTGATTGGATACACATTTTTTTCCTCTGACCCACTTTCAAAGGACGGCCAGTGTCAGTCTGGAAAGAATAGAGCATTGATGCTGGTGGCCTCTGTCTTCCCCTTACAAGTCCAGAGACACTGCCAGTCTTCGTATGAAGAATTCTGGAATGGATTCCCTTTGCCTGCTCTCCCAATGAGCCCTCTCTGTGCTCTCAGGGTTGGCCTGAATAGTCAAGCCTGGGGTTTCTCTCTCCTAGCCCAGTGACAGCCTGGCCCCAGCAGGGAGAAACAGCAGGACAGGAGGGTTCTGTGATCGTGGCATCTCGCTCTCACCAGAGGCTTTTGTTCTTCCCGCTACCCCATCTCCTCTGATTTCTCCAGCCTGGTTACCTCGTACTTGGCAATTCTCCTGCAGGGATCTGTCTGTCTGGGAGCTGCTGCCCCACGAGTAGCCGATTCTGTTGCTATTTCTAATCTGAGCCCACAACCGCTCAAGCCAAAAGGAAGGGAGATGAATCATGACAGCAAGGCCAGAGATTGTCCCTCTGAGCTTTGGACATTCCTTACTCCCTGTTTCTTTGGCTTTCTCCTCCTGTTCATAGGTAATGCTGCCTGAAATGTCACGCTCTCCTGCACTCAGAAGCTGGGCCTTGTGGCTCTGATAGGATCTATATAAATAACAAATGAGAAGGCGGGATATGTGTTCTGTGTGTGTGTCTACACCTACTCTCTAACCCACCCGTGACACATTAGAGTGTGCCCAGCAGCCAGTACTATAATTAGAGAAGCCGGCTTCAATTACAGACTTATTTTCACTTGCCCATGACATTCTTAAAATAAGAAATCACATTTTAGACAGAAATTTTTCCTGTTGACTCCCAGGCCAAAAACTTATTTGTGTGTGAGTGTGTGTGTGTGTGTGTGTGTGTGTGTGTGTGTGTGTGTGTGAGTGTCCTGGGGAAAGAGGATTTAAGTCGAATTTGCTCTATTGGTGGTGAGTTATGAGAAAAGGAAAAACTTTTTCTCTCTTACCCATAGGGATTTTGCACACAAGTAACTAAAAACAAAACAAACAAACAAAAAACCCAACCACCCAGCTATAAAACTTTCATCTTAACATGAGCTTAGTCCTCTGAGGCTATATAAGCTGAAAGATTTTTTAATAACTCAATTAGAAGCAATTTAATATCACTGTTACATATTTTCCCACAGTAGAAAAGGGCACAAGAGACATCCTGGTTTAGTGGATAGAATACTGGACCTGAAGTCAGGAAAAGCTCAGTTCATAATCCAGCCTTTGTCCCTTGCTAGCTTCGTAACAAATCTCTCTAAATTTCCCCCAAATCTCCAGGTTATAGATGGATTGCAATCTGCAGAGGTGCAGGGAGCTCCTCCAACAATGGTATCACAGGTCTTTGACACATTAGCATAAGAAAGGATAATAGACCTTTTAGACTATAAGCTAGAGGCCTAATGGATTGGTGCTTTTGCCCTCAGAGCCCAATGTGTGTTAAGTTAAATTGAATGGGCTTCAGCAAGGTACATTGGAAAGGGTACTGTACTTGAAATCATAGGAACCCAAGCTGAGGTCCCTTCAATGCCATTTATTACCAGTGTGACCTTGGGAAAGTCACCTAACTCTCCAAGTCTCCATTTCCTTATTTGTCTAATGAAAGGATAGATCAGCGGACTCCAAAGTAGAGGGCTAGGCATCTGACCAGTACTCTCCAAAGTGGGGGGACAGTGGCCTGACCCCCACGGGGTGCATGACCAATCCCTCGGAAGGTAGGAAGAAGGGGTGGATCCCACCCTCTGCCTGCAATAGACAACCAGGGGCTTGTCTCCAACACAACCACACCCGCTCATCCTTAATGTCTCCAGCCTCCATCTCTTCTATCAAACGGAGCTAACGATGCTCATGTTACTCAATTCATAGAGTTGTTGTGAGGAAAATCCTCCATGCATGTGACAGCGTGACAGGGAGGGGAGCAGAGGAAATTGAAAAGAGTCGGGTGCATCCGGAGGCGAGAGTATTTTCCAGAGGTCAGTTCCTCTGCAGCCTGAGTGGAAAAGAACAGTAGGAAGCTGAGGTGGGGGTCAACACGTGGGGGCAGTAATGGCGATGAATACTTGTTGAGTGAATGAGGACCTGGGTGGATCTCTGGATTTCTGGTGTGCTCAGTGCCCCGCTGGCCACGTGGGAGGACATCGCCCAGCACACCATCGCATGGGATGCAGAGTAGAGCTGCCAATTCCTGGACTAGATGTCTTCTCTAGGTCTCGTCAAGGCCCACGTTTCCAGAACAATTCTATAATCAGCCATAAAGGTCAACTTAACAACTGTTAAATGATTTGGAAGCCCAAGGACCAGCCGCCCCTTGGAAGGAGTTACAAACTATAGCCACGTATCACATGATGGGGAAGGACCAGATAAAGATGATGGGTGTATAGGCTTTGAGTGGGAAGATACCTAAAAGGTTATTTAGTCCAGCCCCCATCACTTGACAGATAAGGAAACTGAGGCTCAGGAAAGAGCCCAAGAGAGCCCACACAGAAAATGGCTGAGGCAGGATTTGAACCAAGGTCCTATAATCTCAAATCCAGTTCTCCTGAAGAATGTCATTTTTGAAAAGCAATAGCAAAGTCATGGCTATTCCCAATGGGCTTTCAAAAATCCAGTTCTCTTTTAGCCTCTAAAGCCTGCGTAAGATTTGTGTATGCCCAGCCTAATTTCACAACTTGTGCCACATTATGATTGGTCACCATAGGGAAAGAATCATCTTCTGTTGGCTGCGAGGTCATATTGACCATAGCTTAGCTAACCCTGTTTGTTGTGGAGTTTCCAGAGGCAGCACATTTTAGCTCAGGCCACACACTCAGCCAGCAGGCTTTATGTGGCCCGCTCCATCCCCAAGGGCCACCTGAACTTGGATTAAAATATAATTGGGAAATATTTAACACAATAAATAAAAACACAATAAAATAGAGATTATATTACATTTTTAAAACAAGTCAACATGTGGCTAGATGATCCTTCTATTTGACCTGGACATCATGGGTCTGGGGGATAAGGAGCCAGCCCCTAAGCCAGTCTTTGATTCCTTCCTCTGACATATATTGACCGTGTGGCCCGGGACCAGTCACTTAATGTCTCAACATTCCAAACAGTTGTTTTGAGGGAGCATCTTCCTGGGAGTTTCCCATTCCTATTTTTCGGTTTAATGTTCCCAAGGTGTCCTGAGAGTGAAACATTCAAGGTTAACTTCTATCATGAAACATTCACAGGATGCTGGCAAACTCTGAAAAAGGTGAAGCGGGAGAGCCGGCACATAGCAGAGTGCCCAATACAAGCTTATTGGCTGAGACTGGATTGAGGTACTGAGAGCGTCCACCATTAAGATGAGCCACAGTGGGCCAAAGTCCTTAAGAGATTAAATGAGGACGTGGCTTCAACCTTGGAGCTCCTCACCACAGGCCCTATTTTAAAATACCACTTGGCTCTCATTGCAGGCTAATTGTGCAACTTCCCAGGCCATCATCTGAACAAGATCAGGGCTGTCCCAGCTCCAGGGGGATTGGTGGTCACATCAACTAGGAGGCCATTGCAGCTCTGGCCGCCAACCTCGTTCCAGTCACTAGCAGCAGGTGTGTGTTTAAAATGTCAGATGCTTTGTTCCCACCTAGAATAGCTCTGTAGTTGGTGGTGAGTACAAACACGGCATGCTGTATTTGACAGCGAGCTAAAGAGAAGCTGATAGAAGAATTAATTACTATTTAACAATAATAATAAAAATCCAAACAAAGCAAAAGGTATAAATAACATGGCCCAGGGAAACAATGGGTTTGCAGGAAGGATGATGTCTATTCACCATGGAAAATTTATAGTGAGGATAAATGCTGGGAACCAAGGCACTGGCAAGGTGGTAAAAGTCCACTGAGGCCCCAAAAAAGGCAGGACCACTTTTCACTGAATTCTCTCATTAGCCAGTAGAAATATAAATTCCTCCAGCTTTGTTGTTGTTTGGGAAGATGGGAAGGGAACTGGAGCTGGAGCGGGAGGTAGACAAGAGGGAAGGGGACCTGGGGAGCCTTTGGAATCTCAATGGAGATCTACAATGGAGATAAACCCAACCCAAAGCCTGCAGATGAATCCACTGGCTGCTGCTGCCTCAATCACCGTGGACAGCGCCAGGTCTCACTTTGGGACCAGCACCCTCAGACCAATGATGCTGCTTCGCTCTATAACTGATGCTTTTAGCGTTTTAAAAAAAAATTCTATTTTTCTCACAAAACAACTTTCTTGTGGGAAAATCCTCCTTGATATCCATAGCTCTAGGATAACATCAATACTGCACATCGATGGGACTTTAATATACTGAACCCTTTTCCTGGCTTAAGGTCTCCCAAGGCAAAAAAAGGCAGTGTTGAGGAGCATTGGTTGCCTCAGGAATGAGGTGCATTGAACACTCCTATGTTTCAAGGCTGGGGAAATTGATATTCTGGGGATCCTCTTTAAAGTAAGTTATATTTAGAAACATTGAATGAATGCTAATGCATTCATTAAATGCTACCAGTACGTTCTAGGCGCTGTGCTAAGCACTGTAGGTACAAGCAGAATTTCGTCACGCAGCCTTTGCTCTCAGAGAGCTTACCATATTTCCCCATGTATAAGATGCACCTTAATTTGGGGGCCCTAAATTAGGAAAAAAATGTATTACATAAACTTATTGAACTCAAGTTTTATTCAGCTGCTCATAGCTTTCAGGCATCTTTTGGGCAAGCCTGGTACGTGTATTCATGCTTAGTCCATTGCATTTCAGGAACCTGAAGCACCAGTTGTGTCCTCCTTTCAAATACAACTTCTTTTTCATTAGCAATTCTTCTTGCCTCATGCCGAACCATCTTTGTGGACACAGGAATTCCAATTGCCCTTTGCTCTTCAATCCATATCTTCAATTCCCTCTCTAAATCAGGCCATTTTGCTGACTTGCCTCTCATGGCCTTCTTCTGCGGTGGCATTTTCGGTAGGGTTTCTTCTTCCTGTAGCCAGTCTCAGATTGATTTCTCGGTTGGAGGAGGACCAAACTTATGTTCAGCAGCACAATTTCCATTCACTTTTGCAAACTGGATCACTTTTAACTTGAATTCAGCACTGTACAAAAATCTTTTCTGAGCCATTTCTGGGCAGAACGTGGCAAAACATAACCTAATATACCAGTAATAAATGCGAAACAATGAGCACAAAGACAACAAGCGCGAAAAAGCGGGAAATGAAAGTAAAAAAATCTACAACCACTGTATAAGATGCACCCAGATTTTAGACCCACAAATTTTTTGGAAAAGGGTGTGTCTTATACATGGGGAAATTCAGTACCTTCAGATGTGGGAAGACAACATAGAGCAGCTAATAATAGTTAGCTAGCGTGTAAATAGCATTTTGTGGTTTGTAAAGTACTTGAGAAATATTATCTCATTTGATCCTCACAACAATCCTAGGAGGTGGGAGCTATTGTGATCTCCATTTTATAGTCAAAAACACTGAACCAGATAGAGGTTAAGTGACTTGCCCAGGGTCACTAGTTATTGTCTGAGGACAGTTTTGAACTCAAGGCTTCTTGACTCCAGGTCCACAGCTCTGCGCACAGGGTCACCAACTGCCCAAGGGAGACAAAAGTGGGGCAGGGGTAGAGCTGGTAAGGTAGAGTTTGGAAATGGATGGTAAGTGATGTGGAGTACTGGTTCTAGGCAAAAAAAAAGAAAGAAAACTCACTCATTAGATCCCAGACTCCCATGGGATGCTTGTAATAGAACCATTTATAATATTATAGGAGAGGAGTTGGCAAGTCTGAAGATCTTGAATTTCCTCCAGCCACAGGCAAGGTCAACAACAATACAAGAAATATTTATAAGGTACCTGCTGTATGCAATAAGAGACACAGCACAGTGCAGTGAGTAGAGGGCCAATCAAGAAGATATGGGTTCAAGTCTCACTCCTAACAATACCAGCCATATGACTGTGGGCAACCATACCCTGGACAACCCTCTAATATCAGAAGTTAGACGTTGCTGATCTGAATCTGTGGACAGGGTTTTCCACTTTGAAGGTTTCCAAACCCATTTTCCTCACCCATTCCTCATCTCCTTGCCACCACCACTACCACCACCAAAAAAAAGTTGTCCTAGGCACTGGAGAGACAAAGGTTAAATTAGACAAAAATCCTTCAGAAATTTTTTTGCTTTTGAATCATTTATAAGTTGCTTCATATCGATGTTACAATAGCTCCACTTGACAAAGATCATTGAATAGATGGTATAAAGGTAAAGCTTCACATTCATACATGCCATGTGCCCACAAACTTTCTTTTCTCATTCATCTTCATCATTCACAACCGTTTACTGAGCACATTCTCATGACAATGGCAGGTGTCTTGGAGGACACCTAGAACTAAGAAAAGATCACATTCCATATTGGCAAGTAGGTACACAGTTAATCTAATTCAATTTGACAAGTATTTGTTAAATGCTTATTGCGTACAAGACACTAGATTAGTGCTGGGATTCAAAGACAAAAATGAAACAATGCCTGCCCTCAAGAAGCTTATGTTCTATTGGAGGGAAAACAACACACACACAGAAGTAAATACAACATATATCCAAAATACATTAATATGAAGAATCAAGGTGGGGAGGGGCACAAACTACTAGGGAAAATTAGAAAAGGTCTCTTATAGGAGTTAACACTTCTTGAAGTGAGCCTCAAAGGAAGCTGGATATTCCCAGAGGCAGAAGTGAAGAGGGAAATCATTTTGGGCATGGAAGATAGTCTGTGTGAAGACATGGGGATGCGAGACAGAATGATGTGTACAGTGAAGAGCAAGTTAAGCCACTTTGTTTGGCAGAGAGAGTGTGGGGTGAGGGCTGGGGGATAGTTAATGCATGGAAAGTCATTCTGGGAAGGTAGACTGGAGCCAGATTGTGAAGGTCTTTTATGCCACATAGAAGGAGCTCATCTTTCATCCTGGAAGTAGTAGAAAACGGGTTCTTGAATAGGAAAGTGACATGGTCAAAGCCATCTTGTAGGAATGCCAATTAGGCAGCTGTGTGGAGGATGGTTTGGGGGGGGGGAAGACTGAAGGCTAGGAGACTGATTAGGAGGTTATTGCAAAGTCTACCCAAGAGGGGATAAGATCCTCAACTAAGGTCATACCGATGTGAGTAGAGAGAATGAGATGAAACCAAGAGATGCTATGGAGATAGCATCACCTCACCTTGGCAACTGATAGATCAAAAACTAGAGGATGACTCCTAGGGTCAAATCTGGATAACTGGAAGGGTAGTGGTACACTCAACAGACCCAGGAAGTCATAAGGAGTGCCCTTGGAAGGAAAGAGAGTGAGTTCCATTTGGACATGTTAAGTATGAAATAACTATGGGACATCCAAGGGAAAGTGTCTACCAGTCAGTTGGTGGTGCAGGATAAGAACTCACCTTTGTCTTTGCACCTCCAGCACCTAGCACAGTGACTACCATATAGGAAGAGCTGATTTTTGTTTGTTTTTTTGAGAGAGAGATGAATACTGGAGATATTGATCTGGGAATCATTTGTAGATGTAGTAACTAAATCCATGGGAGTTGATGAGGGAGTGGGGATACAGAGGAGATAGAGAAGGAGGGAGAAACAGAGAGAGAAGGAGAGACAGAGGGAGAGGGTGAGGGAGGGAAAGAGAGAGGGGGAGGGGGAAGGAGGGAGAGGGAGAAGGAAAAGGAAAGGGAAAAGGGCAGAAAGAGGAAAAGAGAGAAAAAATGGAATAGGTGAGGGAGAGGGTCTAGGAGAAGAGAGTCTAGGATGGAGTCCTAGGGGACACCAACACATACGAGATGGGACATGAATCATAAACGATCCCTCTAAGAAAACTGAGCAATGATCAGACAGGTAGGGGAAGAGCCAGAAAACAGCAGTGTCACAAAAACCAAGGGAGGAGAGGGCATCCAGGTGGAGAAGGAGGAGGACAATCAGTGTTGTATGCTGCAGAAACATCAAGAAGGATGAAGACAGAGAAAAGGCCAATGGATTTAGAAGCTAGAAGGTTGTTGGTCTTCCTAAATTTTGGCAGAGCATCTCATCACTTTTTGTTTCCTCCTGTGCCACTGCACCTACACCAATTAAAATAACTAAGATTTACCTAGCACTTTAAGGCTTATGAAGCTGTTTCTCAGATGTCGTTTCCTGTGATTCTCCCAATAATCTTGAGTGGCAGGTATTATAGAAACAGATGAGAAAATTGAAGCAGAGAGGTTGAGTAAGTTGCCGGTGGGCACCAAGGCTCATCAAGTATTCTTTTCACAATGACCTTATAATGCACTGATCATGCAATACCATCCCATCCAACTCCAAACCCTTTGAGTGTCATGTTCAAATTGCTTTGAATGGCACCAAGATTCTCCAGGGAATTTCCATCTGAGATTAGTAGAAAAGAAAGGTTTTCTGGAAGCCAAGAAGTCCTCTACTTCTAGGTAGTCATGAAAATCATAACATCTTCAATTTAGAGCTGAGTTGGACCTTTAAGACCATCTAATACAATCCTATATTTTTATAGGGGAGGAAAACTGAAGCCAGAGAGAGGAAGGGGCTTACCAAAAGTATTAGAACCAGAATGTGCTGCCATATGTCTTCATTCAAAGTCTTATGATCTTTCTACTGCACCATACCACCTTTCATAAACTATCAGACCTGGAAGGACCATAGGACAGGAGATTTGGAGCTATGAGAGACCTGGGAGCTCATCTAGTCTAGTCCCTTAATTTTATAGATAAATAAACTGAGGCCAACAGAAGTTATGATCTGCCCAAGGTCATACCACTCGTGAGGGACAGAGCTAGGATTCCTCTGATTGTGAAGTCTCTCGGTACAATGTCCTTCATTGTCCCACACTCTATTTCAAGTCTAAACTCTTATTTTATAGCAGAGGAAACTGATGCCGAGAGAAGGGAAATGACTTTCCCAAGGTCACACAGTGAGTTAATGGCAGATCCATTAAGTAGAATCCAGGCTAGAATCCAAATACCCAAACTCCCCAGGCTAAATTTGTGCTCATTCATTCTTGGCTGCTTATGTACTGATTCTGCTGTCAAAAAGAACTTTAACTTTTGTTGATAACCCATTTGAATATGATCATATTCCCTTTGGCAAGTAAACTCTCCTTCCTCCCCAACCCAAAACCTTCCTGCCTTTTCTCTCTTGCTCTGGAGATGGGAAGGATGCTTTTCATCAAATCTGGGTTCTCAACTGGCACTTGGGACCTACAGGCTCTATGGTTTCTGAGAAAAAATGAAGCTTTGGGGATTTTCCCTACTCCCAAACTCTAGGGGTTCCCCCTTCCTATCTTCAGATCCTGCCAGCAATGGTGGGGATGATGACAGGCATCTTCTGTTCTGGGATGTCCCCTCATGCCATTCTTGGAGCAGTAAGACCCCCATGGGGGGTTTACATTGCTGCTGTATAATTATCACTGCTTTACACTTCATCTGATTTAAAAGAATGCTCAGCTTTCTCATTCTTTTTTAATCTTCCTTTCCAAATTAACTAGATTGTGGGGATAAATTGAAACCAAGATACTTGCTAATGCTTAGCTTTGGGTCTCAGAAAAAAACTCATTTCTTTTCTCTACTGCTACAGCCTTGGGATCAAAAATCTATGAAGAAATCCAAGACCGGCTCCTTGGATACAAGTCATGTGAATTTGTATCACTTCTTCAGTGGAGAACAGAAGCTAGAAATGGCTTGGTAAGGCATCCAAGAAAATAAATGCAGCAGATGTGCCCAGGCATGCCCCCAAAAGGAGCCTCTTCTTCTTGACAAGGTGTGAAGTCCTCATTTCCCCAATCTGGAGGCAGTTATTCTGCACAGACTGAAGTTCACACACCTGAGCTACTGCTTAGCCTCACAAGGAGGCTTTACAAAGACTCAAGAGGGCTGGAGGAGGGGAGGCCAGACAGCGATGAGGGAAGGGCTACTCTCAGTACCTTGGAGAGGGGTTGGCCCACGTATATGGCCCTTCCAAAGGACTCCAGTTTCAAGAATAGCAGCAGATGGCGGCCGTGGTAGAGCAGCAAAGAGGCCCTTGACCTGGGGCACTCAAGGGGGCAAGGCAGCAAGAACCAGAAACCTTGAAGTATTGGAGGTAAAGACAACACAAAGAGGAATTCCTGCACCAAGCCAAAGCCCTGCTTTAAGCTGGCAGCTTTGGGAGCCGGAATTGAGTACACTTGTCTTTTCACTGTTACTCTAAGTCAGGTGAGCTGTGCAGGTGGGTGGGGAGGAAAGGTTGATTCATTTTGACCCTGAGTTCTTTCAACACTTGGAGGAGGTCTCAACATCATGGTGGGGAAATACAACTGATATACATAAATTGCAGTAATGAAGACAGACCAACAAAGCTTAGAAAACACCTTAGCCAGCAAAAACTTTATCTCCTTGCCAAGTAGAGAAATATGACAGCCAAAGGCAACACTCATTTAGAATATAAACTCATTTATAAGATCTGATTTAGACTATAAACTCATTTATAACACTGGAGAAGGATGGTAGAAGATTATGAGTATAAATTAGTGAGAAACAGTGGAAGGTAAAATCCATTGGCAGAAGGCTTAGCAAGACACCCAACCAAACAAAATCATCCTGAGTATTTAAAGATAAAAATGGAAAGAATATTATAAAGAGATTTTTAAAAGGAAGAGATCTGGAAAGACTTCTGCAACAAACTCTTTGCTTCATCAATTTCCAGGAAACCACCACATTTAGATACTAACATCACAATCCCTGATGTTCCCGGTGAGGAAGTGGAAATGGCATTAAAGAAACTAATGCACCAAAAATGATTGGACTGGACCAAGGGTGCACAAAGGATGCATGGGCTAAATGCAAGCTAATGGTGATGGCTTTGAGCCAGTGGTAATGGTCTCAAGGTATCTGAAAGAAGGAAGATGCCAAAGGCTTAGAAAAAAGTTGATCCTATTATAAAAAAAGGACTAAGAAAATATAAACAACTAAAGTCAAAGACAATTGTTTCACCTCTAGAGTTTTTAAGAGAATATTTATCCATGGTAGGAAAGTTGAAGTTAGGAGAAAGGAACAGACAGTCCTTACCCCACCATCTACCCTCTCTGCTCCTATTTATGAGCTGCTGGAAAAAGTCACACAACTCTAATGATTACGGATAAATTGTATGATTTATATTACCTACTTTCCCATTTAGGGCAGCTATGCAGTGCAATGAATAGTGCTGGGCTTTGAGTCAGGAAGATTCAACTTCCCAAGTTCAAATCTGTCTTCAGATACTTACTAGTGTGTGACCCTGGGCTAGCCACTTCACTCTGTTTGCCTCAGTTTTCTCATCTGTAAAATGAGGTGGAGAAAGAAAGAGCAAACCCCTCCAGTATCTTTGCCAAGAAAACCCTGAAAGGAGTCATGAAGGGTTGGACACAACTAAAACACGACTGAATGAAAATCTTCCCTGACTATCCCTCTACCCACAGAGGCTGTTCCAAAAATCTTTTGTCTCCTCAATCCCCTTATACTGTCCCTTACCCACTCCCTCTCAGTATCTTATACTTTACTAGAAAGCAGAGACCATCTATCCCAAGCTCCTCCTACCCACTCCTGCACCTTAAATCCCTCCAGTATCACACCCTATTCTTCTCTCTTGCTCCAGACTCTGAAGAAGATTTAACCCTTCTCTTTGCCAAGGCCACTCCCTCCACTTGTGCTCTTGAATCTATCCCATTATGTCTCTTCTGAGAGCTTGCCCTTTCAACCATCTCCTCTCTTTTTAATCCTCACTTGCTTTACTCACTTTCTTTTAAATGAAAGTTTTTATTTTAAAATACATTTTCTTGATATAGTTTTTTACCTTACCAGACTTTTCCCCAGTATCTCTCCCTATCCCTGCTTCCAGAGAACCACCCCTGATAACAAAAACTATTTTTGAAATACTGTTTTATTTTTCCCACAATCACATGTCAAGAAAATTTTTAGCATTCATTTTTGCAAGATTTTGAGTTCCAACTTTTTCCCCCTCCCTCTCCTCTTCTGAAAATGGCAGGCAGTTCGATACAGTTTATACATATGCTATCATATAAAACGTATTTCCATATTCATCATGGTTGGGGAAGAAGAAACAGATCAAAAGGGAAAAAAACCATGAGGAAGAATAAAGTGAAAAAATATGCTTTGGTCTGCATTCAGAGTTCATCAGTTCTTTAGCTGGATATGGATAGCAATTCCCTTTGTGAGTCCTTTGTACTTGTCTTGGATCATTGGGTTGCTAAGAAAAGCTGAGTCATCTATAGTTGGCCATCACACAATATTGCTGATACTGTATACAATGTTTTCCTGCTCATTTCACTTTGCATCAGTTTATGTAAGTCTTTCCAGGTTTTTCTGAATTCTGACTGTTCATCATTTCTTGTTGCACAATAGTATTCCATTAAATTCATATACCACAGCTTGTTTAGTCATTCCTCAATTGATGGGTATCCCCTCAATTTCTAATATTTTGCCACCATGAATAGGGCTGCTATAAATATTTTTGCCCATGTAGGTCCTTTTCTCTGTTTTATGACCTCTTTGGTATACAGACCTAGTAATGGTATTGCTGGATCAAAGGATATGCATAATTTGGTTGCCCCTTGGACATAGTTCCAAATCGCTTTCCAGAATGGTTGGATCAGTTCTCAACTCCACCAACAATGCAATAGTGTCCCAATTTTCCCATAACCTCTCCAACATTTATCATTTTCCCTTTTTGTCATATTAGCCAAACTGATTGGTATAAGGTGGTATTTCAAAGTTGTTTTAAATTGCATTTCTTTGATCATAAGTGCTTTAGAGCACTTCTTCATATGCCTATAGATATCTTTGATTTCTTCATCTGAAAACTGCCTGTTCATGTCCTTTGGCCATTCATCGATTGGGAAATGGCTTGGATTCTCATAAATTTGACTCACTTCTCCATATATTTGAGAAACAAGGACTTTGTCAGAGATACTTGCTGTAAAGATTGTTTCAGAGCCATCTGCTTTCCGTCTAATCTTAGTTGCAATGGGTTTTTTTGTACAAAAGCTTTTCAATTTAATATAATCAAAATTATCTATTCTATAATTTGTAATGCTATCTATCTCTTATTTGGTCATGAATTATTCCCCTCCCATAGAATTATTGGGCAGAGTATTCCTTGCTCTTCTAATTTGATGGCTTCATTATCTATGGTTCCCTTTAGCAAAGTGTAGTTTCCTTCCTTATAAGTCGTATTTATATAGTGCATTAATATTTACATATTTCTTTCTGCCTTGAGAAGCATGCAGAGTAAGTATCATTGTCTATATTTTACAAATGAAGAAATGGAGGTTAAGTGACTTGCCCAAGGTCACACAACTCTGATCTCAGTGCCCAGGTCTCCTGACTCTTTTTTTTTTTTACTTTTGTTCAGTTATTTTCGGTCATATCTTACTCTTTGTGACCCCATTTAGGATTTTTTTGGCAAAGATACTGGTGTTGGTATTTGCCTGCTCCACCACTCTGGGGCTCAGGATCTCCCACTGGTTTGCTGAGGTGGGGCTTGCTGCTGGCTTACTGGGATGCTTTCTGTCCTGGAATGCACTCCCCTTTTATCCAAGTGAGATGAGCCTTTCTTGCCGATCCTATAAGTCTCCCAGGCTAAAAGGCCACTCCATCTTGTCTTTCTGCTGGCTCTAGTGTTTCAGGATTTGTCTGGGGCTCTGTTTTATGGTTGTTTGGAGGTGAATATGGGAGAGCTACAGCAATTTACTGCTTACTCCACCATCTTGGCTCCTGGAAGTCTCCCAAGGCCTTTACTCACTTTTTAACCTCTTGCTGCCCACAAACATGCCCAGATCTCAATATTCTCGAAGACCCTCAATTTGAGTTGGCCATCTGCTCAATCCCTCATTCTATAACTCTCCTTCCTTTCACTGCCAAAATCTTAGGACAAGCTTTCCCCACTTATTGCTTCTACTTCCTCTCTTGCCATTCACCTCTCAATCTCTTATAATCTGGCTTCCAAACCCTTACTTAACAGCAACTGCTTTCTCAGACATTGCCAGTGATCCCTCAATTGCCAGATCCAGTGGTCTTTTCTGAGTCCTTCTCTTCCTTGATGTCTCTGTGGCTTTTGATATTCCTTTCTCTGATTGTTCTTTTGTCTCTGGGTTTTCATGAGACTCTTCTCTCCTGGTTCTCCTCCTGCCTATCAGACTCCATTGATGGATCGTCATCCATTGGGAGGCAGTGGATGTTAGTGTTAGTGCAGCAGATAGGGCACTGGACTTGGAGTCAGGGAGACCTGAGTTCAAATCCCACCATAGCTGCATGAGTTCAGTTATCATTTCTTTGCAAATGACTCTAAATTCTACCTTTATCATCTCTCTCCCGAGCTTTGATCCCATATCACCAGCTGCCTAATGAATATCTCCACTTAGATGTCTCATTGGCACTTCAAACTCAGTACATCCCCACCTGAAATTGTTATTTTCCCTCTAAAACCCATGAATTTTCATAACTTCCCTACTTCTATCAAGGATTATACCATTCTTTTTCCTGCCCCCGGGCCTAAAATATTGGGACTGTCTCTACTGTTCACTTTCCCTCGTCCCCTTTTTTAGACAGTTACCAAATCTTATTGAATCTACCTCCCCCAAATCTCTCCTTTTCTCTGTATTCACATGGCCACCAATCCTAGTTCATGCCCTCATCACCTCTCATCTAAACATTTATCACTCTCCCTGGCTTCAGACTCTTCCCTTTCCAATCCATCTTTCACACAGCTCTAAGATACTGCAAAAGGATAGGTTTGACCATGTCAAACCTCAGTGGTTCTCTATTGCTTTTTGGACAAAATACATATTTCTCTGTTTGGTATTTAAAGCCCTTTGAAATCTGGCTTTGAACTTTCTTTATCAACTGGTTCTGTATCACTCCTAATTGGACCTTTGGTTCTGAACAAACTGACCAGTTGCCTTCCCCTGCACATGGCAGTTCATTGATTGCCTCCATCCCACTATTCCAGCAATGCCCCTGTCCTCTACCTACTTCCTTCGAAGCACACGTACCACCTCCTACACAAGGCCTTTCCTAATCTACCTGGTTATTAGTGCCTTCCTCCCACCCTGAACTTACTTTGTTCATTTTGCATATATTTCGTGTTTTCTTATCTGTGTAAACGTTGTTTTCCCCCAAGAGAATATAAACTCCTACAAGGCAAGGGTCAGTTTCTTTTTTCTCTTTGTATTCCTAATACCTGGCTCAGTGCCTGGCACATACATAGTACTTTCATTGAATCAAACTGGATTGAAATGATATTTAGTACATTTTTTCTTTGCAGTCATTCTATTGATCCAAAAGGCTCAGGGAATGCAAGTTCCTACTGTGAGATTTGTCGACTTTATAAAAAGCATTTGATTCAGTCCTAAAAAAAAAAAAAAGCGCTCTCGCAGAAACTCTTTCCAACATGGCGTCTCCTATACATTCATCAAAATCATATCAGACATCTTGGAAGATCTAACAACAGAGATAACTTTAGTTGATGACCCTGTGATGATTGATGTCCAGCAAGGCAAAAAATGGAGACGTGTGTGTGTGATAATCAAAGGAGTTTATCACTCTCTTGGAGAAGGTCCAGCTCAGAATCTGGGTTGAAGAGGGATGTACGACAAATACGTCTATTAGCTGAAAGTATTGTATGAGCTGCCTCAGCTCAGAACACTGCAGAGACACCTGACCGAGACCCACAACCACTCAGAAGAGTGGCTTACCCAGGATTACACATCTAGCAAGTGTCAGAGACAAGAGTCAAACTCAAGTCTTCCTGATTCCACAACCAGCACTCTACCACTGAGCTGCCTCTATCAAGTCTGGTACTATGGGGGAGGGAGTAGTTTGTTGAGAAGTGATCAGTGTGTCAAAAGAAAATGAATCTTTTTAAAAAATGATTCTTCTCAGTGCCCTTGTGATGGATATCCTGTAGCTCACCCACTTTGGGAAAGCCCACAGGGAGACAGCGGGTTATAGCAGTGGCACAGTGACTAGAGCACTGAACCCAGAGGCAAAAAGATCTGAGTAAAAATCCAACCTCAGGCACTTACAGGCTGCCCCTGGGCAAGTCCTTTGATCTGCCTGCCTCAGTTTCTTCATCTGTAAAATAGGGACAAAAGTAGCACCCATCTCCCAGAGTTGTCATGAGGATCAAATGAGAGTTTGTAAAGCATTTTGCAAACCTTAAAACATTATATAAATGCCAGCTGCCGCCACCACCACCACCACCATCGATATCGACATCATCAACATTAGAAAGAGGAAGAGGGAAGAAGGAGGAGGAGGAGGAGGAGAGGTAAAGCTCTCAGCAGAGTGCCTGAAACATAGTAAGTGCTTAATAAATGTTTGTTCCCTTACTCACTCCTGGGATAGGGGATCCCTTTTGTGTATGGATTGAACTAGATGGTCAACTTAGGTCCCTTCCAACTCCCCAGATCCATGATTTTGTGAAATGTACACTTTGAAACACAGTCAGACTGTCTTACCTTCTCAGCACAGTGTAAACTAGGATATAGATCAGACTACACTGAGCTTTTTCCCACCTCATCCATCATAAACTCTAGGGTAATGTGGTCACTTCTTCTCAAGGTTCCCTTAATATCTAAGTCAGCAGTTGCTTCCTCCTTTTTGGACAGAATCAGGTTCAGAATTTGATTAGGGGGAGGCCAGAGGCATCATATTCCTGGCCGTCAACTGGGCATTTGGTTAAAATCAAGAGATGAAGAATGGGTGATGATCATTTGGTAGGATTTAGAACTCAATGAATGTAAATGGATCCAAGAGAGCCCTAGGGGAGTATCCCATGGATCTATTTTTGGTCTTGTTCAATTCAAACCTTTTATCAATGACTTGGGTGAAAGCATAAAAAACATAAGCATCAGTCTATGGATTATGTAGAGATGAGAGAGCTAACACACTGGGTGACAGAATAGATATCCAAGAAGAACTCAGTGAGGTAGAGAACAAAGGATTAAACCTAAAAAGATGGTATTTGATGGGCATAAATGTAAAGACCCCCACTCCAGTTCAAATAATTAACTGTGCCAAGTGCAAGATCAGGTCTAAACAACAATTCTTAAGAAAGAGATCTGGGTATAGTAGGTCAGAGGAGGCACAGCAGGATGGCAGGGGAACTTGAAACCCGGTTATATGCAGACTGAGGTAAATGAGGATGTTTTATCCAGAGAAGAACACTTAGGGAGGACATGTTAGCTATCTTCCAATATTTAAAGGGCAGCTAGGTGGTGCAGTAGACAGAGCACCAGGTCTGGAGTCAGGAAGACTCATTCCTGAGTCCAAATCTGGCCTCAGGCACTTCCTGTGTGACCCTGGGCAAGTCACTTAACCCTGTTTGCCTCAGTTTCTTTATTTGTAATATGCTCCGGAGAAAGAAATGGCAAACTGCTCCAGTATCTTTGCCAAGAAAACCCCAAAGAGGGTTACAAAAAGTCAGGCACGACTGAAAAACAACATATGGAAAAGGGACTGGACCTGTTTTGCGTGGCCCTAGAGGGGAAAACTAGAAGTAATGGGTAGAAGTTGCAGTGAGGGAGTTTTAGCCTGAATGTAAGGGATCTCTTCCTAACAATCAGAACCATCCCAACATGTCCTGGGTTGCATCAGAGGATAAATAGTGGCTCCTTATCGTTAGAGGTTAAGTGGAGGTTGCATGACTCTTTGTTGAGGTTGTTGTATATCCTATTGAGGTATGGGTGGGAGGAGAGTCTTTCAAAATCTCAGATACTATGAGTCTAGGAATTAATCATTAAAAAAAAAACAAGAAAGCAACAAGGAAGCCTTGTTTGTAGTTTTTTATTTCTATCCACTCAACTTTGGGGTTATTGGTATGATTTTTCTTATGGGTTAGTTATAAGCCAGTTTCCTCTGATCCTTACTGATATTGGGAGAAAAGAGTCTTCCAATAAATTATGGTGATTTCTTCTGGCTAGCCCTCTGCCTCTGAAATCCTAGGCATCTAAGATGAGTCGGTGGTGTTTTTCAACACACAAAGCATAAAGGGCTAGCTGGTTTGGTCATTGGAAGAAGTGGTATGAAGGGATCCCCAGAGTCTGGAGAAATCAGCCCTGGTGACCCCCCTCCTCTTCTAAATTCTAGGCACACATCAGGGTGGAACAATTAGCTTTTTCACTGCAGACGGAGAAATGCCTCCATGCCAACGTTCCTTGGACAGTTTTTATTATCCCAATTCCTCCCTGTTGTACTTAATTAAAGTAAGCTGCTTATTTTAACTCTGCGCCTCTCCCTCTACTCATGGCCTCCCACCAATGGGCAATTATTACCCTTTCTTTGCCATTAATTGAACCTGGCAGTGCTGAACAGTAATGGAATAGTGTCCATTTGTAAAGAGGCTAATCTTGTGTAATTTCAATTTACTTCCTTTTATTCTGTTCTTGGACTTGTAGAGGGCTTTGTTTGGGGGTGAAGCAGACCGTGGAATTGTATGGTAGTCACCTTGATATTTATTCCAGTCCCTTCCTTTGCTTCTTGTTGGGACAATATTTAAACGACTCAGAGTGGTTAGTCACCTGGCTGATGCTGTGGCCCATCATAGGCACCTCTTCTGTCTCCTTTGGGAATGGGCCTTAGCATTTCATATGCTCACACTGAGAGTTTCTTTCAAATGAATAACCTGAATTCTTCCATCTGCAGGTCAAGCATATTTTCTCTTTCTCTGTTCACAACTACCCGCCATCTAGAAAATGACCCCCTATATCCTGAAAGACTGTTATTCAATGGCCTTGATGGTCACCTCCACTCCAGGTCAAATAAAGAGCCCCATTTTCTTGAGGCTTTGTTCACAGGTTCTATGTTGCAATTTTTGCCGCTTTGTTTTTGCATCCTGAAGTCCCCACATGTTGTAGATTCCTGTGAGTCTACAAGGGAACAGGGCTCCTACTGATGAGAGCCACGTCTAGGGGTCCTTTCATGAGTAGTCATGTATGTGCCCAAAATGAACACAGGGCATCTAATTACTGAAGTCTAGGTCACACTTGAAGGCAGCAAAGACTCAACCCATCTCTGAAGTTCTTGGAATCCTTTATCACTTATCTATTGCCTTAATTATCCTTTGAGAAAAAATTATCCTTCGAATACTCTCAGGGGTGGAGAACCTTCCACCTTGAGGCCACACGTGGCCCTCTAGGTCCTCAAGTATGGCCCTTTGACTGAATCCAAACTTCACAAAATAAATTCCTTTAACAAAAGGATTCGTTCTGTAAAACTTGGACTCAGAAAGGATGAGCAGGATGCTCTCAGAAAAACCTGGAAAGACTTACATGAGCCGATGCAAAGTGAAATGTACTGTGTACAAAGTGACGGCAACATTGTAGGATGATCAACCATGAATGACTTAACTATTCTCAGCAATACAACGATCCAAGACAACTCTGAAGGACTAGTTTGGAAAATGCTATCCATCCCCAGAGAAGGAACTAATGGTATCTGAATACAGATTGAAGCATACTTTTTAAACTTTATTTTTCTTGAGTTTTTTTTCTTATCTATGTTTTCTTTCGCAATATGACTATTATGAAAATGTTTTGCATGACTACATATGCATAACCTATATTGAATTGCTTGCCTTTTCAATGAAGATTGGTGGGGAGTGAGGAAGGGAGAGAATTTGGAACTCAAAGTTATAAAAACAAATGTTAAAAATTGTTTTTACATGTAACTGGGGAAAAATAAAATACTAAATAAAAGCTTAAAATAGAATCTCTATCACATTCTCCACAGTTGTTCCAAACTTTTACCACTGTCCTCAAACTTCCAAACTCCAGCCCCATGTCTTCAATTCTCAGGAGATAGTTTAACCTTCTATTGCACTCACAACATTGAGACCATGTGATCTGAATTTCCTCAGCTTCCCTCATCATCACCTTCAATTTTTTTTTGCATCTTCCTTCTTTGCATGTTCCTTCCTCTTCTGTCTCTGTCTTCTTTCTCTTTGCTAAAACTAACTCCATGCTCTTTTCCTCATCTTCCTCATTATTCTCCTCTGGGACCTTACTCCATCAATATTTCTCCTTTCTCCTGCATCTTCAAGTTTTCTCCCCATTGGGTCCTTTTTCTCTGTGAGTGTTCTTCGGTTTCTATTATCCTAAAAAAAATTTTTTCCTTAACCCTCCCTTTATGTTACCATTCCAAGTCTTTTTACTCTTAATCGTCAAAAGAATAGATTGTATTTGTTACCTTCACTTTCTCACTACTCTCCCATCCCTTAACCCCTTATAATCATGACTCTACTGAAACAGTTCTCTGGAAGGTCACCAAATAGCTCCTATTCTCCAAATGCAATGGCCCCTTTCAGGATTCATTCTCTTTGACCTATATGTAGCACTTGATACTGTTAACCTCTCTTTCCTCCTTGGAATATATATATACACACACACATATATATATATATATATACACATATACACACATATAAAATATAAAATAAACATATATATGTAAAACAAAATAAAAATATCTTTTTCCTTGGCTTCCCTGACCCTATAATTTCCTGATTCTATTTTTCTGGTTCTTCTTTCACTGACTCTCCTTCCTTTTTCAACTCTTCAGCTAAGATTCCATCCTTGGCCAACATCTTTCCTTTCTTGACATTTCTCCATCTTAGTGCTCATTCATTCTTATGGTTTCAAATGATCACCTCCAACTGGGCAACTCCTAAATCTAAATATCCAACATCGATCTCTTGTGCTCCAGTCTTAGGGTGGGTGTTTTAAAGAGAGAGTGCTGGATTGGGCATCGGAGCAGCTGGATTCAAATACCGTATCTGCTACCATCACAGTGAGTCTCCACTCTGTCCCACCTCTACCTCATGCCCTCATTGCTTTTCACTTGGGCTACTGAAATATCATCCTAAATGATCTCCTTGGCTCCAGTGTCTTCTTTTGTCCACTGGAAGCTGATGTTGTTACAGAGCATGCTGAGTTTGGAGTGAGAGTCCCGGGCTCAAATCCCAGCTGGGCTATCTATGTGACTTTAGGAAAGCCACATGGCCTCTCTTGGCTCCAGATCATGCATATATAAAGTAGAGGACAAGGACTAGAAGATCCCCAAAGTCCCTCCCAGCTCTAAATCCCATGAGCCATTCTTTCTACATCACTGCCAGATTAGTCTTACTAAAGTAAGTCAATGCACTCTCTTGAACAAAATCCTTCAACAGATTTTCACAACTGGTCAAATCAATTGCAGACTCCTCAGCCTGGAATTAAAATTTTTGTATGCTCTGGGCTCAACCTGCCTTCCTGGCCTTATCTAGCTGGCACAGTGAATAGAGGACTGGTACTCAAGTCAAGAAGACCCGAGTTCAAATCTGGCCTCAGAGATACTAACTGTATGATCCTGGCAAAGTGATTTAACTTCTGTTTGCCTCAGTTTCCTCAACTGTAAAATGAGGATAACAGTAGCACCCACTCCCAGGTTTGTTGTGAAGATCAAATGAGATATTTGTAAAACTCTTAGCATAATGCCTGACATATAGTAGGCACTATATAAGTATGTATTACCCTCCCCTTTATCTTTCCCTATTGCCAAATATAGTGTGTCCCAAAAGTCTTAGTGCAGTTTACCAAATTAAGACTTTTTGGGACACCCTGCATTTGCTTTGCATTATAAAAGAGATCAGAGAATTAAATTTTCCCTTAATATGACATATACTTTCTGGCCACTAACCCTTTGCTTATGCCATTCCTCTGATGTGGAATTTTCAACCTATCAAATTCCTACAAAGCTGAAAATGCTACCTCTGTCCTGAATATCTCTAACCTCCAACAAAATGTGATCTCTCTCCTGTCCCCCAAACTCAGAAATATGTGTACCTTTGAAATAGCACTTCTTTGTATGCACTTGTCTCATTTTCCTTACTAAATTGAGCTGAGGGAGCATGCCTTATCAAACTTTGTAGCCCTTGAGGCACCTAGAACACAACGTGTTTGTCAAGCTGAATTAAATTATTATTTCTAGTCTCTGGTGTCATGGATGGGCCATTAAAGCATGGAACTTGGGGCAACCTTAACAGGTGGTACAACTTTCTACCTTTGAATAGGGTGATATTGAGACCTGTGTTTGATGGGTGTCTAGTCTGTTCTTGAAGCTCTCTAGAGACAGAGATCTACAGCCTGCCTCAATAGCCCATTTTAGGGCTTATCACCTTGATAAATAAGTTCCCTGAGACTGCGCTATGAAAGCACAGTGTAATCAAAAGCACATTAGACTTAGAATAACAAGACTGGAGTTTGAATTTTGGCTCTTCCAGTTGCCAACAATGTGATTTTAAAGCAAGTTACTGTCTCCCTTGCTGGGACTTGGTTTCCCCATCAGCAAAGTGAGAAGAGGAGATTTATTGATCTCTGAGGTCCTTTTCAGCTCTGACATTCTATAATCTATGACCCAGAAGTAGAGAAGAGAAGGACACCAAGTAAAAGACAAGTATACCAGATGGTTCAGTTGGCCTGTTTGAAACATGTAGCAGATGTCTGGCACCTTGGTACTTTGGAACTGGCCTCCATCCCTGTCTGGCATCTGAGACACATGACAACAGTGCAGGCATATCATGCCAACGGCAGGGCTTCCTGGCATGATGCTATTTCTATGCATCCACCTGCTGCATAAGATTGATGCCCACTACACCTGATGACAAAGTTACCAGAATCACAGAATTTTAGAGTTGAAAGAGATTTCAAAGGTCATCGAATCCCATCAGGGCCACCAGAGGGCCATGAACCCCCTTGAATTCCTAAGGTAGTGCATCGCCCTTTTGGATGGCACTAACTTTTAAGAGCTTTTTTCCTTATGCTAAGTTTCTCTTCAACTTCTATTCATCACCACTAGTTCTGCCCTCTGAGGCCAAACAGAACCAGCCCAATTTTGCTTCCTCGAGAAAGTCCTTCAAATACTTGTGTTATCATGTCCCTGGTTCCCACCTCTGCCTGCCAAGTCTTCTCCAAACTGAACATTTCCTGTTCCTTCAATCCATCCTGGTATAGCAGTCACTAATCCCTTCCGATATCACGGTGGTCTTCTTCTAGACCTGTTCCAGCTTGCGTGTGTTATTCTTAAAATATGGTGCCCAAAACTGAATGTGACTCTACAGATGTGCTGTAACGAGGGCAGAATCAGTGCCCAGCGATTGCTGCTTTTGTTTGGGAGGCTGTGCCTTTCATTGTAGCATAGAACACATTCACTTTTTAGGCTGCCATTTGCATTCAAGCTACCATCTATTCCTTTAAACATTTATTAAGTATCAGCTATGTGCAGAGCACTGTGCTGGGACCTGGGAATGCCAAAACTCAACTCAAACAGTCCATACCTTCGAGGAGTTTCCATATTAAATTGTTAACCAAATTGGGCTTGTGGTCCACAATAACCCCCAGATCTTTTAGTCTAGCCTGTCCTTGTGAAGTTTATTTTTTTGAACACAAGTATAACACTTTATTTTTATTCCTGCTCGTTTTCACCTAACTTGCTTCTGCCCATCAGTCTCATCTAGTGAGACCATTGTTTTGGGATTCTAGTTCTAACATAACACACATTGGCGATCCTTTCTAGCTTTGTATAGTAATACTTGTAGTAGTAACAAGAACTAGCACTTATATAACACTTTAAGGTTTGCAGAGCATTTTATAAATATTGTCTCATCCAATCCTCATAATAACCTTAGGAAGTAGGTGTATTAATATTCCCATTTTATAGTTGAGGAAACTGAGTCAGATAGAGATTAAATGACTTGCCCCAGGTCCCAAAGCTAAAAAGTGTCCGAGGTTGGATTTGAACTCAGGGCTTCCTGACTTCAGGTCTTGGGCTCTAATTCCTGTCTATTATCTACATAATGGTCAAACCTGCTTTTTATAGCTTCTTCCAAGTCACTGATAAAAATGTAGTGCCTGGTGGAGTAAGAGCTTGGTGGGTTTCTTCAAAGGCTAGAGCTAAGAAGGTACAAGAGAGCCTCTGCGCCAGTACAACCCTGACCCAGAGGCAAGATGAACAGGTAGTTTCTCCAGCAACCTCCAAGGAGGTCTCTCAGAAGAGTTCCAAAAGAAGGACTGCATCCCAAGAGGCAGGAATCATGGATACTTTGGGGTCTGTCCCAGTGGCCTTATTTCTGTCTCCTAGAGAAAGGTCACTGTGAAAGGGAGAAGATTCAAGAACAACTAACTCTCCATCACTAGCCTTGGTAAAGAGGAGAAAGGATTGTTTGACAGGCAGGGAGAAAAAAAATCTGGAGAGGAAACCAAGAATGGAAAAAAGAGTCCAAGTGGGCAGAAGCGACTAAAAAACCATTTTTTGTTTTGTGAGGGAATTAGGGTTAAGTAACTTGCCCAGGGTCACACAGCTAGTAAGGGTCAAGTGTCTGAGGCCAGATTTGAACTCAGTTCCTACTGACTCCAGGGCTGATGCTCTATCCACTGCACCACTTAACTACCCCTCAAAATTTGCTTTTAAAAGTTGGCAAAAGGAAAAACATGACAGAGGAGAAACATAAGGAGAAGAAATCCTGCACCATTGGCATGATATAATAATGAAGCTTTTCCCATAGAAGATAAATCCAGGCCTTTTGAAGAAGTGATAGAAGTAATTCATTCCCAACAGGAGCCTAATGAGGATGTTCTGGTACTAGCAGGGATGGACAAGGAATGTCTTCTTGCCCACTTCCTGGAGTAAGTGATGTTTATGATGGTGGGTGACTCCCTTCTGACTGGTGCAGCAGTAGCCATGCAGCATGAATGGGTCAGCCCAACACAGCTAATCAGAAGACATCATATCTTCCTAGAGCATGTATCTACCATGGACTGGAGGATCCCTCAAGCCTCAGAAGACTTTCACTCCTCTGAAAATCCAATTCCATCTAATATCCACCCAGGAAAATGTCTTCCTCTTTGGAATGACCAAAAATGAGGTGGGCTGGTTATATGGCGGGAGTAAGACATAAGGATGGATGGTTTGGGTGTTGGACTGGTATCTACAAACTTTTAAAAGGCCAAGAGGACGGACATCAACATAAGCAATATATCCACAGTGGAGGATGTGTAGAAGAACTGGTACACGAATCACATGGGATGAGATGACATGGAGGGGTTACAATCTGTACTGGTGAATGGAGGTAGCCCAAGTAATGAAATCACAGACCCACTGAAGTGCTGAATAAAGCAGATGGTATTGGTTGAAAAATACAATTTGATTTTTCACATCATAGCTTTGGATACCAGAATGATAAAGGCAATGGAATGCTAGAAAACCAGGAAGACCATGGGATTACCTGTTCAGAGTTGGAAGGAATCTTAGAGGTCATTGAGTACGGTCCCCTCATTTTATAGGATGAAGAAACTGGGGCAGAGAGAGTCATTATTGGTGACAAACTATAGCCTACTTATACCCATCCTGTGTCTTTCCACTGCCCTTTGTGGCAACATTATCTACACTGTTGATTTCCCACATTCTCCATCTTTCAAAGTCATAGCCTTCTACTAGAAAAAAGCTACAAACACCATCTGTGCCTGCAACCTTACTGAGAGTAAGTATCTGAAGCAAGGCTCAGACTCAGGCCTTCTGGGCTCCAGGTCCAGTATTTTATTCAACATGTCACCTGATGCCTCAAATATTGGTTTGGTAGGAGATGCTGACCTAATTTAAAGAGCCCTGAATAGAAATTTGAGAGGGAGAAAAATGCAAAGATAAAACTATAAAACCAGTTGTTGTAGTGAGCAAGAAATATAACAAAGAAAGAACTAACAAAGTAAGGGGAATGCCCAGTAATTTTCAGAAAGAAGGAAACAGGGAAGAAATTCAGAAACAATGAATTCACATGTTACATACTGAAAGTATGAGAAAACCAACAAACTGAGAAAAATTAGTTTAAAAGCATTTATAAAATACCTCCTATGTTCTAGGCATGGTACTAAGCACTAGGGATACAAGGCAGAAACAAATGGTCTTTGCCTTCAAAAAGTATACATTCAATAGGGGCAGAGAGCAACCATATGGTCTTCTATTTCTCTGTGGAGAGGAAGAGGGAGAGAGACAGAGAATGGGGGAGAGGCAGAGAAAGAGAAGGAAAGACACAGAGAGAGAGACAAGAGAGAGAAAAAGAGGGAGAGAAACAGGTATAGAGAGATACACTATTAAGAGTTATTAACCTGGGGCTCATAGACCCCCAAGGGGATAGATTTCAAGACATCTGTGAGTTTTTAAAATCTTGATAACTATATTTCAATATAATTTATTTCTTTTGTAATCCTATGTGTTTTATTATATTCATTTAAAAACATTCTGAGAAACTATGCTTCAGTTTCACCAGCTCACCAAAGGAGTCCATAACACAACCCAACACAAAAAGGCTAAGAACCCTTGGCTGCTCCTGCCCTCCTCCGTCCCTTAGGATAGTGATAGGAACTAAACATTTCATTTCTTTGGTACAGGGAGCCCCCAGTGAGGAACTTCCTTTGTTGGCACAGACAGCGTCTTCTCAGCACTTTAGGGTCTTACAGAGTTGCCCATAGCTCTGAAAACATAAGTAATTTGCCCAGGGGCACAAAGTAAATATTTGCCAAAGAGAGACTTGAACTCAAGTATCCCTGAGTTTTGTCAAGCTACCACAATGTAGGAAGCCTTATGAAAAATATATATCTCTTCTTCATTGAACTTTTTTTTTTGCGGCCCGCCTTCGGTGATTGAGAGTTTGTTTTTTTAAAGGTGAAATTGACATTTTAACACAAATAAAAATGTGACCTCCTGTCTTAGAGGCTTTAGGTGAGCAGAACTCCTGACTGAAATGGGCATGGGAATAACAACCCTTGTTCCAAAGAAACACGTCAAGTGGAAGGCGGGGGGGGGGGGGGGGGGGGTAGATTGGTAGATAAAAAGGAGACTGAAAATAAGCCGGAAAACATTTGTGGGGAGGATAAATGGACTGGCAGAAGGGGTTTAATTATGGGCATCTTTTTGACTGCCCAACCAGAGCAGATGATTTCTTAATATTAATAAAGAAAAGATCCAGTGGTATTGCAGAGCTTCAACAATCTGGATCTCTGCTGGCAGTCTCACTTTGCTTACCCTCTACCCTGATAAGTCCTGCTATCTCTTCCCTTCCTCCAACTCACCTCTATTCCATGTCTACTGGTCAGTCCTGGAAGAAATCACCAAACTGGACTGACTAGGCTTACTACTGGATCTGATGGCTAGATAATAGATACATAGATGGATGGATGGATAGATAAATGATAGATAAATGATGGATAGATGATACACATACAGATTGCTACATAATAACCCTTGTATTTATCTGCCTGTTAGTGACTTTCTGATACACTCTCTGCAAAGGCTGCTGTGAACCTCTTCACTCCTCAACCCACTGTCCTTCTCCCTCTACCTCCTCTTCCTCCTCCTCCTGCTCCTCCTTCTCCTCCTTCTTTTCTCTCTCTCTCTCTCTCTCTCTCTCTCTCTCTCTCTCTCTCTTTTTCTCTCTCAGCAGATGACTTCAACTCACTGGATTTTTCCAAAATAAATTTAATTTCCCTAAACAAGTACAAGTCTTCAAATGTGTGATCAAGAGCAAAGAAAATAAAACAAAAGAATGATTGTAAATGTAGCTATAAACTTACATGAAGATTATTAAAGGGGAAAATATAATGAAAGATTCATATCATAACTTAAATCATCTTGGTTTTTTTCATAACTCATTTTCTGCTGATTTCACTGGCTTTTGCTGTTGCTGTCAATGCCTTCATCAACATGGTTCTGGGTCCAAATATAATGTTCTTTAGATTTTTTTCATCCTGTATCCATTCATACATATCTTCCCAAATTTTCTCCTTTGTCCTTGTCATTGTCAGTTATGGAAGAGCAATATCCTATACCATAATTTTTTCAGGTAGTCCATAAGTGATGAACACATAGTTTTACATTCTTTGCTATGTAAAATAGAGCTGTTAGAAATATTTCTGTACAGATGGATTCTTTTTCGCTGTCTATCAACTCCTTAGACTATTACCCCAGTAATAGGATCATTGACTCAAAGTGTATGAACATTTTTAGAACTGTTTGTATAATTCCACCCAATTCTATCAGTGCCTCAAACTCAATGTGCATAAAACTGTATAAAGCATTACAGGCCCCTCTCCCAATTTCTTTATTTTTGTTAATAGCACCATAATCATCTCCATTCATGGAGGTTTTAAACCTCAGTTTGGTATCTGATCTTTTTTATACTCCTCACTCAATCCAATTCATTTCTTAATTTGTCCATTCTATTTCAACCGTATGTCTTGAACCCACACTCCTTTCCACTCAAACTGCCACTGTTCTAGTTCATGCCCTCATTACCTTTCACCTGGACGATTATAGTAGCCTCCTAACTCATCTCCCTGCCTCCTGGATTCTCCTGTCTTACCCTAGAACCCTGATCTTCTGAGTAGTGAGTAGTGGACAAATGAAGCCTAGACTCATATTCCCAGCCATCTTTATACCATACTGCTGCCCCTTTCCCCCATTTTCCTACCCTCCCCTAGCTCTGAGAACAGTAATTAGGTCAACTACCAAAATGCTTCTCCCTGTCCACCACTCTCCCACATGTATTGTCTTCCCTACTTAGAACATAAATTCCTAGAGGGCAGGCACATCTTATTCACTTTTATTTGTATTCCCAGCACAGTTCCTGGCACATAGTAAGTCAGCTAATACATCAGTAAGGATGTATGAAGTGCCTACTATGTACGTCATAAATGCTGTGCTATTCCATTCCCTCTCCAATCCATCTTTCACCTCACTGAGTTACCTTCCTAACATGCTTCTCTGATCACATCATTCTTGTTGTCACCATATCTGACTATTCATGACCCCTTGGGGGATTTTCTTGGCAAATTTTTGGAGTGATCTGCCATTTCCTTCTGCAGTTCATTTTACAGGTAAAGAAACTGAGACAAACAGGGTTAAGACAAGCAGCTAGTAATTGTCTGAGGCCAGATTTGAACTCAGGAAGATGAGTCTTCCTGACTCCAGCTCCAGAGCTCACTGCACCACCTCACTGCCAACATTCTTCTACTCTCCCCCCAAAAAATTTTAGTGTCTCCTAATTGCTTACTGAATAAAATATAAACTCTTGATCCTGACATTCAGTGCCCTATACAGTCCTGCTCCAAAGAACATTCCCAGCTTTATCTCATACTAGTTCTCTTCATTTATTCTATATTCCAATAACATTGAACTATCTTCCTTTCCCTGTTCTTATTTATCCTCTACCATCTCTGTGCCTTGGGTTGTATTAGCCCTCATGCCTAAAATAGATTCCCTACAATTTCTATTTATTGAAGTCCTTCCTATGCTATCTCCATCATGAAGCCTTCCCTAATTCCCCCTAGTTGAAAGAAATGTCTCCTGTCTCAAAATTTTCAGACCTGGATTTCACCTTGTACTTATCATGCTTTTTATCTCATAGGTCTCTGAGTTATATCTCTTGGGCTTTGATCTCTTTGAGTCAGTCGACATGCATTTTTAAAGTGCCTACTATGTGCCAGGTACTACACTAAGTGCTGATCACTTAGTACAGAGTTCTGGAGACTGTCAAATCTATTTGAATTCTTGGTGTTTGTGTATCTGGCTTTGCACATAGGTATTTTAAAATGCTAAAAAGAAAAGTAGAGAGTCTAATAAATGTGTGATTTGCCTCGATGACATTTTCCTTTCTTGGAAGGTAGAGGAAGCAACAAGGGCAGCTTCTAGTGAGGATTTAATAATGATGAGATGATGAGAACCTTGGCAGAGGGAAACATTGGAGTTCATAAGATTGAAAAAAAGACAGATGTGTACTCTACATTTTAGGAAAATATTTCAAACAAGTCAAAGAAAAATGGGTATATTCCCATGCTCTAGGACTCTGGACAATGACACTGCTCAAGATGGGTTTAAACATGTACATAATGGCATAACAACAAATGGTCCTGATGAGGAAAAAAGTAGGAAAGGCTTCTAAATAAACCGATGTGACCACAGAGTGATCTTGGATGAGCTTAGATCTAAAGGAACATGACCAAAAGATGAGAGAAGTGATATAGAGCTAAGTACAAATACCACACAAGGGCATGAACCTGTAAAAGTAGTATGAGGAAAATTAAAGCCAAGAAAGAGCCTAAGTTTATGAGAAATGCCAAGGCTAATAACAAGCTTTTTTTCTTTCCTAATTATGTTCTCTTTACTCTCAGCAAGAACAAGAAAGGTATATGTCCTCAGCCTGGGGGTAGATTAATATCAACAGGTAACAGAGAGAATGTACTACTACTATCCAATGTCTATTTTCTTTCCACCTTCTCGATCAACAAGAATGACCTCAAAATTAAGAAAGGTTGAACAAATGTTATTTTGAAAGAACAGAAAGCCAAGGAAGCTAAGGAGCATCTAGCAATTTTAATTGATGTCTAGTCTCTAGGCCCAGAAAAATTAGATCCCAGTGTGTGAAAGGAACTTGCTGTGGGATCACAGAAGCACTGTTAGCAATCTTTGAAGAATCATGAGCAGGAAAAGGGGCTAGAAGATTAGATATGGGCAAATGTCTTTTTGATTTTCAAAAAGGGGGAAACAAGGTAGATTCTCAAAACTATTCTGGGACAAATTTGAAGGCTATCTCTGACGCAATTCTAGAGTTTATTATTAGAGAGATGCTTTGTGGGAACTTTTAAAAAGTGGGGATTACTGGGAGCTATCAGAGGTTCACTAAATATAAGACTTTCTCAACATTTTATTTACTACTTATTTACCATTTTTGTAGAACAACTTGGACTGATAGACCAAGAAATGATATAAATACAGCTTATCTTGATTTAGAGATGGCATTTGGCAAAATTTCTTTAGCTATACTTGTAGAAAGTATGTAGAAATGTGGGTTATGTGACAGTATATTCAGTTGAATGTGGAACTGGTTCAATCAAGGTACCAAAAAGAACATTAATCTCTCAAGTAATATAACCTATAGTGGAGTTTCTACTCATCTCATGACCCTTTCCCCTATAATATTTTTATCATTGACTTGGAACAGCTGTAAATAAGAGCACTGAAAGAATATAAAGATATTATTGCTCAATTGCCATCAGTGGTACATAAGGAAATGAGACAGGTGCCATGGAATTGGAAACAGGCAAATATTCTGATTTTCAAAAAAGAGGGAAAAGAATCACTATTAGGTCTGTATCCCAAAGAGATCACAAAAAAGAGGAAAGGATGTACATGTACAAAAATATTTATAATACATCTTTTTATGGGCAAAATATTGGAAATTGAGGGGATTTCCATCAATTGGAGAATTGGACTGAACAAGCTGTGGTACATGAACGCAATGGAATACTACTGTGCAATAAGAAATGATGAGCAGGTAGATTTCAGAAAAACCTGGAAAGACTTGTATGAACTGATGCAAAGTGAAATGAGCAGAGCCAGGAAAACATTGTACACAGTAACAATAATATTGTGTGATGATCAATTATGAATGACTTAGCTCTTCTCACCAAGACAATGATCTAAGACAATTACAAAGGATTCATGATGGAGAATGCTATCCATAGCCAGATAAAGAACTGATGGATTCTGAATGCAGATCAAAGCATGCTATTTTCACTTACTTAATTTTTTTCAGTTTTTTTTTCTTTTGGTCTGTTTCAGCTTTCACAACTATGACTAATATGGAAATATGTTTTATATGATTGAACATATATAACTGTATCAAATTGTTCACCATTTTAGGAAGAGGAAAGGGAAGGGATGGAGAGAGGGAGAAAAATTTGGAATTCAAAATCTCATAAAAACGAATACTAAAAATTGTCTTTACATATAATTAGAAAAAATAAAATACTATTACAAAAAGAGGGGGAAATGGATACTTCAAATTTAGATCTATAAACATGACAATAATTCTGGTTATAGATCCTAGAAAGGGAGACAGAATCACTATGGGCCAGTATAGAGTAATTAAAATAAGTCATGCTGATCTAATTTCATTTCCTTTTTTGATACAGTTACTAGACTAGTAGACAGATATCACAAATATCATGGAAGCAGTGAATCTGGATTTAAGATATCCTCTCCTGTGATGTCCTTAGAGATAAAATGGAAAGACATGGACTGAACAATAGTACAATTAGGTAAGCTAGAAAGCAGCTCTTAGGCCCGCCCCACCTCCCCCCAAAAGTTGATAAATGAATTATTTTCAACCCAGACTGAGGTGTCTAGCAGAGAGACACAGGGTCTTTCTTTGACCCTCTTCTGTTCATTTCAATTCTTCATCAATGACTTGGATGAAGGCAGAGACAGCTCTCTTATCAGATTTGCACGTGGCACGAAGCCAAGAGGGCTAGCTAATACATTAAATGTGTTCCCTGATAGAGGAGCTGACATGTGTTAATGCCATGCTGTATGCTGACTTGTGTCCTCTCTTCAGGCACATATTCCTTCCAGTCCACTAGACGCTGGAAGTGGTCCCATCAACTTAATAAGTCGAATAAATTATCAACAACATATTTTTTTCCCCATCCACACACATTTGTGGTGAGCAAAGATTCAGAAGGCCTTAAATGATTAAGTAAATTGTCATAACAAAGACCTGTAGAACACAAAATAAATAGAGAGTAACTGGGAAAATTCAACTCAAATCCAATCTCAGATGTATCCCGCTTACTGTCAAATGGTAGCCCACGTGACTTATACCCAAGTGATAGAGACTTACTGTTTATTCAGCCATTTTAAGGGAAATCCTATTGGTATAGAGGGCAAGGGAGGAGAGTTTGCACTGGTCTTTTGTGTTCTATTTGGAATCCCTGAGGATATGTGGAAGCTTGATCATTGGTGTGCATTGCTTTGGCAGCTCATGGGGAATATTACAAATCAGCCTGGGTTATCTCCAACTCCCCTATGTAATCATCAGCTACAAGATCTTTGGTACACAGAATGACTGTGAGAAAAAAGGAAGGGTTGAAGTCATACTTCATATAAAATGGTAATTCTCAGCGGATGAGTGAACGACATTATTATTTAAAAATCTGCAGTGATTCAATCAGCCTGATAGCAGAAGGGGTGGCACAAGAGATACTTTTGTAGGATTCACTTCATGTGCTTTGCCCACCAGATAAGGGCAATATGTCATGGAAAGGTGACTCTGCACCTGAACGACAATGAAATGTGAGATAAAATGGAGAACCTGATTAGAAATGATGTGTTCTCCCATGGAACAAGGATTAGATTTGTCCTCCTTTGTCTCAGAGAATAAAATTAGGAGCAAGGAATAGAAGCCACAGATGGGCAATAAGGAAAAAAATCTTATTAATAATTAGAATTATTCAAAAATGGAATGGGCTGCCTCAGGAGTCAGTGGGCTCCACTTCATTGGAAGGCTTTAAGTAGAGGCTGGATGACCACTTGGTGAGTGTGTTATAAAAAGAATACTGTGTCTAGTATAGGTTAGACTAGATGGCCACTGGGATTCCTTCGAACTCTGAAATTTTGCTATTCTGTGATTAGGAAAACCATAGAAATTGCAAGCTTTTCTTCAGGTAAGGCAGGCAGCCTCTGCAATAGTGGGAGGACCAGCACAGGGAACAGAATGAGCCATCTTGGTTAGGATTATAGGATCATAGATCATACATATAGAGGTAGAAAGGACCATAGTGGCCACTGAGTCCAATACTCATATTACAAATGAGGAAACTGAGTCTGGATAAGTAATTTCACTTGCCCAGGGTCACATAGCTAGTAAGTTTCTGAGGTGGAATTTGAACTTAGGTTTTCCTGACTTCAAATCCAGAACTCTATCTACTACATCAACAGCGAAGTGTTATCAAACCTTGGGACAGAGGGAACACTGTGATGAAATCTAGAATGTGCACTTCCTATCGGTAGAGGGGAATTGGTAGGGATTGCAACAACTAAACACCATGCCAGTAGCTCTGTAGTCAAAGGATGTACTGTCAGATGTCATTTCATCATTATAGCCAGCAAAAATACCTAGTGATCGTGTAAAAAGTCCTGAAGAGTCTCCCATGGTCCCTGTTGTTGGGGCATACAGAGAGCACTGGCATATTAAGGCTGACTGGTGAGGATATACAAGCACAACTGAAAACATAGGGATCTGAGATTCAGATCTTCCCTTGAATGCAGGGATTGTGCCTAAATGGAGGGCAGACAACGGGGCCAAAGCACAAGCATCCCTGACTGCTGTGGGCAAATTAACTGCATAGAACCTCTTAGAGCCTAGTGAATGAAAGTCTACAGAAGAGCCTGTTGGAGATGACTGATCATATCTGGAGTCCAAATTCAGCCTTTTATAGCTCTGCATCTATTTGTAGACAGATGTCTAGGAGTGTAAGCAACAATTCAGTTTAATATGCTAAAAATGGTGCTTAATGGATCTTCCATTGGTTGATCTTCCAGGAAGTCTCAGTGTGTTCTGGGTTCTTCTGGTCAGTTTAGATTATAATGGGGTAACTTAACTCCCTCAAGACTGTACCTCCATGCCTCAAAGATGACTCTGACCATGCACAGATCCTTCTTCTAATTCACATAATTATTTTCTGCATCAGTCAATTCGTTGTCATATTTGCAGGGTTGGGACAAGTAGAAGAATAGTGTGACCTGTGAGGGAGATACCCAAAGGCAATGTTGCATGCATTGGTTTCCACAGTGAACTATTTCTTAACATCTAGATATATTAAGATAAAGGCTGAGGCGCATTAATTTTTTGGGTCTTTATGTGAATTCTATCTCCAGTGACTCCTGGAAAGCTTTGGGGTGCTTCAGGAGATCAGTGAGAGACATCATCAGGGTAGAGAACCTAGGAATAAAATAGCATGAAAACTAAGAAACTGCTATAGGAGTGTTTTTTGTTTTGTTTTGGCCCAGTTAGAGGTGACCCACTAGAATATGGTTTCAAGCTTTTGTGAAGATCCATGAAGCTTTCCCTCTGTGTACCCACTATGTGCCCCCTATGTGCCCCCCAAGGACTACATCTCCTTCACAGACTGGCATTTTCCCGCTTTGGCAGATAGCAGCTAATGTTGGCAGAGCCACCGGAGAATGACTTGAACCAGTTTGACATGCTGGGAAGCAACCCAGGAGTAGATGAAGGAATCATTGAGATAAACCACTTTACCCAGTTCTTCCAGGTCTTAGAAAACTGCTATTACGATCCTTTCAAAGAACTCAAGGAGTTTTACACAAAACAAATGGTATCATCTTGCATTCATACCACGTTTTCAAACTTATTATACATTGCTTCCTGTCACATACTCTTTGGTTCAAGAAAATTGGTCTTCATGTTCCTCCTCATGCACAATACACCCAATACTCTATTTTCCATTTTAGTACCTTTGCAATGTACTTCCTCCTCAATCCGGTTGCTTAGAACACCTATCTTCATCCGAAGCTCATTTTAAATGCCACCTCCCACATAAGGCTGTTCCATATACTCTCCCCTGTAGTAGTGCTCCCCCACCTCAAAAAATCATGTATTTATACCTTATACATTTTCTGTACTTTTTAAGTATGTATAGTATGCTCTCTGGACTCACTCTTCCATTTTACACTTGATTTGGTAGACTGGGTCCCCAGATGGTGGCTGAATCCTCTTCTCAAGATTCTAGGGGTAACCCTGAAGGTCTTGGGTTTCTGATGCTATCATTTAAAGCTTTTCACTTCCGTGTCCAATATCAATGAACTAGCTGATATCAATCAGCCAGAGTTAATTAGCTTTTACAAAGAGGTATTTACCAAGCAGGTATAGAAAGATAATTGTTGTAGAAATATTCCTCCACATTGGGAGGTGCACTCTTCTCTCGTACACTTAAAGCACATACACATGCATCCGCACACATGCACACACACGGCTCAGACTTGAAGCACAAAGATCCCAAAGCACGTAGTGAAGACATGTAGCTGAGGAGTACCTCCCAGTCTTTCTATCTGTTCATGGAGTTCTCTCTAAGTTTGCCTCTAGGTATGGTGGTGCCAATGAACGAATCCCTCCCTTGCTTTCAGTACACAGTGTATTAGCTGCTGGGTCAATCCACTGTGAGGCTGGGTCAAGCAAGATGCTCCTCAGGCCTAGAACCTCCCTGAGCTCAGTTATTACTCTTATTGCCAGATTCCATCACTGATAACAGCTGCTGGACTTCCGATGGCTTCTCTGACCTTTTAAAGCACATAAGGTCATAACCTGATCCATTCTATCACCAAATACTCAGTCACCAGGAAAGAATTAATACAAGAGATAAAAGAAACAGAGACACCATGCATTCTCAGATACACGGTGACCAGATGGGACCATAAAGCCTGTTACCCCTGCGTACCTAGCACCTCTTAGCAATCCCCCTCACTCAAAAGTCGCTAGAGAAGAGAGCAAGAAATCATCCACTGGAACCTTTGGTAGACACCCCTCAGTAGTAACTCAGCATCTAGTAAGTCATTAATCCTTCTGGTTTACCAGCCAACCAGAACATGTTTCATTATCACATAGCCGCTCACCGCTCCCCCAAAGTGTCACATGTTGGACTGAAAATAGCAGGATACATTGTTCATGGCTTTCATGGGCCAGCATACATACATGTTGTCTTTCCCAAAAGAACATAAGCTCATTGAGGGCAGAGATTATTTCATTTATGTCTTTGTATCTCTAACATTTGGTGCAGTGTCTGGAATGTAGAAGTTTCTTAATAAATGTTTGTTGATTGAGTGACTGATACAGACCATACCAGATTGAGAAAGCCATCTTCCATTCATCTTGCCTACATATTTGACCAGGTTGTATGCCTTCCTGGAGGTCCAATTTGATGAATATCACTGTCCTTGCTGAACGATCCATCAGATTGTATATCAAGGGATATAGGGCATGGTTCCAGATGGGTGATAATGTTCAGGCTTTTCTAGTTGTGGCAGGCTCTCTCATTTTTCCTTTTCATGAGCAACACTTGGTCTCTGATGAGGGAGGGGCAGGGCCAACTGGTTCTTTTCCAGGAATCCCTGCAGGACTGCCATCCCTAGCCCAATAATTAAGGAGATCCTGGGACTGGGGACCCTGAAACTAGGCTGACTGCACAACTGAACACCTTAAGACTCTCCATCTTGTGTCTGCTACATTACACACACACACACAGATCTCCATAGCATCACACACACACACACACACACACACACACACACACACACATCTCTATAGTCCTGGTGCTGGTGAAGAACATCTCTACATTTCTTTTTTTTTTATTTTTTTGAGATTTTTTTATTTTTAGTTTACATCACTCAGTTCTACATAATTTTGAGTTCCAGATTTTCTTCCCCTCCCCTTCCTCCCTCCCTCCCCGAGACAGCATGGAATCTGATATATCTTCTACATATAACTTCGCATTGAACTTATTTACACAATAGTCAAGTTGTAAAGAAGAATTATGACCAATGGAATGAATCAGGAGAAAGAAGAAACAGAACCAAAAAAAACTCCAAAAACAAAAACAAAAGAGAAAAAAAGGCAAGCATAAAGTGTGCCTCAATCTGCATTCAGTCTCCATAGTTCTTTTTTCTGGATGTAGATGGCATTTGTGGGTCCTTTGGAGTTGTCCTTGCACCTTGTATTGCTGAGAAGAGCAAAGTCTATCAGGGTTAGTCATAACAGAATCTATATATCTGTGGTTGTGTATAATGTTCTCCTGGCTCTGCTCCTCTCACTCAGCATTATATTGTGTAGGATTTTCCAGGTTATAATGAAGTCCATATCATCCCCATTTCTTATAGCACAATATTATTCCACTACCTTCATATACCACAACTTGTTCAGCCATTCCCTAATTGATGGGCATTCCCTTGATTTCCAATTCTTTACTACTACAAAAAGAGCCACTATAAATATTTTTGTACATATGGGTCCTTTTCCCACTTGTGTGATCTCTTTTGGATACAACCCTAGAAGTGGTATTGCTGGGTCAAAGGGTATGAATATTTTTATAGCCCTTTGGGCATAGTTCCAAATTGCTCTCCAGAATGGCTGGATCAGTTCACAACTCCACCAGCAATGTAACAATGAACATCTCCACATTTCCCCAAGATTTAGACTCATTTAGACTACTTTGACTGTCTAGTCATGGAATCTCATATCTGATGCCTTCTTTTGTTATTAGCATAATGGGAGAGGAGGAAAGATATGTCCTCAGATGGATTTGGGAATTGATTTCCTGCAGCTTATTTTAAGTCTTTGAATTCTCCAGTAGAAATCATGTTGAACTTCATGGATGTCTTCATCATGCCCCCAGTAAACTTGGGAAGTCCCATCATCTTGCCAGATCCAATCAGCCTTGTTACTCCCATGTCATCAGTAACCTCTGCCCCTTTGATTAAAGGTAGGTCCATAAACTCCCTCTTTTAAGGAAAGAGAGCAGGATAGACCTCAGGGAGCTCTTCATTTCTCGCCTGGCTGCACTCATTTGAAAACTCTGACTTTTCCACCATGCCCCCATACTGGGTACTTCACTCCTGCCTCTCAGCTTTCTTTTAACAGGTGTCTTCCCCACAGAATTGTAAGCTCATTGAGGGTGGGGACTGACTTTCCTTTTGTGTTTATGTCCTGAGCACTTAGCACAGTGCCCGGCACATAGTAAGGCACTTAAGTGTTTGTTGACTATTGACTATCCAATTTGGGGGACTAGGACTTGACATATGCTAGACAATTGCTATACAATGAATTTCCACTATATGAGGACCAGACGATGATCTTCCCTGAATTCCACATGATGGCTGAATTTTGTAGTCAACCTATTGGTCCCCTACTAGAAATATCAGGAAATAGGTTATGTTTGAGTTTCTGCCAATTGACCCAAACTTGCTGTGATCTAGGCAAATCCTTTTTATGGATTCCAAATGTTAAATTCCATACTATATGGAGCCCTTGTCTCTCTGCTCTCATGGCTGTGGTGTCCTGGCTCACTAGATTGGATTTATGCAGGTATTCATAGATTTTTTTTTCCAACTTCCACTAGGAAGCTTCAAAGTCTTAGAGTACTTAACTGTGAGTCATAAATATATTCATATCATTGCAGATTTCTCTTTTATAAGAAATTTATTTTATCCTTATTTATGTAACTCATTGACTTCTAGATCTGGAGGTAGGTGGGACTTTACAGGTCATATAATCCAATGCCTTATATATAATATATATAATCATTTTGTTGTCTCTTCCTTCCTCCTCCTCTTAAAAATGATAAACTTACATTTATATGGTACTTTAAGGTTTATAAGATGATTTCTATATCACAGCCCCATGAGACAGGTATTGTTACTCTTTTTTTTTAATCAAATGAAAAATCCAGGGCTGAGCCTGATTGTGACTTCCCAGCATTATGTAACTAATTAGTATTGAAACTGGGACTTGAATTTAGGTCTTCTAACTCTAAAATGAGTGTTCTTTCCAGTATGGAAGTCACCATTTGAAACCTCTGAAAAGGATTTACTATGTGACCTTGGGCAAGTTACTTAACCTCTATGGGCCTCAGTTTCCTCCTCTGTAAAATGAAAGAGGTGTATTAGATGACCTTAAAAGTCTCTTTTGGCTCTAAAGTTGTAATTGACTGTAGGGTTTGGCCAGTTAGTAGAAAAAACTGCAGGTTGGGACAGCTAGGTGGCGCAGTGAGTAGAGCACTGGCCCTAGAGTTAGGAGGACCTGAGTTCAAATGTGACCTCCGACACTTGACACACTTACTAGCTGTGTGACCTTGGGTAAGTCACTTAACCCCAATTGCTCTGCCTTCCCCCTTCAAAAAAAGCCACAAGAAATCAATTCCCAAATCCATCTGAGAACATCTTTCTCCTCCTCCATCATGTTAATAACAGCAACAAAAATAATGCATCAGATTTGAGATTCCATGAAAACTCACTTAATTTTAGCCTTGCAGAACACGTTGACTAGGAGGGGAAGGTCACCAGCTTTTCCCAGTTCTCCCCCTGGGAATCCTTCCAAGCTTCCATAGGCTCCCAACCTATTCCATCCATTTCTTACGATAAACACTACATGTACGACTTCCTAAGATGGGATCTGCATCACACTGAGCCCTCTTGGTGTTACTACTAGTCTACAGACGAGGAGCCAAGGGACATCGAGAAATGCCATTACGCTCTTAATTCTCCAAGACTCCTAAGTCATAGACCACCTGCTGGTCTATAGTGGTGCAGGTAGTTTCTACAGCTATAGTTGCCCAAACAGATGAAATTGCAGGTCTAGGTTTGCCCCTTTCCCCTACCCCACAAAAAAATTAGAATATGAGACCAACCTTAAATGGAATCTCAGGGGAAAAAAACCAAATTATGTTCTCTGAGTAATTTCTCTTGAGGATTTAGGAGACAAGACCCTTTGAAGGCTGCCTTGGTGACCAAACACCCACAAGGTGGCATCTGGGGATGGAGAGATGCATTATGGTCTGAATGCCGTGGGTGATAAGCAGTTAGACATGGCATGCTTGGTGCAGTAAGGATCCCCAAATGCTCAGCAACTTATTGAACCTGAGGCAGGCTCATTAATTCATTATTCACTGACCAGTCTGCAAGGGAAGGCATGTTATACCCGAGGGCCAGCACTGATGAACGCAGTCATAAATCTCGCTGTTTACAAGCCCAGCAATTAGAGAATAAGCAGACTGAAGGGGGAGGGGACAGGGAGAGGAATTCTGAAAGCTACCAAAGCAGTCATAAGTCTATGCACTGGGAGCAACCACACAGCCCGATGGTCAGGAAAGGACCACGTCTGGACAGCCAGCCAAAGAGCCTAGTCACATGGAAAAATTGCATCGTCGTCTCCATCCAGAGTCACCATGAAGTCCCTTTTCAACCCTGTTTCAGAGGGACATTCCTGTAGCTTTGGGTGTCCTCGCTCAGGAATCCTGATTCCCGAACTGTCATAGAGTGTTGTTCAGAGTTTCCTCAGCACTTGGGTGCTTGGGAAAAGCTACCATCCACCCCAGGAAATATCCTGATGTTTCTGTCTTCCATGCCAAGTGGAGGGACCCTAGGACATAAACCTTGGCAGGCTCATCATCATCTCTCACTTACCACATCCAATCAATTGCCAGATCTTATTGTCATGTCTCTAGAAAATACCCCCTTCTCTCCACTCACACAGCCAGCAACCAAATTCAGGCTCTCATTGACTCTGGCCTGAAACAGCCAAATAGCTTCCTAATTGTTCTTCCTGTTTCCAGTCTCTCCCCCACCCCCATCACCTTTATCTAATTCACACTCCACACAGCTGACCAATAATCCTCCCAAGGCAAGGCTAGACATATCCATATTCCTTACCTGCTCAAAAATCCTCATTGGCTCCCTCTTGATCTAGGATAAAATCCAAACATCTTGGTCTGTCATTTAACATTTAAGACCCTCCACAATCTGGCTTCAAATCTACCTTTCCAACTTTGTGTCCTATTAATCTTCTTCGTGCATTCTACATTTCAGTCAAACCAGGCTACTCTCTGGTCCCCAATCTCAGCATGTTATCTCCTAGTGCTGTGCGTTTATTTGAATAAACTGTTCCCATGGCTTATCTCAACTCCCCAAAGGCTTACCTAATCCTCCTAATTATTAGAGCTCTCTTACTCTTCAAATTACCTCAAATTTACTTGAGTACATATTATAGCCCCCTCAGTAGGATGCAAACTCCTTGAGGGCAAAGGACCATTTCACTTTTTTCTAGCCGTACCCCTTACCAAAATGTGCACAGAAGTAGTTTTACATATATATATACCTATTCGTGTCTAATGGTAGCCATCTCTAGGGTGGGGAGGAGGAGGGAAGAAAAAAATTTACATGATAATTTTGTTATATATTCGAAAGGAATGGCAAGATTGCGGTTTCCGTGCAATCATCTCTTTTATTGTACTATGGTATGGAAATGCTTGTTTTATCCCATAAATTAAAAATAAAATTGTTTAAAATGCACTTAAAATGTTTGTTGAATTGAATTGAATGGTACTCCCCTTTTCTGTTCCTTTCAAGGCTAATTCTGTTAGATTTCCATGATGGTTTGGTATAATGAAAAGTGGACTAAATTAGAAGTGAAAAGACCTGGGTTCTAGTTGCACTAATTAACAACCTCTGTCACATAGCTTAATGGCCCTGATCCTCAGTTTCTTCATCTATAAAAGGGGAACCATAGAACCTATGGACTAGATTATCTCTAAGGTACCTTCTAGCCCTCACATTCCATGAAAAAAAATTATTTTAAATATGTAATCCATGACCCAAAACTTCAGCTTTTGGTTAACTTGGATTGGGTGAAGTCTTGGAAGTCTTCTCATAAGTCATTCCTTTAGGTTTGTATCCCCTCTCCATCACCCCAGTGTTTTCCCCACCCTTAGAACATTAGCATTTGGCTCATTTCTAGTTCTCTACAGAAAAGGATATAAGATCCTCAGCTCCAATGCAAGCACCCAGGCTGACAGTACATCCAATAAAAGGCAGGCTATATTTCACTTGACATTAAATGGAAAAGCAAGAAAACTCATATCTGAGCCTCTAAGCCTTCAAGGCAACTCCGTTTTCCCTTTCTGGTGGGCTCCAGCCCCTCTAGGGACAGTTCTCCAGATTTATAGTGCTGCCCTGTAGCTGAGGAAAAAGTATTTGGAACTGAGAGTCAAGCTCTAATTCTCCATTAAGTTCCACCTTCCCCAGGGACCTATAAAATCCTCTAGACTTACAGTAAAAAGGCCAAGGTCTCCTACCACATCCTGGGCCATCTCTAGTCATGCTGATCTGTATCTTGCCACCTGAACCCAGATGGCTCTGGAGGAGAGAGTGAGGCTGGTGACTTTGCACAGCCCTCCCTCATTTAAATCCAGTTCACTTGCAAGCCATGACATCACCTTCCTGATGTCATTGGGCCTCTTTGAGAATAAAGGACAAACAACAAGACTTATCGTGCTATGGTAGCACTAGGTCCAGTGGTAAGACATATAGATCTATAGATCAGGGTGACTGGAGATGGGCCCAGATGCATTGGGTGGCCTTGACCTTTTTAAACTAGGCTCATTCCCAAGTCTCAGTTTGTCTGAGGCAATGCCCATTTGGTGACTAAGGCTAGATAAAATGAGGCAAAGAGTGGCCACTTTTACCTAGTCAAAAACAGACAAACAAACAAATAAATAAATGTAAAATCAATCTGGAAAGGGGAGACAGAAACAATTGCTATTTACACTCACTCTGAGTCATCAGAATCCAAACAATGACCAAGTGAGGCTTGGGCTGGGACCTATTGTTGACCAATCAATGAGAGCCAGAGTGATTCGGGTTTAAGGCATAGTTTCATTAAAAAGGAATCTAGCCAATAAACCCCAAGATAGCTTGCTAGGTTCCAGCAATCAAAATTGAGAGTCTTTTTAAAATGGGAAACAATTTGGGTAAGGGCAGGAAGGGGAAGCATTATGATATAATCAACTCCCTTCTAATTTACAGTACTAACAGAAGGTGGGATCCGGGTTTGTCTCTGACCTTTGCTGCTCCTTGGGTCTACCTGCTCTTTGGTCTCCTTCCTCTTCTCTCTAGGATGCCTACTCCAAGCATTGAATATTGTCTATGAATCTCTCCATGGAGTGGTTCACCCTCCAGGAACTCATGAGGTCTGACCTCTCAAAATCTACATCTATTCTCTCTAGAGGACAAACCCAATGGTGAAATTCATCTCTCCACTAGCCGTGACTCAGTCATCCTCAGGGTAATGGTAGGGGGCTTGTACTACTCTGGGCAAGAATATTTATTCATGGAGAAGATAGCATGAAGGCATCAAAAGTGATCTCAAAAGAGATGTTTTATCCTATAAAAGGAGATATTCTATAAGGGGCTTATTCTTCGACCTTGTCAATCGAGACCAGACTTGTCCTGATAAGAATGTCTCCATGAATATTTCACAATTTATCTTTCCCTTTCATAAGATCATAAATTTAGTGCTTGAAGTCAGCAAGATGGTAGAGCAGATGGACAGCTGGACCTAGAGACAGGAAAACCCGAGTTCAAATTCTGCCTCGGATTAAATACTAGTTGTATGACCCTAGACAAGTCACTTAACTTCTGTCTGCCTTGGTATCCTCATCTGTAAAATGGCAATAATAATCACGCCTATCTCCCAGGGTTATTGTGAAGAGAAAATGAGATATTTGTAAAGTGCCTTGCAAACTCTGAAGTGCCAAATAAATATTAGCTATTATTTTTAGAGACCTTCTACCTCAACCCCTTCATCTTGTAGACAGGAAAACTAAGGCCTAGAAAGGTGAAGTATAACTATGTTATTACCGTCTCCATCATTGACATCTTTAGAAAGCTTTTATAATTGTGTTAGGCAATGAGACGTCTTCCATCCAGACCTGGAGGAAATTCAAATCTAAGGCAAGCAGCAACAACAGTCCCCAACATGCTGAAGATAGACAAGATCAAACGAATACATACAGAGTAATGTATTTTTATTATGCACAGGCTAAAGATAAATGCATTTGGGGGAGCAGAGAGTCATAGCAGTGACTGCAAATATTCTGTTTCCAGACTGGGAGGAGCCAGAGACAGCCATCAGAAAATTTGGACCAGCAACCTTCAAGTCAATGAAGGTACATTGTATTCAGAGTGAAAGCCCGTTCTTCATTGCCAGACAGAGGAAGAGAAAATGGGCCTAAATCACAGCAGGATAAATTTGGATGAGTTTTCAGAAGAGCTTGATAAACATCAAATTTGGGGAACTTGGTGTAGGAGGTAATTGGAAGGGAGGGGGTTATTATAAAAGAATAATTATAGTCAGCATTTATGTAGTGTTTTAAGGCTCATGGAGCATTTTAAATAGGTTATCTCATTTGAGATAGGGTAGATGATTCTTGATCAAGAATGATTACCTTTGGTAATTAAATGCCCTCACGGATCTGTGATCTCATCCATCTTTATATCCCTTCCAATAAGGCAGATCACAAGGCACTCACCCCTGCCCAACCTATACTATCTTGTACATGTCCTCCTACAAATCTTTTATGCAAATTAACTCAAGTTACCAAGGAATCTTATAACTCTCTTGATGTTGTCTGTATGCCAATGGAACATGTGGCCCATCCATCGGTTATCCCTCCCTCTTTCTAGGTTCCTAGTTCATCCCTGCATCTCTGATGACATTCTTTATACCCTACTTCTCTTGCACAATTCCAAATTTATAATGTATTACAGCCTGCTCACGCCTACCACATGCCTCTCCATTGCCCTTTGGGTGTTATTCAATTTTGGTTCTTCAGAAACCATGGTATTTAGTGACTCATAGCCATACATCACCACCAGAAGAATATTGGTATTAAAAAATATACGCCTTTATTTCAGGGAGAAGCTTAGGACCATTAAAAGAATTGCACAGTTTCCCAAGTCCAATCCAGCCTGTTTTCAGCATCCTGCTCAATTCTTGGCTCAGCTCATTGGTCAGATGTAGTGTCTGTCTAAGAATGTTGTAATACCAATGTTGGTACTTGCTGGATTATCCCCCTAACGCTAATTGGATACATTTCTGTAATTCTTCACTAAGATATGCTATTGGGGAGCAGGGGGGAATTAGGAATTAGGGAGCAGAGGTTTTATTTTAGTGCTAGTGAAAAAATTGGATTATTTTACTGCAGTAGGTGAGAAGGGGACACTTCTTTAAGAAAAAATGAACCAAACATTCTGTTTCAATGACTGTCAAATTAATGCTCTCTTTCGGTCTGCCATAGCTGCCTGTGGTTTTGAACTGGAACAAGAAGGGGCAAGAGAACAACTTACAAGTTTCTGAAGGTGAAGGGGGAAAAATTCTCCTTTAACCTTGAATTTATAAAGACTAATGAGAAACTCCCCCAGGCACTGGCTCTGAGCCTTTGATGAGCCATCTGACAAGTTGGAGGCAACTTTCTAGTAGCATTAACTAATTAGGTTGTTTCCAAGTTGAAGAGAAAATAAAGTGAGAGCAAAAACAGCAATGTGGCTGCTTTCAGAGGACAGCAAAAAGAAAGGGATTTACTGGCAGAGAAACAAGAAAATCAGCATTCAGCCTGCTCCACTCCTATCCACACAGCTGAGCAACTTTGGAGCCACAGGAAAACATGGGGGAGGATACAGATGGGCAGCACATGGCGGAGGTGGTTACAGGACCTGAAACTTCACGGGTTCTCAAGCCGACTTCTGTCTCTGCGACTTAGTCTCTGTGGAACCCTGAGCAAGATGCTCTGCCCCTCTGCTCCCCAGCTTCCTCCTTTGTAAAAGCGGGAGGTTGATTCCAGAAAACAATTTCCATTCTGTAAGAAAAGTCGCTAAGTTGTGTGTTGATATATGCAAGTTGTATGTTGATATATGCAAATTGCATGTTGATATATGCAAGTTGTATGTTGCTATATGCCCACTGACTGGGCACATATCACAAAGATGCCAAAGACAGAAAGATCTCATATGTACCAAGATGTTCGTAGCAACATTTTTTGTGTGTATATGACAGCCAACAACTAGAAACAAAGCAGGTACCTGTCAATTAAGAAAAAGCTGAAAAAATTGTGGGATATGAATGTAATGGAATATTATTGTGTCATGTTATTACTAATATGAAGAATTGAGAGAAACACTGGAAGACTCTTGTGAAATGAGAAAGTGAAGAAAGCAGGTGTGAGGAAACATCACACACAGTGACTATAATAATGTAAAAAGAGAGAAGAAAAGAAACACTAGACCAAAACCAAATGCTATGTAATTGTAATGACCCGTCTTGGCCCTGGAGAAGAGATGAGGAAATCCCTCCTTTCATCGCCAATTCAGAGATTCACCAACAATGCTCTAGCGGGGTTGTCTTTCTTTCTACACCTCCTTGAACGTTGACTTTTCCCATCTTTTGTCATCTTCACCAATTTATTAGGTGTGAGTTGAAAACTCAGAGTTATTTTGATTTATTACTCTCATTATTACTGACTTGAAACATTCCTTGATATATTTTTAATAGCTTGCAATCCTTTTGAGAACTCTTCAGTTGTATCCTTTGATCATCCATCTATTGGGGAATGGCTTTTAGTCTTAAATATTTCTGTTATCTACATATATGGAATATCAGATACTTATGGAGATATTTGATACAAAGATTTTTCCCCACTCAACTACTTTCTTCCTTTTCCTGAGTGCATTAATTTAGTCTGTGCAAAAGCTTTTCAATTTCATATAATTAAAATGCTTTATTTTATCTTTGTGATTGCCTCTATTAAGTTCCATTTTTTTTCCTGATTCTTCCTTATCTAGTCTGTTCCATTGATCTTCTCTATTTGTTAACTAGTACCAAAAATTTCAGTGATTGCTACTTTATAATATAATTTGAGGTCAATATAATTAAGGTTTCATGCTTTGTTCCTACCTTTTTAATCATTATTTTCTTATATTTTCTAGGTCTGTTATTTCTCCAAATGAAATCTGTTGTTTTGTCTAGCTCAGCAAAGTATCCCTTTGGTAGTTTGATTGGTATAGCACTAAATACCCATGATTTCTTACTTGCCAAATCTAATGGTCTTCTCTCATTCCTCTTCCTTCTAGATTTTTCTTCAGCATTTAACACTATTTACTTCACATTCCTCTATGGGTTTTTGTCACACTGTTCTCCCCTAGTTCTCCTTATATGTCTGACATCTCAGTCTCTCTTGGTAGGTCATCAGCTATATCGTGCCCCCTGACTGCTGGCATACCCCTGGGTCCTAGAACATCTTTTCTCTACCCCCCTACATTATTTCAAGGACCTTAGCCCATGATTTTAATTATTATTGCCATGCAGACAACTCCCAGATTGATATATCCAGTCCGAGTCTCTCTCCTAAGTTCAACAACTACCTGTTGGATGTTTCAAACTGGACACCCTCCCTGTAGACATCTCAAACTGATCATGTGCAGAATAGAACTCGTTATCTTTCTCCCTTAAATACCCCCCTCTTCTGAATTTCCCTATTTCTCGAGGATATCACCCAGGTGCAAAACCTTAGTGTCATTTTCTCCTTCTATACATCTAACCCATCATCAAATAGTTTTTTTTTTGTTTCTCCACAACATCTTTCTATTCTCTCTTCACAAAGCCACCGAACTAGTTCAAGTTCCCACTCCATCACCTTTCCCCTAAACCATTATAATTGTCCCCTGTGTGGTCTCCCTGCCTCTAGTGTCTCCATTATAGAAACTATCCTCCATACAACCAACAGAGTATTTTCCCTAAAACACAAGATTGACTATGTCACTCTCTTCCCCCAAGTAAAATCCAGTGACTACCTATCATTGTGAGGCTCAAATTCAAATCTCTCTGTGTGGCATTTATAGCTTTATTTTTACATTTATAGCCTTGCCCCAACCTACCTTTCTAGGCTTATTACTTATATAAATATATATGTATTACATATATGTGTGTATATATATATATATATTTTATTGTTGTTCTATCTTTCGGTCATCCCCAATTCTCTGCGAGCCCATAGACCATAACTGTCCAAGGGGTTTTCATAGCAAAAATACTGGAATGGTTTGCCATTTCCTTCTCCAGTGGATCCATTTTGTCAGGTAATCAGAGGTTAAGTGTCTTGCCCTGGGTCATCTGTATAGACTGGATGTGAACTCAGGTCTTCCTGACTTCCAGACTCAAACACACACACACACACACACACACACACACACACACACACACACAATTTCAACTATGAGAAATATCCCAGCCAGAGTTATTTCTCATCAATTGCTGACTCAGTCCTGGATCACAGTCCAATGGTGACATTTCAGCTCTCTCAGGATAGCAGTTAAGGTCTATTCTCAGAATAGAATTCAAAGAATAAGACATAAACTCTGTTCTCTCCAAATGTCTTTTCAGACTCTTCTCCACAACAATTAACTCAGTCTCTCAGGAAGAAGTTGCCCAGTCCTTTCTTTCTGCGCCTTCTTACACAGTCTCAGCCATGACAGGTGAATCTCTTCAAAAGACAATTAATTGCCTGTCGCTTTCCAGGCTTCTGTTCCTTTAAAGGTTCTGTAATAATATCCAAGGGCAGCTAGTTGGCAAAGTGGATAGAGTGCCAGGACTGTTTGCCTCAGTTTCCTCATCTGTAGAATGAGAAGGAGAAGAAAATAGCAAACAACTCAAGTGTCTTTACCAAGAAAACCCCAAAAGGGATCACAAGGAGTCAGACACGCCTGAAACAACTAGTAACAATGAACAAAAGAGTTGGACACACTTGAAATTAACAACAATAATACCTGAAGTCCTTAGAGAGGTTATTTAAACTGAGGTTACGTCAATGTCTGTACATGCATGTTGTCTCCCGCATTACAGTGTGAGCTCCTTGTAGGCAAGAACTGGTTTGCTCGTCTTTGTCTCTATAGCACCTGGAACACAGTACAAGCTTTATAAGTGTTTGCTGATTCCATGAGGTACTCTAACTCTGTCCTCATTAAAGCTTATTGTATTTCTGGCCTAGATGACCAAGATTAATGACTGAGAAGCTAATTGATGTGTCTTAATCATCTAAAATCCCGATAATGCTTTTTTAGTTTTTGTAAACACATCCTCGTGCTAGATGCGATTTTAGTAAGCATGCTCATTATTCCATCATCTAAGTCGTTAATAATTTTTCCACCTGTGGAATATTCCCCATACCAGGCCCAGGAGAATCACCCACTATCCAGGTAGTGGAAATACAGAAAAAAAAAATCAAATAAAAGAATCCCTGACTTCAATAGCTTGCATTCTACTAGAAGAAGCAATGTGTACATAGGTAAATCAACATAAATTAGATAGTTAGCCCTGAGAAATCACTGCTAGGCATGAGGGTCTAGAGTATTGTACCTACTCCCTCTCCTTGAGGGACCCTTTATTTTGCAAGAAAGGGAGCGAACCCTGAGAGTGAGATCATTCTCTTTTTATCTACTCATTTTTCAGCTCTTTTAGTTTAATGGCCATTAAGAGGAACATCTTGTTGTTTCTAAGTGCCAAGTCCCTTGAGTCCGGCATAGTGAGGATGGAAGCAGGAAGGTCAGTTTTGTGCTTACATATACAATACTGAGCTCTAGATTGACAACATTCTGTGTTCTCAACCCCCATTTCAAAGATCTGTGACTTTCTCTATGTGGGTACTCCCTCCACTGATGCATATTGCAACCCTTCTAGGACTCAGCTCATGGTCTTCATGAATGCTCTGGTTGAAAAAGTCATTACCTGGTAGCTACCCTAGTGACAGGCTTCTCCAAACTTAGCTAGGCTGGTCTTCAGATATAATGTTCATTCGCAGGCCCATAAAGCCTTCCCAGCTTGGCATAATTCGATTCAAACATTATTAGGTGCTTACTATGTACAGGGCATGGTGCCAGGGGCTGGGTGTACAAGGATGAAAAGTTGACAGTCCCGGACCTGCCAAGGTTTGTGCTTCCAGATCTCAGGGTCACCTCCATGCCATGATGAAGCCTTGAAATAGGACCCTAGTGGAGGTTCTCAGTCATTAATCTAGGTAATTATTCCCAACACTAAAAGGTAATCATGAAAGAGAGACAAACTCAACCACATTCAGGGCTCGTTGAGCACAAACTATTTCCTGAGTGTTTTGGGCACAAAAAAAGCCAACTGAGCATTTTGCCGAGAGTACTCCCCTCTTCCCCAATTATTAAACCCATGTGTATTTCAGGGAAATTTAATCCGTCTGTTTCAGATTCATTTACACTTAACTCATCAAAAGGTTGTTTTGTAAGAGTCTGATGCACAAAACCCCTCATGAGCCCTTTTTATAAGCCACTTTAAGCTCCTTTCCAAGAATTAGGAAGCTTCACGTTGCCAAGAATAAACAAACTTCAACCCCCACAAGGTTCAAGTTTGGTTCAGAACTCTAGATCCATAAGGTTTGAAGAAAGTTATGTGTTTGGTTTAACTCCATGTGCCCTTACCATTATAAACCCACCAGAGAAAACCCTCCACCCAGTACATAGATTCTCATTGTGGATTGTGTTTAATGATCACTTCCAACAATGGTTTATTGGAAAATCTTGTTCATGTTAACTAGACAAGCAGGACTTTGGGATTTTGTGGTTGCTGATTTATATAAAAATCAAAAAATGGACTTTGGGGGCCTTTCCCTTTTAAGAATCCTTTAATGCGCATGTAGACCAGGGCCACTATTTGATTGACTAAACAGAAGAGATGACTGGGCCAATTAATTAATTTCAGAATCACAGAGTTAAAAAGGACATTAGGGGCCATTTAGTGCAATCTGTGCTTAAAAAGGAAGCCCTGCCATAATACATACTACTTTCTCCCCAATAAAGTGTAAGTTCTTGGGGGTAGGGGCCATTTCGTTTTTGTCTGTAAGTATTTGTCTATAAGTATTTATTAAGCCTCTATGTTCCTACAGCTGATGATACAGGTACAAGAATTAAACATTGCCAACTGGCAATGAACTTACATTCTAATGGGAGGAGACAAGCACATATAAAAATATATACTGCATAAACATAAAGTTAATAAATATATGTGTATATATAAAATGTGTATAGTAGTTAAATACAAGGTGGCATTTGTGAGGAAAGGCACTAGCAATTAAGGGATCAGGAAAAGCTTCATGCATAAGATGGTACGTGACCGACATCTTAAAGGAAGAGACTGAGATGGTGGCAAAGAGGGAGTTCATTCTAGGCATGGGGAATGACTGGTACAAAGATGCAGAAATGGGAGAAGGAACAAAGAGAAGGCCAAATTGCCTGGATGACAGGAGTGATATTGGGTACTGATGTCCAATGAGACTGGGCAGATAGGCTGGGGCCAGGTTGTGAAGGGCTTTAAAAGTTCAAAAGAGGAATTTATATGTTATCCTAGAGGCCATAGGAAGTCACTGCAGTTGATTGAATAGGAGGGTGACCCACACTTAAGGGAAATGACTTTGACAGCTGGGTAGAGGATAGACCGGAATAGCGAGAGACTTGAGGCAGTGAGACCAATTAGGAGGTTGTTACGATAATTTAGGCAAGAGATGATGAGGGTCTAAACTAAGATGGTGTTTGTATGAGCACAGAGAAGGGATCAGGTGTGAAAGTTGGTAGGAACAGTAAGACTTAGCAAACAACTGGATTGGGAGAGAAGGAGTCTGGGACAATGCCAAGATCACAAAACTGAGGCATCCTTGTGCCTGATATAGTATGGGTCATATTGTTGAATTCAACCGAATTCTTGACAAGTCATCACTCAAACATAGCTTGAAGATACCCTCTGTCTTCAAACTTTATCTCCTCCTATGCAGACAAGCACAATAGTCTCTTAATTATCCGTGCTGCTTCAGGCTTTCTTCTGAACAATCCATCTTCCACATAGATTCCAAATTGATATTACTAAGGCAGAAGTCTGACTGTGCTATTCCTCTTCTGAAGAATCTTCACCAGCTCCCTCTTGCCTCTGGAATAGCTTATAAATGCCTCTCTGTGGCACCTTGAGCCATCACAAACTATCTTCAACCTACTTTTGGAGGCTTATTCCTCATTATTATCTTTCATGCACTCTGCATCCTATCCAGATTGGGTGGAATTCTGAAATGTGCTCTGGAGTCAACCTGGGTTCAAATCCCACCTGCCATAGTTGCTATCCGGGTGACATATGAGTGAGTTGTTGAATGTCTCAAATGAGTAGGTTTGAATTAGATGACCTTTGACACCCTTCCAGACTAAGATACTCCCCAGCTCTGGGCATTTTCCCTCCACCCTCAAAATTACTTTGTATTTACTTATGTACATGCCATTTCCACTCAGTAAAATGTAAACTCCTTGAGGGAAAGGATTGTTTTCATCTTTGTAACCCCAGGGCTTGGAACAAGCTTGGAACTAGCAGGACCTTAATATAAATGTTCATCGAATGAATGAACCTACAGCCTTCCATGGCATCCCATTCCACCCAGAGAAAGGTCTAAATGAATATTTGCTTCTCTATAACAAGATGACATAAGGATCTTTGTAACTTCCACCCAGGTCTCCAAAGCCTGCCTTTTGGTGGGACCAAGTAGATGTCTATTCCCTCTTTTACCTTAGAATACTTGAAGATACATGATATGTCCCCTCATTCAAGGTGTGCTACCTCCACAGAGACCCAGAGAGGAGGCAAGGCCAGATGGTGACTAATAGAGGGCCCAGACAGCCTGTGCCTGAGCCACAGAAAGAACCAGGGCCAGACTAGGCAGGCCCACCCAAGACACACATGGTAGATAGAGAAGGAGCAACTAGAAAGACCTCTGACACATACCGAGCAAGTCATTCAGCTCAGGAAACTCTCCAAGATTGTAAATGGAAGAAAAGCTGGCCATGTGCTTTGGTAGGGGGAGTATCCTTACTGGGATGTTCACTTTGTGTTCTTGTTATTTAGCTGCTTTCAGTCATGTCCGACTCTTCATGACCCTCTTTGGGGTTTTCTTGGCAAAGATCCTGGAGTGGTTCCATTTCCTTCTCTAGTTCATTTTACAGATGAGGAAGCTGAAGCAAACAGGGTTAAGTGACTTGCCCAGGGTCACACAGCTAGTGAGTGTCTGAGGCCAGATGTGAACTCAGGTGTTTCTGACTCTAGGGCCAGTGCTCTATCTACTTCACTACCTAGCTGTTCTGTAGGGAAGTTTCCTGCAGATGTGTCAAACTTGGGGCCCAGTGACTGCAAAGGACCAGCAAAAAACCCCCAGTGAAGCCTGAAACAGATTAAAATGGAATTGGTAAATTTTCTAATTACAAATTGAGATTAAAAGATAATTGGGAAACTTAACAAAATAAACAAAAATACAATACAACATAGATAATGTTAATTTGTAGTTTTCTAAATAGCTGTACAGCTCTCCAGGATCCAGTTTCTATTTGAGTTTGATACCTGCATTGAAATCAAAGGTCTGAACCACCTCCTTCCACTCCCTCCCTGTGCCACCCACCAAAAGAGAGAGAGAGAGAGAGAGAGAGAGAGAGAGAGAGTTCATATTGGAGTAAGTATATAACAAGGAGGAGAAGTGTGGGGATGACAGACAGGTAGAAGAAAATGTATATATTTGACATAGAGAGATAGAAGGAAGGAGGCAGAGAACAGGGAAAAGAAAGTATACAAAACATATTAAAGTTATGAAAAACAGCCCTGGCTGTCACGTTCAGGACCTAAAGTGACTATGATTGAACCTACAGAAGGAAAAAAAAAACAACCTAATACTATAGATTGTGAATTTCAGAGAAATAGACTAAATGTGTTTGATGTGGCCAGATAAATTTGTGTTATCTCTGCTCAGGGATACTGGGAGGTGCAGAAAATGATAGTGGGGATGAGCAATGGCCAGCTGTCAATTCTAGGATCTAAATATTAGAATTTTCATCAAAATGTCTTTACAAAACTGATGTTGAAGAACGTACTGTTTTTCATGGTCTTCCCTTGATGGTTCAGAAGGTACTGGACTTGGAATCCAAGGGTATGGGTTAAATCTTGCCTCCACTGCTTAGTACCTGCGTGACCCTGGGGGCATCATTCACTTCTCTGCACCTCATTTCCTCTTCTATAAAAGGAGGAGGTTGCATTTACTGACCTCTTAAGGTTGCCTCTATCTCTAAATCTATGATCCTATGAGAAGCAAATGTTCTTTTTTGGCACCTGATTTCCTACTTTAGAATAACCATATGGAAAAATGCATACAGAGTTATTCCCCGCCTTGCTCTTGGGTCTTTCAGCATTTGAGTTGTAGATCCAAATTGGATTTTCTCAAATATTTCGTGAGTCACAGGGAACAGTATTGCTGTTTGGAAATAATTTGTCTAGGAAAAAAAGCACCAAACCTATCAACAAAGTGGAGGAGGAAGGGGGCGGGGAGCAGAGTGGGAGGGAAGGAATGAAGGATGGGGGAGGGGAAAGAACACAACTCCATTCGACCCAAGAGGTGAAATGAGAGATGAAATGGAAAGAGATGAGACTAAAAACATGCAGAATAATCTCAGTTGTTTCAAGCCAGGGGCATCAGAAAACCCAATGTCAGCAAGATCCAGGGAGTTCCTCAGGGACATGTGAAAGACAAGATGGGAAGACAGCCGGTGATGGGCACCGACAGCTGGCTGCCCTTACAACTGGAGATGGAGCTGCAATTATAGACAAACATGGTGTCCTGCAGAGAGGAGGGCAGCTTTGTTAGCACTTCTGCAAATTTGACAAGCTAGGACAAGAAGCAATTCTCCTTCCATCAGTGGGCCAAGAAAAGAAACAGGACAGAAGATCTCACATTAATTCATTCCTTCTGGTCTGAGCTGTTAAAGAAATCCAAGAGAATTCACAGCAGCCCCATAGGCAGAGATACGGGAGAAGGGAAGCCAGTATAGTATTGGAAGTAGCAGACGGGTCAGAAAGTTTGAATGCACCTGGGGACCATTGCATCCTGGGAGCAAGGTGGATATGACCCATGCACACAGCTTAGGACAGATATCAGAAACTGGGAGAGGAGTGCTATGGTGGATGAGCCTTGGGATTCCTATCTAATAAGGCACTGAGAGGGAACGCTCTCCCAAGCAGAAGACCTCTCAAAAATGGGAATAAAATGTAGGCCCAACAGATAAAGAGGCCCATCTCAAGGAATTGCCAAAGGAATATGAGGTCTGCTTTGGGGGGGACAACAATGAAGTTTATAGCAGCTGAAGGGAAATGGCTATTGCCTGGGCACACATGTACTCTCCTCTCATTGATCAGCCCATTGGTCAGAAAGAATAATACCCCTAATGTATCCAGTACAGGGTTGATAGGACTCTTGTAGGTATAAAAACACACTAAGAGGCAAGAGGCCAAGATACAAGCTCAGTGGCAATTCTATGATCCAACTATGCTGGCCTCCGAGCCAGTACTCACACACAATGTTCATCTCCAGACTGCTTTTGTACTTGCTGCCTCTACCCCCACCGGGCTTCCTTCAAGACTCTGCTCACGTCCTCACATCCCACCTTCTGCAGGAAGCCTTTCTTAGTTCTGGTGCCTTTTTCTGAGATTTTCACCCATTCAACTGTGAGCTCCTTGACAGAAGGAACTGCCTTTACCTCTTTTTGTATCCCTAGCACTCAGTAGAGTGCCTGGCACATAGTAAGTGGTTAATAACTGTTCATTGATTGATTGAGTTTACTTCCCATTTATGTCTATATATATTACATATATATATGTATATATATACACACATATACGTATATATGTGTGTATACGTGTATATGTATATGAGTGGGTATATATATATATATTGTGTGTATATACATACACACATTCATGCATGTATGTATATACCCACTCATGTTACAGATGAATTAACCCTGGAAAGGTCATGTTCACATATTGAATTAGTGGTAGATTTAAGGCGAGAATTCAAGCCTGCTGACTTTTATTCTTTTCCCTGAAAAAAGAGGAGGCTCTAGATTTCTTATTATATATAGCATAAAAGTTGGGCCAGTTATCAAAGACTGAGTCACTCTGTGTTTTGATTTCTATTCACTGAGAAAGTTGAATGTTATACCTTTTGCCGCATAATGGGAATGAAAAAGATTAAAGGTGGAGATATCCTCTTTTCTCTCTCTTTCTTCATTGCCCCTTTTGAGAATCCCATCTACTCTCATGGATGTAATAGTTACCTTTGTACCAATGACTTCCAAATCTATATATTCAAACTTAATCTATCTCCCGAACTTTAGAATCCCTTGAATGTCTCCTAAGTCTTTCAAACTCAGTATGTCCAAAATGGAAATCGTATTCTTTGCAAAACCTATTCTTCCTCTAAACTTCCCTATTTCTATTAAAGGCATCTCCATTTTTCCAGTTACCCAGGTTCATAACTTCAGAGTTAATCTCCATGCTTTTCTCTTCTTTAACACTCACATCAGGTCAGTTGCCAAGTCTCCCTGTTTTTACCTCCAGAACAGCTCTCACACCTGTCCTCTTCTCACCGCTCACACCACTAGCCACTCCCCTTGTTGAGACCTTTCATCACCTCTTGCCTAAATTGTTACTATAGTTTCCTAATTTATCTTCCTGCTTCCTGGGTCTCTAGCCTCTCCAATTCATCTTCCACACAATCGTCAATGCCTAAAATGCAGATTAGATGATGACATTCTCTGCTCAAAAATCTTTGTTGTCTCTCCATTGCTTCTAATATAGGCTAAATATATAAGCTCTTTATATTGGCATTTTGAACAGTTCATAATCTACTCTTCCAGTCTTATTTCCTATGACTCCCCTTAACACATCCTCCATGCCAGTCAGACTGACTTCTTTATCACCTTCAAGCTCTTGTGCATTCAGGTCTCTAAACCTGAAATACCTTCTCGCCTCACTTCTGTCTCTTAGAACCCTGAGATTCCCCCCAGGGTCAGCCCTTATTCTTCCTCCTACATGAGACACCTCGTTATCCCATCAGTTGTTAGCATTTTCTCCCTCCTACAATTCTTGTGTGTTTACTTCATATAAACTTTTTTATATACTTACTCGAATGCAGATCATATGGTTGAGTAGATTGGAAGCCCCCTGAGGGCAGGTATTGTTTCTTGGATTTTTTTTTTCTCTTTGTATTTCCAGCAACGAGCATAGTGCCTCACATATAACAGGCTCTTAAATGCTTGGTTAATTCCATGTGTTTAGAGTCCTCCCCACCCCCAAAGGCGTAGAGCAAGCTGATTGTTTCCCATAAGTAGGTTATCCATTTTGCAGATTCCTTTCATCTAAGAAATATTTACAGGGCACTTGTTAGGTGCTAAGTGCACTGTGTTTCATTATGTGAGGTGACATGTACACAAATAATAATTATATAAGACAATGTTTGATGAATGATGCCAAGTGCTATAGGACTCTACAGGAGAGAGAAATCACTTCTGGATGAGGCAGTCAGGAGAGGCATCAGAGAAAGTAGCATTTATGCCAGGCCTCAAAAGTTGAACAGGATTTTTATAAGCAAAGATAATCTGAAGGATGGATCATAGTATCATGATAGAGTTGGGATGGACCTTGGATTTTCAAGTCTCCCCATTTTAGAACTAAGGAAAAACAGACCCAGAGAGGTTAAGTGACTTGTTTCAGGTCACACAGTAAATGTCTGAGATATAATTTGAACCCAGGTCTTCCTGGTTCCAAGTCCAATACTTTATCCTCTTCAACAAGCAGATGAGGGAAAGACATTCCAAGTTGAAAGAATCCCATGGATAATCAATCAATTAATGACAAAATTATCTATTACACACTTAGAGTGTATTTATCACAGGGCTAGGCATTGTGATGAATGCTGGGGATAAAGGGGAGGAGTCAGGATATTCAAGAAATGGGTGGAGCATGAGATTCATTAAGGGAAGTGGTGGGAGCTAAGCCTGTAGAGCTTGGTTAGTATCAGGCAGTGGAGGGTTTCAATGTTGGGCTGAGGAGCTTGAACTTTGGGGAGTCATTGAAGGTCTTTGAGCTGGGGAGTGACATGTATATTAAGAAGACTCCCCTGGCAACTCTGCCAAGGATGGCAAGAGGAAGAGAATTGTGGCAAGGCAGCCAGTTAGGAGGTGTGATTCCAAATAAGGGTTTGGGAGATGCAGATGTGAGAGAGATTTCACATGATGTATCAATCCCTGAATTATTTTAGCTGGAAGAGATTAACAGAACTTCAGGGAAATCACAAAATATCCCAGCTGGAAGAGACCGCAGGGACTTGGCTTAATCTACACTGAACTAAAATTCCTCTACCACCTACCCATCAAGTAACCATTCGACTTTGCTTGAATACCTTCACTGAGGGGAGACTCACTACTTTATGAAGCAAACTATTTCACATAGAGATCGCCCTAATTGTCATGCAAGGCAAAACATCTCAGGCCTTAATTTGCTTCTTTTCAACTCCCACCCATAGCTCCTAGTTCTGCCTCTGGGGCCAAATACAACAAGTCTAGGCATTTCAAGCCCATCACCATCTGGCTCCATCCTATCTTTCCAGACTGATTCCATATTATCGTTCCCTGCATGTACGCTGCCTTCCAGCCACACTGGCCTGTCTACTGTTGCCCATGCAGGATATTCCGTCTCCAACATCTTTGCACAAGCTATTTCCCATGCTGAGAATGCCTTGTCTCCTTATGTTGGTCTCTTACAACCCTTAGCTTCCTTCAAGGCTCAGCTTAAGTGAGACCCCCCGAAATGAGAACTTTCCCGACACTCTCCCTTGGTTGTCAGTGTGCCTCCTCCCCATTATTTTGTATTGATTTCTTTGTTTCTTCCTGTAAAATGTAGACTTCTTGAGGGAAGGAATTGTTTTATTTTTGTTTCTGCACCCCCCCCCCAAAATTTAGTACAGTGCCTGATATACACAGTAGGCATTTAATAACTGCATATTGATTGAAAGGATGGCTTCTCAGATAGAGGAGTGGGGAGAGATGCATCTGGGAATGAAGGTTATGTAAAAACAAAAGACCTCAATAAAAGTGTTCAACAATTTAAAAAAATAGATGATTGCTGCATAAATTGCTAAGCCCCAAGCCTTTACTGAGCACTTACTGTATATCAGGCACCATGCTAAGCAAGGGGGATGTACAAAGAAGGGCAAAACTGGAGTCTCTGCCTTCAGGGAACTCACTATCTAACTGAAGAGAGAACAAGAAAACAGGTACAAACAAGATTGATACAGATGGAAGGTAACCTCAGAGGGGAGAGGCCGTGGTGGTGGGGTAGGAGATGGAAAAGGTTAACTGTAGAGTGTGGGATTGGAGCTGAGTCTCCCAGGAAGATAGAGAAGCTAGGAGTATGGACATTGTGAAAGAAAGAAGGGCCATCCTTTTACTGGCAGCCCATCAAAGAATGGGTTATTACCCAATCAATGACCCATCAAGAAGGGTCATCATCTATCCAGCATGGGGGGTAGGAGGGGAAGGAAAAGGACAGGAACATTTTTTGTGACTAGCCTGCATGCCCCTGTTACCCAGAATTCTTCTACATTCACCAAATTCACATCAGCCTACATATGCACTGTGTTTGCAAACTAGTTGGCTGTTAATTCAAGCATAACCTCACTAGGGACATCTACCTGCTGCAATCAAACAAAAAGTCATGAGGAAGCATACCAGAACAGAGTATCAGCTTTCTGTACATTTCTAATATTTAGGTTTCTCCAGCCTAGGAGTGAAAATCAAGTAATCGGTGGAACCTGTAGACATAAGATGTGAGTTCAAATCCCAGATCTTCCACTTGCTATCTGTGTGGCCTTGGCTAAGTCAGCTCACCTCTGTGGGTCACAGTTTCTCCATCTGTAAAATGTAGTGGAAGGGCCTCTGAAGGCCCCTTCTAGCTGGAGATCTAAGATGTTATTGTCCTACATGGGATTTCCCTCCAAGGTCACAACTAGAACAATTTTTAAAAAGAAGCTTGGGGGATATTTGGAATTCTGCTGGGGTGAGGGCTGGGGGTGGGAAGAAGCTCTTCCTGTCTTGTAGGATAAAGATGGATTGGTTTCCATGGTGGCTTCATTAAAAGATAAGAGTTTCTTTGCAAGCTGGCTTGGTTAGTTATAAACCAGATGGACCAAATGGCTATGAGAGGCTGTTTTACATGAGATATGATATGGTGAAAGGTATGAGGGAGAAGCCTTTCCCCACCCCCACCTCCCACCTAGCCAGCTGATCCCTCAGTGATCTGAGCTGTCACCCTGGGGCTGCTTAGCATTTGGGTCACCTCTCTCAGCTCTTCTAGGGTTAATATAGAGACCAGCTGTGACAGGTGTAAAAGGATCTATATTTAGGACGGGAAGTGACTTGAAGAACCAAGAGAGAAAAACAGAAGGGAGGCAGCTTGGTGGAGTCATAAGGGCAGTCAGTATGGGGTGAGGAGAAAATGGGGTTTGAACCCCACTCCAGACAAATATTAGTTGTGTGACCTTCAGCAAGTGGTTTAAATTTTCTGAGCCTCAGTTTGCCTTTCTGGTAAATGCAGATAATAATGCCACAATAATGCAGGGACCACTGTGAGAGTCAAGGAAGATCTCCTACATAAAGTAGTACATCTACAAAAACACAAGCTAGTACAGGAAGGGAACAAGCATTTATATAACACCTACTATGTGCCAGGCACTATGCTAAGGGCTCTGCAAATATTAGCTCATTTGATCCTCACAACAACCCTGGGAGGTAAATGCTATTATCACCCCTATTTTATACCTAAGGAAACCGAAGCAGACAAAAATTAAGTGACTTGTCTTGGGTTACACAGCTAGTAAATTTCTGAGGCTGGATTTGAACTCAGATCTTCCTGACTCCAGGTCTAGCATTCAGTGAACCACCTCACTGCCCACTTAGACAGTTGGTAGAGAGGCGCTGAAAGGTTAAGTCACTTGCCCTGTATCATAGTGCCAGAATATATCATAGGCTGGACTTGAATACAGGACTTTCTGATTCCAAGTTTGTCTCTATCTAACTTAAGAAGGTTAAGTTGAAGAACAGTGGTTGAACTACTTTGGTGGAGGGAGTTCCCTCTCTATGCCAATGAAATCCGAGTTCCAGTCCAAAACAAAGATTATACACCAGGGAGAGTCCTTCACCACTGCTCAATAATAGGTACAGAAGCCATCAGGACCATGAATCCCTGGTAAAAGATATATTTCTATCTTCTCTCTCCCTCTCCCTCTTTCATTTTTTAAAGATGATTATAAGTTCTCTCTTGGACTAGCTAGAACTATTAAGGTCTAGAACTGTTAAAGAAGGATGCTGAAATACTGACCATCCCCAGCTTTGTCCTCATTAGGATTCTCTGCCCTGCTGAGAAAAAAAGGAAATCAATTCTTCCAGTGGAAGTACAACTCTCTTGGCACCATACTCTCTCCAGCTACAAGACTAAGATGCTGTCATAAGTTGCTTTTCCCTCTTGCACTTGAAAGTGGTTCCAGGCTGTACTTCATCAACCATGTCCCTGGACATGACCTCATTTGGGAAATGAGCCCATAAAATGGGAGTGCTTACTAATGTACCACTGCCAGGCACTTAAAAAAACTTAGAGATTAACCTAAAGGACTAAGAGGAACACTTGTGTTTTCTCAAAGTTTGTTTGGACAAAGAGATGGGTATATTTCAATATTTCACTAGTTGCATGATCTCATGGGGGTGGATACTCTCTCTTGTGAAGCAGATCCCAAGCCATCCACACCCTCTCATCTTATGTGACTCTTGTCCACACCTTTCCATAAATCCTCTATGAAGGATCCACCCAACACCCTGTAGACCTTTGAATATTTTATGGATACCAGTATAACATTTAGAATGTCCTTCTGTTATCCTTCATTCTCACTACATTTTCAGCCCACTCCTTTTCCCTGTCATATGTATCTTGGATGACATCTATTTTTTGCCACTTTTCATATTTAAGTTCTCCTTGGCAATATGCTTCAGCTATTTACCCATACCATATATCTTGCCATTGGCCTTTGGATCATCTATAGTAGTGATTCTTCTGAGATCATGACATCCCATGATTCAAAGCTATATAGCATCATTAGGGAAAATAGTGGTATTCAAAAGATGGACTTCCATGGCAATGAATGTAGTGTGACTTGGAATCATTAAAAGTTCTGTACAGTTTCCCAAATACTAGCAAATACAGTCTCCTCTTTATTTTGGTCTTAGTTCATTGTCCATATGTGGTATCCAGCACTTAGAGCAGTGCATAGAACATAATAGGCACTTAATAAATGCTTATCGTCTGGCTGACTGCCCAAGATACATGTAATGGTCTAATTAAGAGGATAACCTGTCTAATGCATATATGGATAATATGTATTTTTCATCCACTTTGGATTTCCCCTGTTGATGGCTAGGTCAATTTATTTTGAGTGGGTGTAGATTTCACTTAGAAGTCCCGGTACTCTGAGGTTTGATGAAATTAGCACATTGTCACTTACAAACAGGTCCATCTGTAGAATCTTTCCAAATATACAGACATTCTTTTCTCTTTGCATTTTACATAGAACATCTTTTAGGAAAAATAGTAACTATCTTTGGTGAGCATTGACACTTTGCTGCATGTTGACACTAGATCTTTGGACAAAGTTTATTTTTCTGTTGTCATATTTTCCATAGAGTCTGGAGACAAAGTAAATGCTTTACTGGGGAATGGCTAAAAAAATTGTGATGAATGTAATGTGACATTACTGTGCTGAAAGAAAAGATGAGCGTGAAGAATACAAAGAAACATGAGAAGACATATATGAACTGATTTAAAATGACTTAAGCATAACCAAGAGAGCAATATACATGTTGACAGCAAAAGTGGAAGTGGAAAGTACAACAGAAGAGGATGAAGCTAAATGCTCTAGAATTATAATGGCCTAGCTTGGCCTTGAAGAGGAGAGGAGGAAATGTACATCCCTTTCCTTACTGAAGAGGTAGAAGACTATAGGTATGGAACACTGTAAGTTTTGCAGAACTAATTTTTTTCTCCACCCCACCCCCCTTTCTTGCTTTTTCTTTTTTCACAGCTTAGCTCTTTTAATCAATTTAGCCTCAGGTCAATTTAGCATTTTGGCTTGCCATACACACATCATCATGGACTCCTTTTGAGCTTCTAGTCCACTAAAAACCCCAGATTTTTTTCTGATGATTTCCTGAATTCCTCCCCTCCACTTTTAAGGTTAATTTCTTGAATCTCAGTGTAATACTTTACATTCATCCCTATTGAGTAAAAAAAAAAAAAAACATTTAATGCCAGGCACTGTTCTGTACATAGTGAAGTAAAGGAAACAGTACCTGCTCTCCAGGATCTTACATTCTTTTAGGGGAATCAACATTGACACATAATGAGATACAAAAAATATATTAAAGTACAAAGTAATTTCAGGGAGAGTAATTAAGACTTCATGTTGGAGGTGGCCCTTGTCTTGATCATCGAAGGAAGTTAGGGATTCTAATGGGGGAATTTGAAGATGGAGCACATTTCACGTGTGGGCATCAGCCTTTGCAAAGGTATGAAATGAGATATGGAATGTTGTATACAAGAAACAAGAAGACGAATTTGGCTGGACCAAAGAGTGCAAGAAAGTTAATGGTGTACCAGAAGACTTAAGAGGTACGTTAGAGCTTGATTCTGTAGGGCTTTCAATGACAAAGCATATTTTATCCTAAAATCTATAGGGAGCCTTTGGAGTTCTTTGAGCAGGGGGATGACATGGTCAGATCTGAGATTTAGGAATATCACTTTGGATTATGTGTGGAGAAGGAAGCAAGAAGACCAAATGGAAGGCTATTACAATTGTTCAGGCCAGAGGTGGTGAAAGCCTAAGCTAGAGTGGTAATTGTATGAGCAGAGGGAAGGGGATGGATGCAAGAGATGTTTTGGAGAAAGAATTGGAAAAGGCTTGGCAACCTGATCGAATGTAGGGGATAAAGGAGAATGATGAGTTTAAGATGACTCTGAGGTTGAGGGCCTGAGTGACTGGGACAGTGGTAGAGGCCTCAACAGAAATAGGAAAGCTAGGGAAAGGTGTAAAGACAATGTATTCATTTTGGACATAATGATTTTATTGTGCCTACTAGACATTCATTTGGAAATGTCTAGCAAGCATTATGTTTACTTCTCCTCTCACTTACTTCCTAATGCCTTATGACCTAGCTTCCTGCTTCATCACTCAACTGAAAATACTATTGTGAGAGTCACCAAGGATATTTCTTAAACTAATTTCTCCTTCTTCTTGACTTCTTTGCATCATTTGAAACTGTCAACCACTCTCTCTTTCTGGATAGTCTCTCTTATTTTGAGTTTTGTTGACCCTGCTTTCTCTTGGTTCTCCTTCTATTTGTCCACTCCTTTTAAGCGTCCTTGGCTGGATCATCATTTTTTTTCCTGCGGACTACATGTGAATATCTCAAATGTCATCGGCAACTCTCAAGAAGCCAGGATATAAGGAAATGAGTGAGAGGAGGAATAGAGATGAGAATCTTTCTAGATCTTTTCCAATTTTCTGTGTTCATTGTCCACCTTTAAGTTTCATCCTTTAATTTCCCCTGGGATGATCTGGCTTAGTTTGGTCTCTCTTAAGCCTTCTGCAAACTTGATTTTTTCCATCCACTAATTCTTATTGTCTTATAAGATGATACTGTTCATAATCTTCCACCCGTCCCCCCCACAAGATTTTACAAATTCATTTATATGCTAAATTGGTATAGCCCTATATCTCAGCTTGGAACAAAAAAATCAAGTAATTTCTGGCTGAAATAGTTTCTAAGTTCTTTTGATCTCCTTGTAATGAATGTGGATTTATATCATTAACCTTCCTTTGGAAATTGTGTGGCTGTCTGTTCTTTTTCTGTTTCTTATTTCCCTCTTTTTTTTCTATTAACAACTTGTTGAAACAAATGAGGTTGAACTTCATTCAATTCTACATTACATCTCTTATTTTTATTTTTTTTCTTCTAATTTCATGTTGATTTGGATCTTTGCTCTAACAAGTTGGTGGCCTGACTGCACATAGAAACTTGACTCAAAAATAACTCCGCACCTAGTAACCAGTCATTTCCTGTCAGTTAAAATACAAGGTGACCCAAAAGTCTGATAGGTCACCTCTCTATCCCCTACTCCATGATACTTCTTTTAGCAGAGAAAGCAGAAATAAATATAAAAATTAAGCAGAAATGTCTTCTTCTTTGCCATCATTATCCCAATGCACCATGAGCAGAGATTCCATCTCTTGTCTGGTCTCTTTTCCACAAGAAGATAATTGTAGCTTATGCACCAACAACTTGCTCGGGATGCAGAAACTGAGAAAGGCTTCTCCAAATGAAGTCAACATCCTTCTTGGCATTTGTTATATACGAAGGTGGCCAGAGGAGATTACAATGTCTTGTTGAAAAAAAATGTAGTTGAGGATATAGAAATGAAAGACCCCTAGACTAACCAGAAGCTTCATTCATTCTTTGTATCATAAATATTTTTTCAAGAAAAAATTGAGAAGCTTCAAATTACTAATAATAAGAGAAATTAAATCAAAACAGTTCAGAGGCTTTACTTCATACACAGCCAACTGGCAAAGATGACAAAAGATGGGAATAGCCAATGTTGGAAGGTTGTGGTAAGATGGCCACACTAATACATTGTTGGTAGAGCTATAAATTGATCTCACCATGTGAAAAATCATTACGTATTTATGTGAAGAGAGTGATTACAATGTGCATACCCTTTGACGCGGAGATCTCATTGCTAGGAATATACTTACCCCAAGGATGCCAGGGATAAAAAGAAAGGTCTTATCTACACCAAAATACTTATAACATCATTTATTGTAGTATCAAAGGGCTGGAAACAAAGTAAATATCCATCAATTGGGAAATTACTAAACAAGTTATGAAACATCAATCTGGGGTATACTGAAGCCAACTCTAAATAGCCAATTGTTAAATTTTCAACATGACCATTTATACCTCAGAAATCAGCAACACTACAAATCAGGGCTTGATTTATTGTTTTGTGGATTGTCTAGACTTAAGAAAGTGATGGAGAAAATATTAATAATGCAAATTAAACTAAAATGTATGTTGTGCATACATTTTTCAGAGAGCCAGTTGTTAAATATTTATCAGCATAACCCTGAATGTAATGTAATATTTCTGAACTGTAAAAAATAACAAATATAAATAATATATGGAAGCACAGGAATATATGAAATGGAGGAAGAAGAAACAGGAAAACCACGTATCGAACAGTTGCAATAATATAAATAGAAAGACCAACAACAAAATAATCAAAAGCAAATGATATAAAATTAAATAACCAAGCTTGGCTCCAAAGAAGAGATATGATATGAGAAAGCACTTCCCTGCTGCTTCTTTCCAAAGGTGAAATTATGGGGGCAGAATACTTCATATAACGTCAGATGTATATACGTTAATTTTGCCAAAACCTTCATCTGCTCATCTATGAAATGATAGGGTTGGATTAGATCACCCCTCAGTTACCTTCTAGCTGTAAATCTATGACCCCATGAACTGTTTAGTCTTTGTCATAAGGAATTGCTCTCAGGGAGAATGGAGAGATATTTGGGGGAATGTAAAATGATGTGCAAACAAAAGAGAACTGAAAAAAAATATTTTTAAAAAGAGAATAAAAAAAAGAAAAGATTGGTAAGTAATTTTGGTGCCAGAGAAGAGATGAAGAAATAGATTTCCTCCTTCTCGGAGGAGAGGTAGAGGCCTATGGATGCATGATTGCATGAGACGAAGGTTGTGGTTTTGTTGCTTGACTTGGCTTTATTATCTTTTATTACAAGGAAGAATTCATTAGGGAGGGCAGGGTATGTGTGGAAATCGCTGTGGAATAAGAAACAAAGGGCATCAGTAAAACTTTGTTATGTAAAAAGAAAGCAAGAGAGGAAAAAGAAGATTGGTAATTAGAAAAAAATGCTGTTTGAATTCTTGGCATAGCATTTTGCCAGTGACATCTCTTGGCATAACCCCACTATCTCAGTCCTGAAAAAAGCTTGGAAATCAGCCAGGTATACAGGCCATCTTTATGAAGACATTTGCAATCTTTCAAATCCAGGGAGGGAATAATGCCAAATCTCAGCTGCCTCATCCCAAGCAATGGCAGAACTATTGGCAAAGAAATTCCAGAGTGTTCTTTCCACTGGGGAAGACCCCACCCTTTCTGAATTCTGAAAACACCAGCCATGACAGTCCAGTGCCTGCCGACTTACATTTAGACTATATTTTTGTTTATGGTCTCCAATGGGGCAAGTGGATAGATGGGTCAAAATCCTATGGGTGAAATTCACCCTTAGAGCCTCCCAGAAGATCTCTTTCGGAGGTTCCATTTCCCAGTTGAGTGACCAGGAATAGTCATATTTTGGAAGTAAAATCCAGTGTGGGGACCTGAGGGCAGAATCTGGCCCATGCAGTGCCCTTTCTGGGATCCTGCTAGGAAGAAGATGCCACCAGCAGAGATCAGACTGGAGCCTTGGTTTTCAAATGCATTCATTATTTTTGCCATGCCTATAACCTCTTAGTTTCAAAGAAATAAAATCAAAGTCCAATAAAAATAATAATCATAAAAGGCAGTGTGGCATAGTGGGTAGGTAGCTGGACCTGGAGTCAGACACTAGTTCGCGTCCTGCCTATAACACTGAGCAAGACACTCAACCTCTTTGAGCCTCAGTTTCCTTATCTGTAAAATGGGGGAGGGTGGGACTACATGGCCTCCAACATCCCTTCTAACTCTACATATATGATCCTTTGAGATATCTATTGCATATTAACAGCATATTAGGAGCTATGGAAAAAAATTCAATTTTGTCCAGGTCACGGGTATTTATAACTGTTAAAAAAAATAGAAACCAAAGGATAAAGTGCAGAACCGTCATGGGACCATAGTTTTTGAGTGGGAAGGACCTTAGAATCCAACCCTCTTGTTTTATAGGTGGGAAAACTGAGACCCAGAGAGGTTAAATGACTTGCCCAAGGACACACGGGTTGGAGGATTTGAACCAATGTCCTCTGACACCAGAGACAGTGTCTTTTCTACTTAGACCCCATTGTCTCTACAGCCAGTTGATCATTTAGAAAGAGTGTTGGTTCTAACAGAGATTGGTAGATTGGGGGCAAAAGGGGGAAGAGAAAAAGAGAGAGAAGGACAGAGACAGAGAAGCAAAGACAGATGGAGGGAGGGAGGAGGGGAGAGAGAGAGAGAGAGAGAGAGAGAGAGAGAGAGAGAGAGAGAGAGAGAGAGAGAGAGAGAGACTCTAAATTCTTACTATTCATCTGATATTGTGAAGAGCCCTAGGTATACAAATAAAAGCAATCGACAGTCCCTGACTTCAAGGAGCTTACATTCTAATATGAGAAGACGATAATGTAACGGGAAGCTGGAAAAGGGAGGAGGGGTAGTGTGTGTTGATATGTCCAGAGACTGCGGAGGAGACTCAGAAGAGAGCAAGATTAGGTCAAAGCTAGCCTACCCAAACCCACAGTGGTTAGGGGTCATAGTCCGATTTTCCGGTGTGAAGGCAACAGAGACAATGGTCTAGGTTGGAGTCGGGGCACCATGTCTGGTGATATCTGAAAACCTAGGTGGAGGTCTAGAAATAAGTTTCTTAGAGTGGGTATATGGTTAGGTAAAGGAAGAAGGTCCAATGTAGGTAGCATGAGTAAATAAATTAACAGCCGTAGCTAGGTTGGAAGGTGGTGAAGGAAGGGTAGGAGAGGTATAAGGAAATGGAAGAGAAAGGGGAAGCACAAAGCAAGGGGAGACAAGGGGGAGAGAGGGTGGAAGATGAAGGGACAGAGGGAGCGAAGAATATAAAGGTGGGTAGGTAGATGGATGAAAGGAAGCAGGGCAGCAGGGCAGATTTCCAAAAGTGAATCCTGAGACTTACTTTTACTCCTTAAGAAAACAACTCTGAAAAGAATATTTGGTCCTTTTTTATTCAATCAGCCTCCCCTCCAGTAGTTTAGGGAAAGATGATTTAATATTCTTAAAAGGTCCCAAACTAGATTATGAAGAAATGAAGAATCAGCATTCTTGCTTCCCTTCATCTACGCACGGGAAGGTTTTTAACCGACAAAACCAAAATGCAGCTCCCACGGACAGCCCTGCTGCGGTCAGAGTGGAAAACTCTTCATCACTTATTTGGCATGGCGGTTTCCTTGTCTGGTCCAGTCATTTAGAATGCTACTGGAGATGCCGCTGTGGCTGCCTCTGTTGATTAGAATAATAACAGTAATAACTGATTTGCTTCCAGGAAAACTAAGGCAACCTGCCCTCCTCCTACACATCATTGTCCTGGATTTAGCCCTTTGGTCAGTCTCATGCCTGAGGGTATGGGAGGAGAAGAGTAGTGAGATGCCTAATAATGAGCTTTATTCTCTCTTCTTCTTTCAAGTGTGCAAGAAGTAAAGTACAGAGAAGTGGAGCTAGTTGGGTGCATCACATAAAAGGAAAAGCCCTCTGTAGACATAGTCGGGTGATGGAGAGAACGCAGGATTGAGACCTGGGTACCAATCTGGGCTCTAATGTTTAAGGGGGCTCCCTGTGGGTCTGAGCCCCAGCAAAATCCCCTGAGGAAGGAGCACCGCTGGAGGAGGATAGAAGGAAAATTATCAGGCTAGAAGAATGAAGAAGTCACAGCCTCAACCATGCAAGTCTATTTAAGACCAAGATAGGCTGCCAGAAGCAGCCCACAATTCCTAAGCGGCTCTCTCTAGAAAGGTGCCACTTAGAAGAAAGTCTCCATTAATAATAATAATGATGATAATAGCTATCATTAATATAGAGCTTTGCTTTCCTCACAACAATGCTGGGAGGTAAGTGCTATTATTATCCCCCATTTTACAGGTTAGGAAATTGAGGCTGATACAGGTCAAGTCAATTGCCCAGGGTCACACAGCTAGTGTGTCTGAGGCCAAATCTGAACTCAGGTCTTTCCGATGTCAGTGCAGAGTTCTATGTACTATGCTGTCTAACTGTCTCACATGAACACAAGTCACCTCTCTAGGAACAATTTTCTGACCCCCACTACAACCTGCTAACAAGGCATCTATGCTCTCACCTTGAACCCCTATCTACATCCTTCCAATCGCAAGCTTGTCCTCTCTTTCAGTGAAAGGTCCAGCCTCAGCTATATCCATTCATCTCCGCAGGTATAGCCTCCCCTCTGAACTTAATCAAGCTCAAAGCTTTTATTTCCTTTCTGTCTCTGTATGCCCACTTTCTAACAGTGTCTGGCACATAGTAGGTTCCGAATAAGCGCTTGTTGAGTGACTGAACTATCTCAATCTCCCTATATACCCACTTCATTTTCATACATGTTATTATTTAGGACAGGTTATACTTAGAAGGCAGGGGGGAAATCACGCCTGGTGAGTGAACCCTGCTCAGACCTGTACTGAGGGCAATGCTACTGGTGCTCTGGGGGACATGGCATTGCGATGGAAGAGAGGAGACAGACGCGTGGAGGTGGAAGTCAAGAAGTGACAGGTGCAAGATGGGGGAAGCACCAGGAATGGTGACACTTCTGTCCGCTTGGGCTCTCCTTCTCTATCACTTGCTCCATGTCACCCCCAGGGTGATGGAGGGTGAGATCTCAAGGAAGAATCCCGGGTTCTCAGGCACCTAAATAAGTAACAATGAGCTCCTCCAATGCCGGTTAGGACTTGCATTTACCAACCCACTCAGTCCATGCAAATGTAGCCTTTGATCCGTTACTTGTCTACACTCGCACCCACTTGTGTGGCTACAGCTAAAGCCAGGACCCAGACTACGTACTATGTCTACTCACCCCCTCCACCTTTTTCTGTTCTACATACCTGATAAAAATTCTCTTTTCTCCCGAACCTGAGGCTGTCAGTCCCTGTGGCTTGGGCAATGGATGTTCATTGCTAATGCAAACGGCATGTTTTAAATGCAGGTCTGGAGTCCTATCTTCTTAAATCAAAATGGAAAACAATTTTCTCACCAAAGCCTTTTTTGGCAACAGCTCTCTGCCCCTTTGATAGCTAATTAAGCAGAGGCTAATAATAGCTCACCTTTGCAGACCGCTTTACAGTTTATAAAGGGCTTTACTCACAGCACCACTGGGAAGTAGATGACCTGAGTCCTACTATTATCCCCATTTTACAGATGGTAGAAGACTGAGCTCAGAGAGGTGAAGCAACTCACCTGTGGTCATATGGCAATGAGTGGCAGAGTGGGACTTGGAGGCCAGGCCTCTAGACTGGGAACTGGGGACATAGAATCTAGTGAAAAGAAGTCTTGGGCAGGGGGCGTTAAATCCATCATAAAGCATTTGAACCACTTGTCAGGAAATTCAATCTATTAAGCCTCCATTCTGTACTAGCTGCTATGAAAGACATAGGGCCCATGGGGCAGAACTAGAAATAATGGGCAGGAGTTTCAGAGAAGGAGGTTTTAGCTTAATACAAGGAAAAGTTTCCTAACAAATCGAAATGGCCCAAAAAGAGTGACCCCCCCCTCATTGGGGGTCTTTAAGCAAAAGCTGAATGACCACCTGGAAGAGATGTTACAGAGAGGATTCCTGTTCAGGCATAGTCACAGCTAGATGGTCTCTGAAAGGCAGCTAGGTGACAGTGGATAGAGCTCCAGGCCCAGAGAAGAAAGACCTGAGTTCAAATCTGACCTCTGTGTGTGATCTGGGTTCAAGTATATGCTGAGTGTGTGACCCTGGGCAAGTCACATAATCCTGTTTGCCTCAGTTTCCTCATCTGTAAAATGTACTGGAAATGAAAATTGATTGAAACGACTCAACAGCAACAAAAAGATGGTTTCTGAAGTCCCATCCCAGTGAGAGGTTGGGATGACTTCCCACTCAGTACTCTCTACTATGCCACACTTTCATTGCAACACATTTTATTTGGAACTTCTAGGCAAGGAAATTCCCTCTGCCACTTAGAATCTTGGAAAGTTCCCTAGCCTACTGAGATGTTAGGTGACTTGTCCAGGGTCACACACTCAGCATATACTTGAACCCAGATCTTGCTGACTCCAAAGTTATCCACTATGCCATGCTTCTACTCACAGTGTTTAATCAGTTACCTGTTTGACATCTCTCAGATTTCTTTCTGATAAACTCAGTGGCTGACTAGCCAGTGCATTTCAAAGAGAACCCAGAACCCAACAGCATTATCTGAAGCCTTGCCCCACTTTTAGCAAGGTGATGAAAACCATATAGTTATCGAATGGAGTTACAGAGACGAGCATAAAAATGAGACCAAGTAGGGGGCAAGACTCCTAGAAAACAGAGCAGCAACAGAGTAGAAATCCTAGGAGGCCGATGCTAGTCTGCAGATATCGTCAGTGTATTCAAGACTTCTCTGGGAGGATGCTCGGGGATCTATGCCCGCACAGCTGTGTTAAGTGAAATTAACATCACATGTTATTTTCCAATGGTGGAGGGCCTGATTTCATTCAATACGCATTTGTTAATAATTACAGTCTTATGCATATTCGTTACAAGGGTTTTAGTTTTCTTTCTTTTTCAATAGATGAGAGGTGGGAGGGGAAAAAATAAATTTGTTGTTCATTGAAAAAAATTTAATCGAATTGAAAATAATGATAGTGGTGTGCAATTACAAAAATTGGTCATTTTATCCACCTGCAAAAAAAAAGTCCACAGGACATTAAATATAAAAGGATAATAGCAGGATAGCAGACAGCCTTCAGATCCATTTCTATCTCAACTCTGTCAAAAAAGATGAGAAAGACAATAATGATGAAATAATAATAATAGCCATTGAATAAATGCTTACTATGTGCGAAGTACTGGGCTAAGTGCTGAGGATACAAAGAGAAAAGTAGGACATTCCCTAGTCTCAAGGCTCCTTCTCATGAGGCAGACAACAGCCATGGAAAGTGTCAGCTGCAAGTCAGGTGGAAAGGTCTCATGGCCCTTAGGGTACAGCAGCAAAGTGGATGGTGATGCCTCTTTTTTCCATCATGTCCAATTTCTGATGTCAAACCATTTAACAGGGAAGGGGACTTTGGTGGCAAGACTTCCTTCTCTGGGTCTTCAGAAACGATTGCAAAGCACTTCGAGTACATTTCATCATCCCAACTTGTGAACTAAGTTCTATGTAAAGTTCCATTTTACAGATGAAGAAACTGAGGATCAGAGATGGTAAGAAATTAAGTGCCTACTTGTGATATGCCCAGGTCCAATATAGATGCTATAGGAAATTTCAAAGAAGTTGAAGGTATAACCCCATCCTGTTTCCACAAAGGGAAAACAGTGAAAATGATCTGTTGGAGTGGAAAGCAGCAGCTGTTGCCAATAACCCCAGTGAGGGCTCCAGCCTCGCTGCCCCTCTGAGGTTGCCTGTAGCCAGTCTAGATAAAACAGACCAGACCAGGTCTCAAAGTCACACTTGTAAATTGGTCCTAATACTCCAAAGCTGACAAAGCAAGTGACAAAGTCTCAAATGTTGTCCTGGCCCATAAGATAAATAGTTGTAGATTAAGATGACAGGTCAGTGAAATAGATTTGGAACTGGCTGAGTGAAAAGATCCAAAGAGTAGACATTAACGCATCACCATCAGGTTGGGGAGTGGGGATGGAGGAGGTCTCTAGGGAGAGTTCCTGTGATTCACTGCCCTTGGCCCTGTGCTTTTCATCAATGAATTTTATCAGTGACTGAGTGTGTAATAACCATAATATTAACATTTATATAGCACCTATTATGTGCCAGGTACTGTACTAAGTGTTTTTACAAATATCATCTTATGTGATCCTCACAACAACCCTGAGAAGCAGATGGTATATTATCTCCATTTTACAGTTAGGGAAACTGAGGCAGCCAAGTTAAGTGACTTGCCCAGGATCGCACAACTACTAAGTATTGGAGGCCAAATTTGAACTCAGGTCTTCCTGACTCCAGGCCCAGCACTCTAACCACTGCACCACCAACTGCCCCAAATGGCAAATATAAAATTTGCGAATGACAGAAAGCTACGAGATCTAGCTGAAACAGTAGGAGACAGAGTCAAACTCAAAAAGATATCCCAACAGGCCTGGAGATCAGGCCAAGTAGAGTAAATATATGCACATGGAGGGCAGGGACTGTTTTCCTTTCTGTCTTTTAATTTCCATTGCTGGTACATATAACCTTGTTGAACTGAATATAATAAAGGAAGAAAATAAGTATTTAAATAGCACTTATTTGTACTTAATAAATAATTAATAATAAGAAATAATAAAATAGTACTTAATTGTACTTTTTAATTTTTTCTGCTTTTCTTTTGCAACACAGCTAATATGGAAATATGTTTTGCATGATTTCACATGCATCATTAATATTAGTTATTTGCTTTCTCCATGGGTGGGGGTGGGGCAGAAGGGAGAGATAGAATTTGGATCTCAAAAAAAATTAATGTTAAAAATAAATAATAAATTTATTTTTTTAAAAATAAAAAATAAATAATACCTCACTTGATCTTCCCAACAACGCTGGGAGGGAGCACTATTATCATCCCCATTTTACAGCTGAGGGAACTGAGGAAGACAGAAGTAACGACCGGAGTCTTACAGCTAGCAAGTGTCTGAAGCCAAATTTGAACTCGTGTCTTCCTGACTCCTTTCTAGTATTTTATCCGCTGCTTCACCTAGCTGCCTTAAGAAAATTATAAAGTCTTGTACTTAGGGTTTTTTTAAACTTACTTGTCAAACAATAACTGGCATTTAGATAGTGCTTTTTAAAAGTTTTCAATTATAATCTCATTGGGGCCTCATAGCAAATTATAAAATAGGCACTATATATAAGCATGGGGTCAATTACCCCATCCCACTTAAAGTAATTATTATGATATCATGATTTGATTCCTTATTCACATGAAAATACAATTCAACAAATCAAAGACTTTAGACAAAGTGCAAGATGCCTTTGAAAGCCATTGGATGAACTGAATTGAAATTGCCCAGGATATATGCTTGGATTGGTTGAATAAGTCTGGTCACCCCTGGAAGTCATCTATAAAATAATGAACCGGTTCACAACCAAGGATTTTGAGCAGGAGAAAGACTTTCAGTCACACCACTGAGAAGAAATCATTTGGGGGAGGGACGTGGGGTAGTACCTTAGTTTGGGCCTTGATTGTGATTTCTTTCCCTTGCCCTTGGTTATAAATGTGTCTCATGAACTTCAGAGGACCGGAGGATTTGGATTTTTTTATCAGTGTCCTAGGAGCATTTTAGGGGGACAACAATAGCTGAAATCAGTTGAGAGGAAGATTCAACACTCTACAAGGAGCCCAGAAGAGAAGCCATTTCATACCAAAAGGAAATCTGAGGATTCCAAGAAAAAAAGTACTTCTAGCAACCAAAAACTGTGAATTAACATCACCCCTTTTGCCACGTGTGCTTTCTAAGCTTGAGTCAACTTTCCTCTCAGTTCTATCTGTCCTTGTGGGAAAGTGTATCACAGACTTTTTTTTTGGGAGCGGGGGATGTTTTATACCAAATGTTCTTACTGTGCCAGCTTAGTAATTACCCTTTTCTAAAAGCAAATCACCTGCATGATTAATTTGTCAACTGATAAGCATGGGAGAAAGCACATCAGTGGGGGCTCGTAAGCTATTGCATTAGAAAGAATATCCCCAGGATAATCAGGACTGCCTCTAAAACCTTGGGGGCAGTAGCAGCACACACTTTGTGGACCTGACTTGCCAGTGTGAGTGTGAACTGTCTTAGAGCATGGATTATATGCAAATATTGTTACCCTCATTTTACAGATGAGGCATCTGAAGGCTCGAAGAGGGGAGAGTTAAATAACTTAACCATGGTCACAGCACCAACAAACATCAGAGGTAGGATTCAAACTCAAGTCTATCTGATTGCAAGTCTAGCACTCAATCTACTATGACACCAGATAGCAATTCATCTGAAAATAATCTGGTGTTCTTAGCAGACTGAAAAGTCCGACTGAATTGGCATTGTGACACGGCAGCCGAGAAAGCTGATATGATCTTAGGATGAATTGAGAGGCCTGGAGTTAGGAAGACTTGAGTTTAAATCCGTATCAGACACTGATCAGGCGTGTGATCTTGGACAAGTCACTTAACCTCTGTCTGACTCAGTTTCCCCAACTGTAAAATAGAGGTAATAATAGCACCGACCTCCCAGGATTGTTGTGAGGATCAGATGTGATATTTGTCAAGTGCTTAGTGCAGTGCCTGGCACATAGAGGGCATTATAGAAACACTAGCTGTCATTATCCAAATTATTGTTATTATGATCATTATTATTCAGAATCCAAGAGGTGTGATATTCTTACCCGTCCTCCTATACTGAAAATTTAATAATCCAGCCACTGCAGACTGACTCCAGGACACCTTGTGCAAAATACATTTCATGTGGTTCTTTGATTATTTCATGTGTGTCTTGTCTCCTCAATTAGACCGTAATCTCCTTTACAGCAGAGACTATTTAAAAGTATAGATCCAGGATCAATCAGCTTCTCCTAGTGATATCCAGGTGCACAATCAATACTTGTCAATTGATTGATTGACAAGACTGATCTATGGTTTAAGTTTGGGGGCCCTAGCAGCCAGTCAGAAATGGTCCCTCTCCCTATCACACACTGCCAGCTAATTCAATTTCTAGCCCAAAGCAGATAATTCCTTTAGCATATTTCTTCTATCCCCACCCTCCTTTCCCCTTCAGCTTTAGAACGGTGGAAGTGCTAGGTTCAATGCTCAAAAGGCTACTTTATCTTCCCTTGGCAAACATGATCCCACAAGACCCCAAGTTAGCTCTTGGTCTTTGACTGCCCCTGGCATGCCGGCACTCACAAAGCAGGACTGGATCAGATGCCTCATGAATTTCTCTCTCAGGACAGTGGCACTGAAGTCAGGAACTGGAAGGAAAGGCTATGTGTCTTCATGTTCCAAACAGCACCTGTTGTCTTAGAAATGGTTCTAAGAAACATGAAATGAGAGCAGCCCCCATAAGTCCCTGCTGATCACAGGCAGGTGACAGACAGGCCCATGCTTCAAAAACTAAGCACTGAATAGGACAATTAGCCATTGAATTGTCTTGGCAAGTATAGCTCCATGCCTTATTCAGTCCCTAATGTGTATATCTTGGGGCCTGGACAAGATTCAAATAAGCTGTCCGGCAGTGGCAGGTTAAGACCCTTAGGGACCCCCTAGACCTCAAAACTTTAGAGCTCTTTCTTTGTAGTTTATAAGGTTTTTAGGAAAAATATAATGATTTTTCAAAAATTTTTGGACAGAAAGAAACGTTTGTAGTTATTTTATTTAGATATTTTTTAACAGCAGCCAAGAGCAACAGTTATTTAGAATACAAACTCATTTGCAAAATATTATGGAGAAGAATGATGGAGAATTAGGCATATTGCCTCATTAAACAGAAAGAATGGGTGGAAGTTCATAGACTGCTTGGCATGAGACCCAGTTGAGCCAGATCATCCCAAGAACATATAAGAAGGATAATAGGACAATGAGAGACCAAAAAATGACAAAGGTCTGGCAAGATTTCTGCAAAAATCTCCTTTTTTCTGTCAGTGACAATAGATGAACTATATTGGGATTCTAACGTCACAGCTCATGATGCACTCCATGAGAAAACAGCATGGCCACAAGAGACCACATGGAAAGAGCAGCTAGACCAAACCAAGGCCACAGGGATGAGGTCTGCACTTGGTAGAGGTGAAGTGACTTCAAGAACACTGAGCGATTGATCTCAAGACACTTGAAAGAAGGGAAGGTAATAAATGATGGGGAGGGGGTAGGGAATCACAGATGTTAAAACTACTGAAAAAAGACAATCAAGGAAATGTTAGCAGCTACCAAACCATGTGCCTCCTTTTTCATCTCTATAACATCTTTATGAGAATAATTTGCACATATATGAAGAGCATCCTTGCTAAAAATATGAGGAGGAAGCAAGAGCTTTGCAAATGATATTCCACAGCAAGCCTCATCTTACAGTCACGCGACTGATTGAAAGGTACCAGAAAATCCAAGATACCATTGTGCTTATTATTTGTTGACTATAAAAAAGAAGCATATGATTTAGTAGAACAAAATGTGATCTTAAAGGCTCTCCTCCATCATGGGGTCCCCAAAACATACATTAAATTTATACACATGCTTTCCTCCCAAGATAGAGCTATAGGCAAAGAAGGAAGTGTTGCCTCCCTCTGCACTCCATCACCCCTCCACCAAGACAGGTCCCAAGACAATCATGAATTAATGAAATGAGGAGGGGGAATGGAGGGAAGAAAATACGTATTTACATGGCACCTACTATGTCCCAGGCCCTGTGCTAAGGGCTTTACAAATTTCTCATTTGTTTCTCACAACAATCTTGGGAGGTAGATTATGGTTATCCCTGTTTTACAGTTCAGGAAACTGAGGCAAACAGGTTAAATGACTTTCCCAGGGTCACACAGCTAGTAATTGCGTAAGGCTGGATTTTAACTTAGGTCTTTCCAGCGCTCTATTCACTGTGCTACCTAAAATACTTGCTGTTTTGTAAGTCCTGTACTATGTGCTAGGGACACAAAAAAAATGAAAGTACCTTTACCCTCAAGGAGTTTACATTCTATTGAGGGGAACATGTATGTGTGTACACAGACACAGACATAGACATACATGTATACATACACATATACGTATACACTGTTTTTAACCAGATCTGTCATTCCACTGTCTGTGAATACTCAATGAGGAAACTCTCCCTACCAATTCAGATCAGAATCAGTTCTACAAGTTATCCTTCAGGTAATTTAGACTTAACCAGGATCATATAGCCAATACGCATCAGAAACAGGACTTGTACCTAAGTATTCCTACCGATTCACTCCACCATGATGCCTCTATACAAGAAAAATGCGAGCTCACATTTTTGGTGGAGGAGGGAGAGGAGGAGAGGCACTAATAATTGGAGGAAAGGCTCATGTAGCAGATGGCATTGGAGCTGAGCTTTGAAGTATGGTTTCTAAGAGGCAGAAATGAGGCAGAGGGTTCAGCCTGCACAAAGTTTCAGGGGTAGGAGATGGGATATTGTGTATGAAGGACAGCCATAGTTCCCACAGCCATGAATGGGATATTCAATTGTTCCCCACCCTCTGGTGGGAGTGTATGGGTGTTCAGGGAGGACTGACACCTCTGGAATGACAGCTTACCAAGCCCTTTTCAGGACTGCTCATCCATCTTTGGTATCCATCTCTCACCAATTATGATTCCAAGGAGCTTGGATAGTGGCCACACCCAGGTAAATTCACTGAGCAGACAGGCTAACCCAGGTTGAGGGTGACCCAGAGGCCTCTCACCCATTGGTGAGTAAGGGGAGTGTCTACCCAAAGCACGTGAAGACTTCCTTAGGTGGAATGGGTAGATGAGAACGATTTATTTCAACAGCAATGAAGGTGACTGAAGCAGGTGCTGTGGAGCTCTTAGAGCCTGGTTAAACATTCTAGATGCCATGGTCATCCACCACATCCTAGACCATTGCTGGTCACTGGTCATCCTGACTTTTGTCCTGACATTGGACTTCTGTGACTCAGGAAGAAAGAGTGAGGCTGATGACTTTGCACAGTTCTCCCTCACTTAAACCCAATTCACTCACAAATCAAGACGTCACCCCATGATGTCATTGGTCTTCTTCTAAATTAAAGGACAAACAACACCCTTCTGGTGACCCAAGACACTTCAGATTCACCAACAGCCCAGGAGTTCTCAGAAAAGTACCCCAAGAAGGAACAAATCTGGTGATTCCGTCGTCAAGTTTCCCCTGACCATTAAGTCAGCTATGAAGAAGACTGAGGACAGTAGACATCTGTTCTTAATTGTGAATGTCAAAGCAAACAAGCACCAGGCCAGGCAGGCTATAAAGAAGCTGTTTGACATGGAAATGACCAAGGTCAGTTCACTGATTGGGTCTGATGAAGAAAAGCTCAGCATACACCAAAGGGATAGCGAAGATGCCCCAGACTATGATGCACTGGGTGTTGCCAAAAATATTGGAATCATCGAAGCCATGCCCCAGCTAGCCTATTCCATACACAATAAACAGTTTTTCACAATTTAAAAAAACCATACAAGATTCTATGATAGATACAACACCAAAGACTGGGCGTACATGAACCAGATTCAGTCCTGGAGCCTGACCTCAAAGGGTCAATTTTTTTCTTTTGCTCATTTTCCACACCTGGAATTCTCCAGAAAAATCTCCAGAATAAAATTAATGGATTGCTTTAACGCTCTGAGAAGGAAAGTAACCTTAGTTCCTACCATCTGCCATTTCTGTTCCAGGCGCTATTAGAGATAGCAAAGAAGTGATAGACATAGTCCTACCCTATCTCCACAATAAGTGAGGCAGCAAAATTGATTTGTGGAGCCTCATGAATATTTTCTCCAAGAAAAAAGATTGGTGAGCATCAGATTATTCATAGTAGTGTATGGAATTGAATAGAAATGCAAATCACAAAATTCTGAAGCTTCACTTCACATTCAGCAAATTGGTGAAAATGACAAAAGATGAGAACAGTCAATGTTGGAGGGGTTGTGGCAAGATGGGCACACTAATAAACTGCTATTGGGGCTGTTAATGGATCCAACAATTATGGAAAGCATTTGTAATTATGTGAAGAAAGTATTACAATGTACACATTTTTTGACCTGGTGTTTCCACCACTACATATATATCTACCCCAAGAAGTCCAATGATTAAAAAATAAATGAAGGTACCAGGTACACCAAAATGTTTACAGTAGCATTTTTTTTGTAGTACCCAAGAACTATGAACAAAGCAGATGTGCATTGATTGGAGACTGGCTGACAGAGTTGTGGAACATGAATGTAATGGAATACTATTGAGCTTAAAGAAAAAGTGAATGGGATGAGGAAAGAAAAGCACATAAAGGAAGACATGAATTGATGCGAAGTAGGGTAAACAGAATCAAAGGGAAAAAAAGACACAATTACTACAATGTAAATGGAAAGAAGAACAATGAAACTCTCAGAACTGAATGCTACAAAATTGTAATGCTTATAATGCCCCCAAATAATTTATGAAATATCATATAAATATGAATAAGAAGGACTCATGGCCTGCATCAAGGGCAGAAGCATCGAAATTTCCCTGTAGCAAACATGCACTGGTGCCTGGAAGTAACAAGTGTGTGTAAATTGTAAGAGAAAAGCTTTCTTCAGAAAATTCAAAAATTTTGTCGGTTATGGATTGAATGGGATGATAATAAATGTAAAATCTGTAAAAGTGTGGTAATCCAGAAAGATCTCTGGTTTTACTCTTCTTGAAAAAGGCTGTCTCCGCTGTAGACAGTCCCATCCTCCCTCTGGGTATCCCTATCCTACCATACCTCTAGAACACGCTCATATCTAGAATTGTCCTTACAAAGAAATGTTCAGCTTCCTAACTGATTGGGACTTACTTGCCTATGACATCAGAGGTGGGAAAACCATCAGATGGGACTGAGAGAGGCCCGACCACTCCCTGTAAAGCATGCAGCTCTCTTCCATCTAGGACCAACCATGGAAAGCAGGGGTTCTCCACCTTTTATTTCTTTTTTTAATGTTAAGGGGGCCCTCTGGCAGTCTGGCGGTGCTGATGGACACCTCAGAATATTTTGTTGATTATATTCATAATTGAAGGAAATTCTAAGTTTAAATGAGAAGTTGGTAAAAGTAATGTCATTTTTTTTTCGCTTCCATCCAAGCTCTTAAACTCCCTGAAATCTATCCATGGATCCCTTTGTGGGGGAGGGGGAGGAGAGAAGTCTATAAACCCCAGGTTAAAAATCACTGGTGCAGTTGGAGTGATCCAGGCACATCGAACCAAACAGGGTAGAAGTGATAAAAGTCTGGCATAAGGTGATCATCAGGTCCAGAGGATGCCTCTTCCATGACTATCAATCCCCTTCCTTCTCCTACCACGACCCCAAAGTCATCTCACCCACAGCCTGCTCCCCTTTCTCCATCTCCCTACCCCACCTCTGCCTCAAAATTGTAGCTATAATCTGCCTCCTCCCACCCCCACACTCTTGGAGCCTTCATTCTACAGTGGCTATGATGTCCATTTGTCTTTAGCCCACTTCTGTTCCTTCAGGCTTCCTCACATCATCACCCCTGGTGTTCCACAAGCTAAGCGTCTTCCCTTGGATGAGGTGATGTGCCCTCCTGATACCCATGGTAAAGTCCTGTTGCTCTCAGTATCATTGCTTGGTTTGCTTCCAGCACTTAGCACAGTGCCTGGCACAAAGTAGGCACTTAATAAATGTTTATTGATTGATTCTGTAGAAATCTCTAAATCCCATTAAGCAACTAGATTAGAGCCACAACCACAACAGAAAAAAAGAATTTTGAGAAAGTCTTATAATCACTCAATCTAATTAAAAAAAAAACTTGATAAAACAATGTGTTTTCTGCTTGGCCTGAAGTCAGAAAGACCTGAGTTCAAATCCAGCCTCAGATTCTTACTAGCTGTGTGACCTTTGGTGAGTCACTTGATCTCTGTTTGCTTTGGTTTCCTCAAACATAAAATAGGGATAATAACAAGACCTGCCTCCCAGGGTGGTTGTGAAAATCAAATGAGATAACAATTGTAAAATAGCACAGTGCCTGGCACATAGTAAGTGTTCTATAAATGCTAGCTATTAGTTATTAAATTGCATTATAGTGCAGTGGGAAGTGTTGATTTGGTGCCAAAGGACCTGAGTTCAAATCCTGCCTTTTCCCTTATCTGCCTGTGTGATTTGGAGCTACTTTGCTTTTTTTTTTTTTAACCTTTTTGGGCTTCATTTTCCTCACTTTGTAATAATAATAGCTAACATTCACTTAGCCTTTCAAGGATGCAAAGCAAATCATCAAATTGACAAAGCAAATTATCTCATTTGATCCCCCTAATAATTCTGTGAGGCGGATGCTGCTTCCTGGGTAAACTGAGGCTTAGAAACATTGTGACTTTCCAAGAGTCACAGAGCTTGAACCCAGGTGTTCATGACTAAATCCAGCCCTCCCCCCACTCGCCGTGGTGACTTACAATTGGAAAATGAGGGATTGGACTAGATGACCTCGATGGTCCGTTCCACCTATAAAATCTTTGACTAATGTTGCAAGATGCATGGCCCTCTGGAGAGCCCAGCCTGCAGGCGTGGAGGTAAAAGAACAGTTCTTGGAGCGATGTTTGGGCTGGGAGGGGAGGGAGGCCTCGGCTACCTTGGGAGCTTATTAACTGCAGTCCCTCCTTAGCCCACGGGCATCGTTTCAGATCAGGACCCAAAGGCTGCGATTTGATGGCTGTGGTGGGTGGAGAGGGCTGGGGCACAGCCAGTGTGTAAACAAACAGCTGGAAACCTGCCCTTGGAAACTGGGCATCCTCCATCTGTCCCCTGGTGGGACGGCCCTCCTTCTCCCAGACTCAAGAGCCTATGAGGAAATCAGCCACTTCTGTTCCCACTGCCCAAACTGACACCCAAGAAAAGCTCTGGGGACCCAAGAGAAGAACTAAGGGAGGAGAAAGAGCTCAAAAGAAAAAAAAATTCTGTGGTCGCTTACCTCTTTGCTCACAAAAAACACTGTCTGAGAGAGAAGGAATGGGACTGGACCTGTGATCTCATTAATACGTTGTGTCCCAAAAGTCTTAGTGCAACTTAAACTATGAAAGCTGGGATCAGGAAGACTTGAGTTCAAATCTGAACTCAGACACTTACTAGCTGTGTGACCCTGGAAAAATCACTTAACTTCTGTCTGCCTCAGTTTCCCCAGCTGTAGGATGGTGATAATAATAGTACCAATCTCAGATAATTGTTGTGAGGATCGAATGTCAAGCACTTAGCATAGCACCTGGTACATAGTAGGGGTTTAAGAAATTCTTGTTTCCTTACTTTTCCTTCCCTTTCCTGAAGGAAACTCCCTGATGGAGTGCACCTTTTTACAAATGAAGGTTGTTACCAGTGCTGCAACTTAAAGCTTCAGAATAGGGCTCCTTCACCTGGGGGTTATAGCCCCCAAAGGGTTTGTGGATAGATTTTCTCAAATGAAGGGGGAAAATGCATCTTTATTTCTATATAATTGGTTTCCTTTGCAGTCCTATGTATTTTATTTTGTGTATTTAAAAACTTTATTCTGAGAAGGGGTACGTGGACTTTACCTGCATGCAAAAGGGGTCCAGGACACATAAAAAAAGGGAAAGACTCTTGTTGCCTAGAGCACTGAGAGGCTGTGGAGTCAAGGTCAACATAGATATTCGAGGGAGAGATTGAAGTCCTGTCTCCCTGTCTCTTAAGGAGTCAGAAAGACAGAGACAGCGAGAGAGGAAGAGAGAGGGAGAGAGAGAGAGACAGAGAGAGACAGGGACAGAGATAGAGAGACACACACAGAGAGAGGGAGGCAGGGACAGACAGACAGACAGACAGAGAGCATGTGCAACAGCTCAGCTCTCAACCTCCCTTTCCCAAAGATCAGAGATTCTCTTTGAGAATCAGACTAATGTAGCAGAAAGGGCAGCAAATCAGGACTCAGTTGGACCTGGGTCTCAGTCTTGGCTCTGATGCTCACTGGTTGTATCCCCCATGGGCAAATCACTAGACCCCCTTGAGCGCAGAATTCTCTGATCTTGGAAGCAGTAGAAATCCACCCACCCACCATCTCCAGAAATGGAAGGGGAAGATGTGTACAGAATCCTCAGAGTTGGTGTTTGGAAAAATTGGAGCAGGAAATACACAGAAGTTCTTTCCACTGGCCCTGGAAGCAAACACAAAGCATGTTCTTTATACCAAAGGGTTTTGAGTGAGATCAGGTCCCAAATCCACCAACTCTGCTCCCAGACGAACTGATTTCATGAGCTCAAAGGATGATTACAGCTTTAAAGCTGGAAGGCACCTCGCTGGCCATTGCATCCAACCTCCTCATTGTACAGATGAAGACAAGGAGGAACAGAAGAGTTAAGACACTTGCCCAAGGTCACACAGAGAGTAACAGGCAGGACATTCAGATCTGGGTGTTCTGACTCCAAATCCAACATGGTCTGCTACCTCTCTTGGTGGTGGTTGTTCAAACATTTCAGTCATATCTGACTCTTTATAACCCCATTTGGGGTTTTGCTGGCAAAGATCCTGGAGTGGTTTGCCATTTCCTTTGTCAGTTCATTTTACAGATGAGGAAACTGAGGCAAACAGGGTGAAGTGACTCACCCAGAGTCACACAGCTAGTTAAGCGTCTAAGTTCAGGTTTGAACTCAGGTCCTCCTGACTCTAGGTCTGGCTCTCTATTCACTGAACCACCCAGCCGATCCATAGCACCACTTGGGCATCCCACCAAATCTACCTTTGAACTCTTGCAGCCCAGGTCAGGAGGTTTCAGGAATCTGCTATCAAAGGTCTTTGCCAAGTATTTCACTTTAAAAAGTGAAAAGTCCTCCACGCTGCCTTCATTTACCAACCCAAAATGGGAGCAACGTGGTTCAGTGGAAAGCATGCTGGGTTTGGAGGCAGAGATCCCAAGTTCAAATCCTTCCTTTCTTATACTTCCTCCACCTTGGACAAGTCTCTTAACCACTGTGGTTCTCACCGTCCTCATCTGTGAAGATGAACGGGTTGGATTCAGTGAGTATAAGGTCGCTTACAGGGCTAAAACTTTGATCCTAAGATCCTTTTTAATGAAAACTATTAAATAAATATCCTAAAAGCCCCAAGCTAGAAGAATCTCTGACTCCAAAGCATGAGGGGAACGTCAGAAGGGGTCAAGGAGGAGAGGCAGGTTTGTCTGTTTGCCTCGAGGAGAATCAAAGTTCCCAGCACAAACAAGCCACTGTAGGCCAGCTCCTGCCATATAAACAGGGCCCACAGTAGGGCATTCTGTGCAGTGGGGAGATAGGGGGGCCTCCGAATCCTGGCTGCTAAACAATTCTCTTTTCTTCTCTCCTCACTGGCCAGGCCAAGCTTTTAATAAACACGGAATCCAAAAAAATAAATGCGTCTGCAATTTGGCAGCAGGGAAACGAACGATGTTGCCTCACCAGGGCACGGATGGAGAATAGAGATTTGGATGTTAGATATGTATGTGTGTGTGTGTGTGTGTGCGTGCGCGTGTGTGCTCTCGCCCTCGCACACGCCCCTGGGTTCGCATGCATAAGAGGGAAAACACTTCCAATGACTAGGGTTTCCACATGCTGACCTTGCCCGGCCCCCAGCTTCCCTCCTTCCTTCCCTTCCCACAGGCTGAAGCCTGTTCTTTGCCTTCATGGCTGATGCCCATGGAGGGGAGCTCTGAATTCTGAGGTTTCAGAACTAAAAGGAACCTTTGACGTTATCCAGTCCAACCCACCCATTCTAAAGAAACTGAGGCCCAGAAAGTTTGTGACCTGTTCGAGGTCACACAGGTAATAAGAAACCAAAGCAAAACTTGAACCCAGATCCTCTGATTCCGGACATTTCCTTCTTTTCCCTGCAGCACTAAATGACTAACTGGCTTCTGGTTCGGGTTCATCGGAGTTGCCTTAGAGGACATAGGTCAGAGCTGGAAGGAACTTAGAGGTCATCTAGTCCAACCCCTTCATGTTACAGATGAGGAAACTGAGGCCCAGTTAGGTTAAGTGCTTTGCCCCAGATCCCTTAGGGAGGGGCCAAGACAAGATTTGAAACCAGATCCTTTGCACTTCCAAGCTGCAGCTTTTTCATATGTAAGATGGGAATAATCCCACAGGGTTATTGAGATAATACAATGTCACTTTGCAAGTCTGAGTGTGCTATACAGACACTGCCTCTTATTATCCTCCCATTAACACAGGGCTAGAAATATGGAGAAGCTGTGACTCTGAAATGGACCTGGCAGTTTCTACCCAACCCAGTGGAATACATTTGGCAGATAGCTCTGGGAAAGAAGTTTGAATGAGGTTCTGAATGGTTGAGGGAGGAACACCTTTCTCGGGGTCCAGCTGTGTGGAAGCACCAGCCATTTGTACAGGAAAATGAAAGCCAGTACATCTGCAGGGAGATGTGTGTCTTGGTTAGGGGCTGGAGGAGGGGGGGGCGGTATCTCATAGGCTGTTTATGACGGCATGGTTTTGCTTTTCACCAAGTTTGTTTGCTCAAGTATGGAGCTCTTTCAATGTAGTTCTGTTTCTGGGTAGGCATACAGACACACGCACACAGAGCCTACCTTGTCTATACATACATACGCATACATATATACATACATATGTGTGGGGGAGAGAGAAAGGAGAGAGAGAGGAAGAGAGGAGAGGGACAGAGAGAGAAAATGGGAATGGAGGGTTCATGGGGAAACATTGATTAGTGCACTCTAATTCTGGTAGTAGCCCAACTGGAATCGAAGCACTTGATAGTATCTGAACTTTCAGAGTTCTGCTCAGCCCTCTCCTCTCCTCCCCTCCCCTCTCCTCTCCTCTCCTCTCCTTTCTTCTCTCCTCCTTGTGCATCCCCTCTGACCTCTTTCTTCTGCAAGGCTTCTTTAGGGAGTCATATACATTCTCATAAAAAGCAAAAATTCTGCTGAGGAAGCTGCATGGATCATTCTGGAGAGCAAATGTTTCCATCAAGGATCACCAATATCATTGCCAGGGAGGCTGAGAGGTTCAACTGTGTGTGTGCATAATATTATCTCAGCCCCCAGCCCAGGCAGATGGCAGCCTGGTTAAAGAGACAGTCTATTGATTGGAGCAAAGTGGCTTTTTATGGGGCTTCAGGCCTTGAGACAGGAAAGAGTCGGGGAAAGCTGAGGGAGACAGAACCCCTCCTTTTGAAAGTCAGAAGAAGCCCTACAAACAAAGGAGAGGGGAAGGGCTGCTAGTGAGAATTCTGGGGTCCCTAAGGAAAGCACGCTTCGGAGCTGGGGAAGCCAGGAAGGAGACTAGGGTAGGTGGGCATCCTCCCATCCTATCCCCCCATTCTCAATTTGGGGAGAGAGAATGAAGCTGGCAGGTACTACGGTAAAAAGTGCTCAGGTCAGGGGTAGGGCTCAGAAGTCTCTCCTCTGAGGATTAACCTATTAAGACACTGCTCCATCCTTGGAGAACTAGAAGTCCTGTGGGGGGAAGATCTGCTTAGGAAAGTCTTCTTAAAAATACATACAGCTGTATACATACAGCACCCCACAGTTATGAAGTCCTTTCTTTGGCCCAGGCCTGGGGTTTCCCTGACGCAGACAGGTAACTGATCCATAACTTGTGGTCTCAGACTTTGTAAGGTTAACGATTTTCCCAGGGTCATACAACCAGGATAATAGTAGCTAACGGCTAACATTTATATAATAGGAATAGCTGATGTTTATATAGCACTTACTCCATGCCTGGCACTGTGCTAAGCGTTTTATAATTGTTTTCCCACTTGAGCCTCACAATAACCCGTGAGGTAGGTGCTACTGTGAGCCCCATTTTACGGAAGAAGAAACAGGCAAACAGGTTAAATGACTTGCCCGGGGTCACGCAGCTAGTAAGTCTCTGAGACTGGATTTGAACTGGGGCCTTCCTGAGTCCAGGCCCAGCACGCTATGCTCTGTACCACCAGCCGCACTTGAGGACCAAGAGGATCCCACAGGTTCCCTGCCCCAACGCCCCCTCCTCATTTCACAGATGAAGAAACTGAGGATCAGAAGGATTGATTTGCCCAAGGGCTAGTTCAGAGGAGAGTTGGAAACCAGGTCTAGAACTATATCTGCCATATTCCTTTGCCTTCCTCCCAGCCCAGCCCTCCCACAGACTCTCTTGAGAAAGGGGAGAAAGCGGCAGGGCCCCTCTAGAATATAAGACACAAACTCAACCAGTTTTAAAGACAAATCCCTTTTTTTTTTTCAATTCATGGAAACAAAGAAGAAAAGCTAGGTAGGAAGCAAAGCTGGCATGGGAGAAATGGGCATTCCCTCTGCTGCCATGGTGCAGCCAGCAGGCAGCCCAGTCTCCATTAACAGACAGAACTAAGGGGCTCCTTCCTGCAGTCAGAAGATCTTTCATTAAAGCTGTCATTCCATCCAGGATGCCTTTCCAGGTCTCTGGTTTTGGTGACTGGACCCACCATCAGGAAGACTTGGGTTGTACCCAGGGGTGTGCTGGTAAATATTTTACAACCAGTTCCCTGGGAATGCCTTTATCTGCATTGTATGAGCCTCCCTCCAATGTATACTAGCTGCATCACTCTGGGCCCTGAACCTCTCTCAGACTCAGTTTTCTCATCTGTAAAGTGGGGATATAAAAGCACCAACAGTGGAGGATTGTTGTAAGGCCCAAATGGGATACTATATGCAAGGTGTTATAAATGCAATCTATTATCATTATCATCATAGATGCAAGAAGAGAAATGTTGAGTGGTAGTCTGTGACTCTCGCTGTTGGGCTGGCTTCCCCTTTTCTAAAGGGAAAGTGTGAACCAAGTTTAGATTTGAATTAATAGTCACTCAATCCACAAGCACTTATTAAGTGCTTACTGTGTGCCAGTGACTGCACAGAGCCCTGAGGATGCAATGACCAAATTGAAAGTCTCTGTCCACAGGGGGCTTACATTCTACCACGGGAGAGCACATCTACATCTCTAAGTATATCCAAAGCCAATACAAGGCAAGGTGGAGGGCACAAGTTGTTCAGGGAATCAGGAAGTGCTCTACGTACGAGGTGATACTTGAACGGAATTTTGAAGGAAATGTGGGATTCTAAGAAGAGCTTAGAAAGAAGTGCATGGAAGGCATGGGGGAGGGAGGTACTACTAGTGCAAAGATTTGGAGGTAGGAGATGGAGTGGGTCTCTGTAAAATGCCTGTGACTACCTCCTTCTGATACCAAGATCCTTTCCAGTGTTGTGTTGGAGCTAATTCACATGGCCTTGGTAGAGCTGAATGTTAAATTGTCAGGGTGAGCATTTACCCCTCAAAAATCAGCAAATCCTACAAATCAAGGTTGGATTTATTGTTTTGTTGATTGTCTCCAGGCTTAAGAAAGTGATAGAGAGAATTTCAAGAATGTGGATGAAACATTAAAAGTATTTCCAAAAAGCTGGTTGTAAAACATTTACCAGACTTTCCAGTCTGCCTTTCTATGTTCAGAAGGTGAAAACGCAAGGTGAAGATTAACAGAGGCTGCTACAAGGCAGAACTAAAGCATACTGACAGATCCCAAGGCAGGCCCCAGGTCTGGAAGAGCCTGGGGTTTAATGGGCAGGGCTTGAAATGTATTAATAAATGACGGGAGGGAAGAATATGTCTGCACTCAGAGCCTGCCTGGACAAGTCTGTCTGTTCCGAGGGCTCTGACTCAAGGGCTGGACTTCATAAGCAACACTTTAACCAACAGACCTCTTTTAAAAAAAGACAAAACACATAGACTTCCTCTGAATTTTCCCATTAAAACCCAAGTCAACTGACTGCAGGCCCTGCTTTATGGGAATCTCCTATAAAAACTTTCATCATCTTTTGGGATGAGATCCTGAGAAAGGGACAGCCTGGGCTGATGACGGATCAACCCAACAGGGCAGTGGGGGAAAGAAGAGGCCATTTGCCACAGGAAAACAAGTCAGAGGATCAAAGCAGACGCCTGCAATTATTTAAATTAAATATTATGTTTCATTAAGTGTAAGATATATAATTAATAAAGTTTCCTCTCCTTATTTTTTTTATTGCCTGGCTGGGCTGTACGGAGCTCATTACTGGAATAAATCTCTCCCACAGCCTCCGTGACTCTGATGGGTGTGTGTGTGTGTGTGTGTGTGTGTGTGTGTGTGTGCAGACGAATAAGCGTGTGGGGTCCATGTGTGCTGTTTTCCTGATGGAGAGCAGTTATAATTGCATGTGGGTGTATGTCAGTGAGTCAGGGTGTAGGTGTGAGTGGGAATAAAGCACGCAAAGCTCGGTTCTCAGTTACACTCCCAGTCTTCTTTGGAGAATCTGATAATTACTCATTAACTATCTTTACACCTACCGTTGATGAAATGCTAACACAAATCGCATCAGGATTATTTTTAGGACCCAATTTCTTAAAGAGGCAGCATCTATGCATCGGCTGATTTTTGAGGATTATGCAAACCAGGAGGAAGGAAGAATTAAATTGGGGGAGGGGGAGGGAAGAAGCAAAGGAAGAAAAAATCACAGAATCACTGAATTTTAGAGCCAGAAGGAACCTTGGCAGCCAGATAGTACAACCCATACCCTACAAAGAATCTCCACTGCACCATATTTGACAAGTGTTTTTTCTGGTCTCTGCTTGAAAACCTCCAATGAAGAGGAATCCACAACTTACTATGGCAACCCACTTTATATTCTGATGACTCTGATTGCTCAGACTTTTTTCCTAACTTCAAACGTAAATTTGTCTTTACTGCTTCCATTCATTGTTATTAGCTTGTAATCCCTCTTCCAAAGCTCTTAAAATTCTTGTAGACAAAACTATTATGGCCCCACTCCTAAGTTTCTCTTCTCTGGGCTAAATAATTCCATGTTCTTTCAACCAATCTTCATATGTGGTGAAATTGAAGTCCTTCACTGAACATCCTGGTTCTTTTCTCTGGGTTGCCTTTTGAGCTTGAGTGCTTGTAAGGGGAGCTGTCCAGATTGTCAACAAACATCCTTCCTAAAAGTGACTCCCAGAGCTGAACATTATACTCCAAAGGTGTTGTGACTTAGGCAAAATACAACAGGAGGTTAAGAGGAGGTAATAGTGAAAAAAACATTCATGGAAGAAAAACAACTCATGGAGACATTGACCCTTGTTCTGATCTTTGAAGAGAGAGAAGGCCAGGGAGCTTGACTTCAAATCCTGACAAAATTATAGAATGTATTTGTCAAAGGAGGATTAACATTTCCAAAAGAAGTAATGCTCATAAAGAACCAGCATGGCCTCATTAAGGATGATTAGTCATATCTGATTAACCTCACTTCGTTTCAGAATGGGGTTATGAGACGGGTAGACCAAGGAGATGCTGAAGGTAGAGTTATACTAGATTTTAGCAAAAGAATTTGTTAAATGATCCCAAGCTGCTCTTGCAGACAAGATGGTGAAATGTGGGGTAGCAGATAGTACAGTTAAGTGGAATCAGAACTGACTGAATGATTGGACTCAAAGAGTCATCACTGATGGTTTGACATCAGCTTTGAAAGAGGTCTCCAGTAGAGTGCCTCAGGGATCTGTGTTGGTCCCACGCTGTATAATATTTTAATCACTAACTTAATTATAATAAAAATGATAGCTAATATTTATGTAGCATTCGCTATGTGCCAGGCGCTGGGCTAAGCTTACAATTGCCATCTCATCAGATCCTTACAATAACTTTGGGAGGTAGGTGTTATTATTAAGCTCATTTTACACGTGAGGAAACAGGATCACACAGTTAGTAAGTTCCTGAGGATAGATTTGAATTCAGACCTTCCTGTCTCTTGGCCCACACTCTATCTACTGCACCACCCATCTTAGATAAAGGCATAGGTGGCATGTATTCTTATAGGGGCAGATGGGTCAGTAATACAAATTTGGGAGCTGTATAGCTAATGTACAAGATGACAAAATCAGAATACTGAAAGATCTTGACAGGCAAGATTGGCCAAGTCTAACAAAATGAAATGTAACAGGCATAAATACAGTCTTACACCTGGATTCATCAGTACTTGATAGGGAGGCATGGCTGGACAGCTTTTTGATTGAAAAACTGTTGGGATTTTTACTGGACTTTCAACTCAATATGAGTCAACAGTGTGATAGGGAAAGCAAGAAAGCTAAAGTGATCTTGTGGTGAGTTAAGAGAGGCACAATCTATGACCAGTGAAGAGATAGTCCTCTAATCCAATGCTTTGGTGAGACCATACCTGGATCACTGTGCTCAGGTCTGAGGGCTGCATTCTAGAAAGGGTGTCAATAAACAGGGGTGCCTCTAGATTGTTGTTGTTCATTCTTCAATCTCCAAGAGGAGGACCATGACACCAGGAAGATAATGCACTGACTTGCAAGTGAATTGGATTTAAATGAAGGAGGGCTGTGCAAGGTCACCAACCTCACTTTCTCCTCTGGATATATCTGGGTCTGGAGATGGTGCTACGCCTCTAGACTACCTGGATGGTCAAGGACCGCAACATCATGTCTATGAAGACTGAGTGAAGGAACAAAGGATGGGAAACCTGAAGAAGCTATCTTCAAGTATTTGTGTCAGAGGGAATGGACTTTTTCTGCTGGGCCCCAAAAGACAGAACTAGAATCAATGGGGAAAGTAACAAAGAGACAGTTTCAGGTTTGAAATTAGAAAATTTTATTCAAAAGGGGAATGCACTGTCTTAGAGGGAATGGATTTTTTTCCTCATATTTGAAGTCTTTAAGCAAAGACTAGATGATGGGGATGTTGCAGGGGAATTCTAATCACAGTATGAGTTGAACTCAATGGCCTCTGAGGCCTTCCACCTTTGGGGTGCTTTGAGCAGCAGACTAATGGAGCAAGTTGGTGAAAGGAGTATTTATTTGTCTTAGGGCTTTAACATCTCTCCCCTGACATAGCCCCCATCCTGGCCTTCAGCACCTCTCACCTAAACAATTGCAGTAAACTTCCTTGGTCTCCTTGCCTCAGATCTCTCCCCACTTCAGTTCATCTGCCACTCAGCTGTCAGCTTCACTTTCCCAAAGCTAATGTCTGGCAATGTCACTTCTTCCCCACCTTGGCCCCCACCCCATTCAATAAAGTCCAGCAACTCCAGTATCAAATGCAAGCTCCTCTGCTTAGCATTCAAAGCCCTTTAGAACCTGTCCCCCTCCTGCCTTTCCAATCTTCTTAGACCCTAATCTTCTCTTACATCAGTGACACTGGCTTCCTTGCTGTTAGTCGCACAAGACATTCCATCTCTTGATTCCAGCATTCTCGCTGGATGTCCCCCATGCCTGGAATCTTCTCCTTTCTCATCTCTACGTCCTAGTTCCCCTGGGTTCCATCAAATTCCAGCTAAAATTTGACCTTCTACAGGAAGCCTTTCCACATCCCTCTTAATACCAGTGCCTTTCCTTGGTTAATGATCCCAATTTATTATGTATAAATACATAGTTGCTTGCCTGCGTCTCCCCCATTAGGCTGTGAGTTCATTGAGAGCAGGGAATATCTATTGCTTTTCTTTGTATCTCCAGGCTTAACACAGTGCCTAGAATCTACTAGGCATTTAATAAATGTTTCTTGACTGCCTGACTGAGTCAGAAGGGCTAAATTACCAGTGCCAACCCTGGCATGAACTAGCTGGGTGACACTGGGCAAGTGAGCAAATATCTCTGAGCCTCAGCTTTCTCAGCTATAAAGTATCAATAATAGTACACTGCTTATACCTTTAAAAGAAAAGACTCCTATATTCCATACAGATTTATGTATAATATATTTATAATAGCACTTTGTGTAGTAGCAAAAAATTTTTAAAAAGGAAACAAAGTGACGCCTCTCAATTGAGGAATGGCTAAACAAATTATGATATATTGATATAATGAATAATACTGTACTATGAAAAAAGAACGTGATGAATATAGAGAAGTCTGGGAAGACACTTATGAACTGATGCAAAGTAAAATAAGCAAAATCAAGAAAACAACATAGAGAAAACACTTTTGTTTGTTCTTTTTTTCCTCTTTTCATTCTTGTTCAGGCTTGATATCAAGAAAATGAATATAGAAATAGAAAAAGAGCATAAAATGAAAATAGAAAAAAAGAACAAACAAAATAATTGTGACCCAGATGTTTGAGCCTAGAGCCCTTGCATGAGTCTCTTCATTTGTGGAGAGAATAGTGATTTAATAGCATGTACCTGGAAAAAGGGACAGAGTTGGTGCAAGAACTTTGGAAAGAAGACACATTCTTCATTTCTACATCAAGAGAAGATGCTCTTCAGGACTAACTGGGGAGAGAAAAAAAGACTTTGGGAAAAGGCGGACATGTAGATGAGATGGCACCTTATCATGTCCCTGATTTCCAGCTTGTCTCCCTGCAGACTTTGAGGAATTTCCCCTTGGGTGAGATATCTTGCTTCCAATGGGAAAGTTCATTTGCTCTGTGTATTTCTTGGTGTTTTCTAGTCTGTAGAACTTTTCTGATTTCTATTTGACATCTGGTTGGATAAATGGGTTTAATCACAAGTCACTATTTGTCATGATCTTTTGTACAAATAACATTTGGGGAGGAGTAATGACTATGCAGAAGGGGGTTACCCCTTCTTTAAGTGATAGAGACCATGAAAGAGGCTTGAATCTGGAAGGAAGAAAAAGCATTCCCCAGCATGATTGCTACGCCCATGGAATATTTAAGGAGGCAGGTAGATCTAATTCTAGTCCAGGACCTCTCTCTCTCAGAGTAGAGCAGAACAACCTGCCTTGTAACTTTTCTCATGGTCCCCTCCAGGCAGGAATCAAAGTGTCCCTTGGAGAGGGCTGTGCAAAATTCAAGAGTCCCTGGGAGTCCCATTTAGACAATCCATGTGGCCATACATAACCTACATTGGACTGCACACGAATTGCACACAATTAAACTGAATGCTATCAAAGTATAGTGACCAATCTTAGCCCCCAAGAAAGTCATTTCTAAAGCTATCTCCACCATATCTTTTCGAAGGTGGGGTTCTCTGGGTGTGGAATATTGCATATAATAGCAGGCTTTTTCTCTATGTTGGTTAGGTTCTCTTTTCACTTTCCTTTGTTACGAGGGATGGCTCTCTGGGGTGGTGAGGGAAGAACTGCTTTGGGAAATGTATGGGACATTTAAAAAAGATATCAATAAAAATTTCCTTTAAAAAATAATATCTTACCTACCTCACAGGGCTGTAATGAGAAAAGCACTTTGTAAACCTTAAAGTGGTACACAAATGTGACAGAGTAAATGTGTGTTAAATGGAGCATGAGAAAGAAACGATTTTCAAGTTCCAAAGGAAAAAAAATATTTACAAATAACGCTAAATGAACAAACACTAAGCATCTGTAAATCAGAGTTATCTCCAAACTTCCTTTTTAGTGTTCTGGAACTAGCCTCTGGGTCTTCCAGGAGTGAGTGGAGAGGGGGAAGGGGAGGAGGAGGGAGGAAGGAAAGGGGGAGAAGGAGACAAAAAAGAGGGTGGGGAGGGGGATAGAGAGGGGAAGAAGAGGAGGAGGGAGAGAGAGGAGGGAGGAAGGAAAGGGGAGAAGGAGACAAAAAAGAGGGTGGGGAGGGGGATAGAGAGGGGAAGAGGAGGAGGAGAGAGAGTGGGAGGGAGGGGGGAAGGAGAGAGAGAGAGCAAAGGAGAAGAGGAGGGAGAGTGAGAGGGAAAGGGGAGGGAGAGGGGGAAGGGATGAAGATGGAAAGAGGCGGGAAAGGGGGAGAAAAAGAGGGAGGGGAGAGGGAAAGGGAAAAGATGGGAGAGGGAAAGAGAAATAGAGAGAAAAAGGAGATAGAAAATGACAGAGAAAGGCTTAAATAACATAATATAGTATATAAAACCCTTTGGAAACCTTAAAACACTATAGAAACCTCAGCTATTGTTTTTATTCAATTCTATGCCCACTTGAGCGAGTGAGAGACGGAGACAGAAGGGAGTGAGAGAGAGAGAGAAAGAGGAGAAGGAAAGGGTGATCTGGGCTCGTAGAAGAAGCACTACTGTCAAACCTGGCTGTGCTCTGAGAGGCCCCTAGAATGTCCATCTAGATGCCCAACTACCTGCCCATGGGCACTGTCTCCAGCCAAGTGCCATGTAGAGCCAAGAGTTCCATTGGTACTTATTTATTCCTTGCCCTGGGATCTGAGATATGCTGCAGAGAGGGCTAGACTTGGAGTCAGAAAAATCTGAGTTCAAATCCTGCCTCAGACACTCAATATCTGTGTGACTCTTGGACAGTCAGTTTCTTAGTGTCTCTCAGCCTCAGTTTCTCTATCTGTAAAATGGAGATAATTATAGCTCCTGTCTCACAGGGTTGTTGTCAGGATCAAATGAGATAATATGCAGAGCATCTTAAAAGTCTAACAACACAATCAAAGTTCTAGTTATTATATTATATATTATAATTACTAATCTACTCTAAGAGTACATCGGCATTAATATGTTATAATACATTATTAATTTGTTCCTAATAGGTTATTATTACGCACATGAGGCTGAGTAGTTGATGAAGTGAGCTTTGGAGTCCGGTTACCCGAGGTGAGGAAGGGCGTGCCAAGGGCACTCCTCGGGCGACCCAAGAAGGTATTCTTACTGTGGAGCTCCACCAACTTAGGGCTTCCTAGATCTTTCTTAGTCCGACCCCTCATTTTACAGATGGGGGAACTGAGGCCCAGAGAGGTTCAGTAACTTGCCCAAGGTCACACAAGTAGTAAATGGCAAAACCAGGATTTGAATTCAGGTCCTGTTCAATACTCTTTCCCCTGTACATACCTCACCATACCACCTCCTCCAGAGAGATGTTGACAAAAGAAGAGTTAGGCAAAAAAAAAAAGTGAGAGGAATTGATAGAAATGAGATCTAGTTACTATGTATTTGTGCATAAGATTACTTTAATCCCACAACTGTTCTTTCACTGTAATTTTATTTCTCTATATTACTTCATGATGCATATGAGGAAAGGGAAACCTGCGGCCTCGAGGCCACAAGTGGCCCACTAGGTCCTCAAGTGCGGCCCCTTGACTGAATCCAAACTTCACAGAACAAATCCCCTTAATAAAAGGATTTGTTCTGTAAAACTTGGACTCAGTTGAAAGGCTACATGTGGCCTTGAGGTCTCAAGTTCCCCACCCCTGGCTTATACTATTGGTGGGATGCTATCTACATGAGTGGAGGGAGGTTCCACACTGGGAGTTTCCTATGCCAGTGAAACCTTAAGACTGAGCACTGATTTGGAGTCAAAGAGCTGGTTCTGAATCCCCAGTTGCATCTTCACTGAACTACTTAGTACTTAGAATCTATCTGTAGCTATCATTCTGACTTTGGACAGGTTGCTTGACTTCTCTGGCCTCCATTTAAAATGAGGCAGTTGGACCAGACTTCTCAGGTCCTTTCCAGAGATAAAACCATATCCTTTCCCAGGCCAGCTGGCAATGGATTTTCCAGGAAATAGAAAGAAGGTAGAAACAGCTGGAGACCTGTAGGGGGTATCAGTGAGCTAAGACCTGGGCAGATGCAAAGAAAATCAGGCAGATTGTGCCCCCACGATACCACCTGCGCTGTCCAAAAGCTCATTCCCTTCCAGCCGGGCATTGGCCTTCGATGCCCTATGCCACCTCCTTCCTCCCTCTCCCTTCTCCAGCTCCTTCCTTTCCACTCTATTGATGTGGAAAGTGGAAAGTAGTGATGTAGCCTAATAAAGCATATTGACAGAGGCTATTTGTGGTGTCTCATTACAACCAGGCTCTTTGGCACCTGCTTGGGGAGATCAAACCTCTCCCTCACTGTACGACACGGACCAGCTACTTAAACCGATGTCATGGCTTAACATGAGCCCATTCCAAGGAAGGAAGTGAAAGTGATTTCTATTCTTGCTCTCCCGACCACCCCCAAAAAAAGTCTTGCATCTTCCAATCTCCGCGACTTTGCTCGTGATGCTCCCCTTCTCTGGAGCTGCTGTCGCATTATTCTTCCCTTATCTCAAGCCTAGTCATCTTTCAAGGCCCAGTTTGACCCCAACCTTTCCCTACTCATCCCAACTAGGGTCTCTTCCTTCTCATACTTTCTACCTTACTATCCACTTGTCTTGTTTATTTGCCATTTAGGACACATGCCTTCGCATTATTAGTTTCATCTTCCCAATTCGACAGTGCTCCTTAAGGACAAGGGACCATGTGTCCTATAGTGATTTGCATTCATGTAGGGCTCAATAAACAGCTGCTGGCTGATGGATCACAAGAGGGCTCAGCTATTACAAATGGACTACTTTGTCAATGCTGAGATTGAGAGCTTGTTTTTTCCTGGAAGATTCACCTCGAGGACAGGGTCGGATAACCCCAATGGGCCCTTGGGCTATGTCCTTTCCCAGTGGGTGAGGGAACATCCATGAGCTAGCCCCCTTGGGCCATCTGCCCAGTGGCCTGGGATCATGAGAATGTGTCAAGCTTGCCATGGAGCAAGCTTTCCTTCTGCCTGGGTTAGTGGCAGGCCTTCTCAATGACCACTTCTGAGCAAAGGTTGATGGGCTGGTGTCTGAGTCTCTAGGACCATCAGCCAACCTGCCTAAAAGGCCAAAGATGGAGGCCACTCCAAGAATGGAACTCATTACTAGAGGGCATTCAGGGACAACTTGCTTTCAATCAATGGGGAGCTCCTAACAAGCCTAGTTCCTTAGGTCAATACTAAATTAATGTGCAGTATAGTCAGTTGGTCAATAAGCATTTATTGAGCACCTACTGTGTTCCAGGCACTGTGCTAAGCATTGCAGATACAAAGAAAGTCAAAAGACAGTCCCTACTCTATAGAAGCTTATGATTGAATACTGGCTACCATAGGGGAGAGAGACAGACAAACAGACAGAGACAGAGAGACAAAGAAAGGGAGGGAGAGAGGGAGAGAGGGGGAGAGAGAGGGGGGGGGAGAAAGAGGGAGAGAGAGAGAGAGAAAGACGGAGAGGGAGAGAAACAGAGACAGAGACAGACACAGACAGAGACAGAGAGAGAGAGACAGAGAGAGAGAGAGAGAGACAGAGAGAGAGAGAGAGAGAGAGAAGATGATATATAAATTTATTGTGCTAACCATGTACCAGACACTGCTAAACACTGGAGATACAAATACAAACAAGTAAGACAGACCCTGCCCTCAAGGAGCTTACAACTGAATCAAGAAGATAACACATAAAGGTGAGCTAGATGGGGGTGGGTAAGAAGGGAGGGTACCCATGAGAGGGCCAGGTAGATAGTGAGGAGGGGGAAAAGGAGTCTAGAGAGTGAAATCACTGTGGCACAATAGAGAGACCTCTGGATTTGGAGTCAATGCAGTTGGGTTCAATGCCAGTTCTGCTACTTACCTGTGTACATGAGAATTTGAGCAAGTCACTAATACTCTTCTGTCCTCAGTTCCCTGGTCTCTAAAATGAGCGGAATTGACCTAGATGACCCTTAAGCTCTCTACCAGGTGTAATACTATGATGTCTCCTGAGTTTCAAGTGAAGTGACCCCTGATAATTTGAATAAGGCTGTTCAACTGATCCCAGAGAGATTCATGGGGTCCTAAGGGACAATTTTAGGGGGAGGACAAACCTCTATATTGACATCTTTGGCAGGTCCTGGTGCAGGTAAGAGGTATTTTGCTCTATGGAAGGGGACAAAGGACAGCCAATTACTGTGGAAGCATACTACTCCCAGCTGACATGGGGGATGGAGACCTGCTTGGAAATCCCAAGGTGTGGATAGTGGGTTTCTGACCCCACTGAGACTCCTTCCATGAGGCCAGAGACCAACAGAGCTTCAGCACAAAGGAGAAATCTGTAGTAATGTCCTCTGCTTGGCACTGTATTAAAAGCAGGAGGGAGGTCAAAGGTCTCCATTATGATAAGGGAACTCTGGAATATCCTTTATACGGACAGAAGTAACTTCTGCCTGGGAGAAATGGAGAGATGGGCAACACAGGAGAGAAGCCATGGCAGGGGACAACAATGGGACTGGGACGCCCATATACTGGCTCAACTCCCATCTACTGGGAACTGCGGGGAACTGCACAGATGGCCAAAAAAGCATGGAGGGGCACTCCAATGGGGAGCGACCACAGGGTCTCGGAAGGACACATATTCTAAAGAATGACAACAGAGATAACATAATTTGGGAGCTCGGCTATGGCGTAAAAATAACTAAGGTGGCATGGGGGACCACTGTCCACAAACAAACGACCTCATTTTCTATGAGCTTGATTTAAACCCAATGTGTTTCATTTGCCCTAAAAAATAAGCAAGTTGATCACTGGAACGTTGTGAATCATTTGTTTGCAAGAAGAATTGGAGACCACACCCTGAATGGTGTCAGACAGTGAGGTTCCCAGATCATCTGGGTGGGGGCAATGAGCTGCAGAAATAAGACTACTGCCATCCCCATATGTATACATGGGTCCTTTGTGCCAGTCTTATGAAAGTCTTTAACACAAAAGTTACTCCTGTATTACATGTAGCATGTAGGCTGTCTATTCTTCCTCATTCTGTTTTTTGGGACATATTTGGATCATAGATCTAGAGCTGGAAGGGACCTCAAAATCCATATAATCTAAACCCCTCATTGAAGATTAGAAAATCGAGGCCCAAAGAAGTTAAGTGACCCACTGAAGGTCACAGAGGTACTAAGTGACTAAGGTGAGAGTTGGACTCGTGTTCATCTTTCCAATCTACTATGCCGCATTTCTCTGGAAGCTTTCGCACCACTTCTCACACATCATTCGTTCTTGGCAATATGCTGCGATTTCCTATTCCTCTTTGCATTGTTGTTTCAGTCATCTGTAGTTTGGATGCTTATGACATCACTGTGCCCTATAATTTGCAATCATACAGCATCCCTGGGAGAATATTGGTTTGTAAAATGGGCTTTGGAGTAGCTCGGTATCATTTATTTTAGCTGACATCACTACAGTCCTCTAAGATTTCCAAGGTGTTTTTGCATACATCATCTCATTTAAGCCTCAAACAACCATGCGGAATAGACACTGTAGGTATTATATTTTGCAGATAAGGAAAAAAGCTTATGGATGTTCAGAAACTTGTCCATGGCAAAACAGCTAGTTAATGTAACAGGCAGAATTTGATTCCAGGTTTTCCTGACTCCTGGTCCAATGCTCTATCCACAAAGTCATGCTGTTTGTTTACGGAAAGAACCATATAATTTTCTCAAAACAGTCCAGCCCAATTTCTTCTACTCAACTCTGGATCCATCCCGCTGCTCATTTGTTGTACCTCTCCAAGATATTTGTACTGATAAAATAACCCAATGAACTGTTCATCCAGTGGCATGCCATAATAGGCATTCTTTATCTACATTCTTTATCCCATGTGGATTGCAGTGGCTAATTCCTTTTTAGTGACTTTTTTCGTGACTTCAGACCTCATTGCAGAGACCTCAGAGCATTACAGAATATGGTGGAATCGACACAATGTCATTCTGCAAACAGGAGCAACTGGAGAGCTTCACCATCTGTCATGAATTCCACCATCATCTAGATTCAGTGTAGGACACCATCCCCCATCACACTAGTAAACCTCTTTAGTGAGATACATCTCCCTAACTTTATGCTTCACTTGAGGTTGATATTCATAGGATCATTGTCTGTGGGGTGGCCCCTTTAAAGGATAGTGACTTAGAATGCAGCTTGAACCTAAGAAAAATAATTTCCCCTTAACTAGTCATATTCAAGGAGATAGATATAACTCTAATATGGCACCCTTCTCCCTGAAGAGAGCAGCGGCCATTCCTATGGCCCCTATTCCTCCCTTCTAGGCAGGAATCAAAGTCTCCCTTGAAGAGGTATGGGCAAGATTCCTGAGCCTGCTCTCAATCTCCCCATGAGCTGCACTTAGACAAACCCATATGGACATACATATAACCTTCTCTGATACATATACCTCCACATATTGTACAACTGGTACCTACTTTTCTACTGTATATCTGACATCCATATACATCTCGAAGGCTTCCAAAGATGGGGAGCTCATTCCTTCCTGAGGTACCCCATGCTACTTTTCTACAATTTTAATCAGTAGGGAGTCTCCCCCCTTCATATGGATCCAAAATCTGTCTTCTTGTAACTTTCACCTATGTGCTGCTGGCTCTGCCCTCTGCAGTCAAACAAAGTCATCCTAATTCCTCTTCTCTACGATAGCCCTCAGATACACAGTGATTATGTTCCACTTCTGGCTTCTCTTTTCCATATTAAAGATCCTCACTTCCTTCAACTGGTTTTTAAGCCTCCTTGACCTTCCCCTTAGAACCTTCTGGACACATTCTCAATTGTCAATGTCTTTTCCAAACTGTGGCCCATTCTTAGAACGGGATCCACTACTGCAGATGAGATCTAACCAGGACATCAAACAGGAAGAATGTCACCTTCCTCTATTAAGGAGCCTAATGTCACCTTAGAGGTTTTTAATGGCTACATCACAGTGTCATCAAGCTCCAAACTGCCACAGTTGAAAAAAAAAGAGAGACATAGAAAGATCTTTTAGTTGAAACAAGTCTAGCATTGATTGACACAGCACATCCTCATCACCAATCCCAAGAAAGCCTTCACTAAGATAAGGGGCATACAAAAAAATTGTGTTGAGTTGAATTTGTTGGCTTGAGTCCCAAGACATCTGACCACCAGGGTCCCATAGCCTCTGGCATAGACGCATGAGAAAAAAATAAGACAGGAAAGGTAGAGTTATCACTGTTGAGGCTTTGCTGTTTTCTGCCCTTAAGACCTCAGGAACACATAACACAGGGAAATGCAAACACCAAGACCTGGGAAATTCACTCATTAACCAGACTCCATGGAGTTGAATTGAGATATATGGGACATCAGAGGGCATCTAATCCATCCCCTTCACATTTTACAGGTGAAGAAACTGAGACCCAGAAAGGTCATACAACTTGTTCAAGGTTGCATAGGGACAGAGCTGACTCAAAATCCAGCCTCTTGCTTACTTTTGCTGATTCCAAAACTTACATCACAACTAGTGCCATAGGACCAGTCTAACGGCGGCACAGAAGGTCAAGTTGTCTATACATTCATTGGCTGCCCACAGGCATGAACTTGTGTTTGTCTTGTTGGCAATAGCTACTGCCTTCCTGCCTCATGGACAAATGACCCTGACTTCCTAATTGCAGTAAGTAATGCCATTGTTATTCTGTAATCCATAATTTTCAGGTGGGGGAAAATGAAACATTTTGGATGAATGTTCAGGAAAGAGGATATCCACCCACCTATCAACAGGTGCATAATAGCAGCCTTCTGTGTGCCATGGATCTGGAATCCATGATTCCAAACAAAAATCAGCAATCTCTTTTGACTCACCATAGAAGCCACTAAGTGGATCCCTGGCATAAGTACTTGACAACTTCTAACTTTCCTGAGACACTCCAAACCTTGAGGCTTTCTACACAGAACATCACAGACATATTGTTCCAATGTTTTGCTCTGTTTGGTTCAACTCTTGATCTGGGGATGAGAAGCAGTGGAAAGATTTACTTTACCTTGTAGTGAAGAGAAAAGAGCTACCCAGAGGTATGAAGGGGTCTTCAGCCTTTAGTCAAAGATAGCATATGTAAAAAGGCCACTTTGCTGGAATATATTCTGGAAAAAACAAAACATTGGCATTAGGGTTTCTTGAACAGTAGCAGGAGAACTATCTTTTTTAGAATTTCTACCGTAACTATGATAGCAAAATAACTCTGGGACAGAGCAGATCCATAAGGCAGTTCGGAGTCACTGTGGATTCAGATTGTGTGACCTGAGAAAAAGGTGTAAGTATCTAGGCTTCCCAACTGGATCACTGACTAAGACCCAGACCCCACATGGTCAAACACAGAAATATCCATTGTGCTGGGCCAGGGCCAACAAAAGTCCCTAGTGGCCTAGTAGTTCTTAAGCTCACATGCCTTGTTCCCAGCTCATTGTGGCAGAGCCAAGGGTTCTGCCTGCCCTTCCCCAGGAGGAACATACAGGTACGATAATCTATGTGGCAGCCCATTAGATATGAACTCTACCTCAAAAGAGGGAGCTTGCTCCTTGTATAAAGAAGTCAGATGACTTTAGGCAAACGAGTCCTAGAATGAAATTACCCACTCATTGAAGTCTTAGGATATAGTAGAGAAGCTGAAAATTTTTCAGGCTTTAGGAGTGATGAGGGCATACCCAGTAGTGCCCCATCTCCTGTCATGGCCCTAGAATTCGAGTTTGCAAGACGGAGTGGTGATGCACAAATCTTGTTGTCTAAGCCTAAAAAGAAGTTAAACCACCTTTAAAAAATAAGCCCATTGGATCTGTCTTTGGTTTGTAGACTCAAAAGGCTGATGTGGTCATTACTCACAAGCCCTGGGTGCTGCACTCCTTTGAGTGCCTGGCTCTGTGTAACTGTAAGGAAGTCACTGCTTCTCTGAGCCTTGGGCCCCTTTTTTGTAACACGAGGAGACTAGATGACCTCTAAAGTCCTGTGCAGCTGAAAATTTTTGATCCTCTAAGATCTTTTTCAGTAATGGCAGCTATTCTCAAAGTCAGCCTTCTTCATTGGGAAGAATTCCTTTCCCTAGGCTACATAATTGTACTCGACTGTACTGTATGTATTTTTCATGAGAAGGTAAAGGGCAAACTGTGGTAGTCTGTGGACCAGTCTAGACAAGAATGATTACATTGGAAGCATCTATTATACCACAATCTGGGCAAAGATGAAACTGCAAACAAGCAGATCCAGGAGCTCCAAAGGGCTCCATCTCAGGAGTTGACTATTCCAGCACTTTTTAGACTATGTCAGGACTTAGCTTGCAATGAGGCATACTAACAGGACAATTTCCTAAGTAGTTTTCAGCCCCTTTCAAAAGGAGCTTATGAGGCTAGCAGCCCACCCTTATATAGCAAGTTCTTAGGGTTTGCTTTCTAAGCCATTCTGCCACCCTCTTCCATTTTATGGGAAAGCCTATTCCACTCTACATTCAATTATGATCCTAAATTTTGTTTGCTTTTCCTTTCCATCAGATCCTGTTATAATATCTCTTCTTTCAGCAGCCCCATATTCTCTCCCTCTCTCTCTCTGTCTGTCTCTCTGTCTCTCTCTAAGTATGAAAAAGAATAAAATTAGCACTTCATTCAATCCAATGCCAGTCTCCTCCCCTCCTCTCTTCTTCTGTTAGTCCAGACACAAATCCCTTCATCTTCGGCATTCTTCCTTCTTTGGGAATCAGTGCTCTCTAGCTGTAAATGTTTTAATTGAGACGATCCCTTCCCCCTTCTTCAAATCACCCTCCTCCCCTACCTTGTTCCGGTTCTGCTCCCTACTTAGCCAAGTGTACTTTTAGCACTACGATCTTTTTTTATAAACCTTCCTTTATGGACTCATAAGAATCCTGGTCCTTTTAAGCCCTCTGTTTTAGAAGTCAACTGCTGTGACTCTCCAGGTAGAAGAAGTAATAAGGTCCTCCATACACCTCTCCTTCCCTAAGGGAGTTTGTCCATTTTTTGAATACTCAGACCCATAACGTGTATCTCTCTGTTTTCGCAGAATTTTAGAGAGGGTGGGCTAATAATCTCTTTTTCCCCTTTTGGAATGTAAGCACCTAATCATCACTTAGCCCTTTAAAAATGTTCACATTTATTTACCTTTTTCAACACTCCTTCATCTTCTGTTTGTCTTTGGATAACTCTGCCCAACTGGTTTTTTTTAACAGAAATTCTTTAGAAATCATCCAATCATATTAAAGTCAATTTTTCTCCTATAGAATTATGTTCAACCTTGCAGGACAAATTATTGTTCAGTGCAAGCCATTTTCCTACTGCAATAGCCTCCTAATTGGTCTCTCTGCCTCGTTTCCCTTTCCAATCCATCCTTTTTCCAGCTCTCAAAGTAATTTTCCTAAGGCACAGGTCTGACTATGTTACTCAGTAACCTCTAGTAAAAACTCCCCTGCTTAACATTTAATGTACTTCTTTCCAGTTGTGTTGCACATCAATTCTCTTTTGTGCACCTTATGGTCCAACCTACTTGTCCTTTTTACTGTACTTCTCACATGATGTTCCATCGCCCATCTTCATTCCTTTATACTGGCTGTCCACCATGCCTAGAAAATATGCCCTCCTCACCTCCTCTTGATACCATCTCTAATTTCCTTCAAGATTCAACTCAAACACCACCTTCTGCATGAAATTTTCTATGAACCCCACAGCTCATAAAAATAGAGTCTATATCATATAGGCACCTACATTTATATATGTCATCTTTCCTTATAGATTGAAAGTCTGGTGAGGACAGTAAATGTCTCAATGATGTCTTTCTATCCCCATTGTCTATCACAGTGCTTAGCATTGAATAGGTGCTTAAGAAATGTTTGATCAATGTCTTTGCTTTTAGTATCACTTATTCCAATTTTAAAATTTCCTTTTATGTAACTGATTATGTGATTCCCACATAATTCTGACTTGGTTACCTTGGTATGTGACCTGTCTTCCTAGCTACCTGAAATATTTTTTTCTTCAACCCGTGTGAGCCCTGAAATTTGGCACTTCTGGGCATGATATTCTTGTGGTTTTTCTCTTGTGGTGACTGATGGATTCTATCCATTGGCATTTTGTCCTCTGGTCCAAGTATTTCTGAGAAATTTTCTTTTATCATTTCTTGAAATATAGTATTTCGTTTTCGACTGTTTCATCCAGCTTTTCTGGAGACTAATGATTCTTAGATTCTGTCTCCACAGCCTTTTTTCCAGATCACTTGTTTTTGATAGCAGATGTCGCGCTGGTTCTTACAAATTTTGCTGTATTTTGACTTCTCTCTAATATTTCTTATATCATTGAATTTTGGGGTTGCATTTCCTCTCTTCATTTTTACAGTATGTCTGCTGCTTTTCTAAAGCCTTCCTGCCTCTTTTCTGAGGGGGCTATTCTTCTCTTTATCTCTTCCTTCAGTTCTTTTATTAGGGCTTCCAATGACTCACAGGGTTCCTCTGACCATTCTCTTCTTTCTTTGGGGCTCCTAGTTGTAGCTATTGTTGAATTATTCATGCCTAGAGTCTGTCTCATCCTGGTGTTTTCATACTTGAATACTCTACAATATTTCTTCATTGCGTTAGGAGTTTTTCTTTTGCTTATTTCCTCAGTCTCTTGCCTGCTTTGTATTATTTACCTATGAGAATTTAATTTATCAACTTCAGCCTGATGAAGAATAGGGAAATATAGTTAAATTATTCCCAAGAGGAGCCACTAAGTTATAACAGACTTTAGGGTGACGGGTGAAGGCCTTTAGTGAATGACCACACCCAGTTCTTTAGCGCCGTCTTTCTCTGGAACCATTGAAGTCACTGTTATATGACAACCAAAGCATGGGACCCAGAGCTAGGGGACAGCTTGAATTTGTAGATTGTAAAACAAAACCTCTAGCAATCTTTCTTGTCATCTTGTTGGAAGTCCCTACATATCCTGACGAAGCAATGCCTCCATATAAAGAGCCTCCATGCTACCTTGCCAATACCCTGTCTAGCTATCCCACATGCCCAAGCTTTGAAAAGTAAGGAGGAGACTTGGACTGATTGAACCAAGTGCTCCACATGGAGAAGTCTAAATAGATAGAGTGGCCCCAGCCACATATGATCTTTTAGAAACAAGCAAGGTAGCTAGGGGAGGGCATTGGCTTGTTTTGCAAATGGGCAAACCAACTAGCTCTATGAAAGTCAGTCTATTTGAAAATGGGAAAGACCCAATGTAAGGCAGAAATGACCAGAGTCTATGGTAACCGGATATTAACTAATGGTCACTCAGGGATCAAAGCTGCTGTGGTGAAGGCCATGGTGAAGCATCTCAAGTTTTTGAAATATTTCTTGGTAGAAAGGGGCCACTGAAAGTCTTGGGAGATTTCAGGAGATTGAGTGAAGGGAGACTTAATGAAGAAAATTGTTAGCATGGGAAAGGCAAAGCAGTTTGCAGCCAATAGCCCCAGGAAGTTGCTCTACCCCCTCACCCACAATGGATCTTCCTTTAACCAATCCACTGAAACACTTCACCACTGCTTTTTGGAAAGTAGCCCTTACAAACCTGGATTCAGGGTATCAAATAGAGCTGAGATATGTGTCTCTTGTCATGTGAGTGGGGCATGGTATCTCAAATGCCAAGGGTACTACACTACCAAGCTCTGGGACAAACTTTTTGCCTTTTTCTATGGGGGAGAGGGGGCTCTTCAGTCACAAGAGGTATTGCCTTTGGGGTATCATTTACATGACTGGTGCGGGGTTTGGGGGGGCAGGTAATGGCAAACTATACTGTTAGCTCATCAGTAGCAAAGCTATGAGACCCTAGTCTGAGATGCAGAAGGCACAGAGTTCAAAATCCTGGCAACTCCTCCACTCAGGCAGAAAATTTTTCTGACTGTTCTGGAAGCTGAGAAACACATTTGGGCTTCGATCTGAGCCAGTGCATGTCATCCTTTCATGCCACCACCCAGGCCCACGGGATGATGTTCTTGAATTGGGAATGTGCCAGCTAAGCCTGGAGAGAAGCACCTGGATATTTATTGCAGGGCTACTCTATTTGCTTTCACTGCCTTGAGGAGGTGCGGGAGGCGGGGTGGAGCATCATGCCCTCCGGGGTTATAGCTATTACATTTGTGGTGGGGGCACAGCCAGACAAAAAAATAAAAGAAGGTGTTTTGTGCCTGTCAGAGTAGGCTAGCCATGTGGCCACAGCCAGGAACGTCAGGCAGGGTTGATGGGACATGCTGAGACCGAGCTGAGTTCAGAGCCGGGCCGTTACCATGGAGATCCATCCAGAGAGAGGAATGAGGGAGCCCTGGCAGGGTTGCCGACAGAATCCAAGAATCACCACCTGAAAGATAAGCAGGAATGGGATGTAGTCATCATTTACTCACTGAGCCACTGCCTATGGGCTGCTTTTCTGCATGTGAACCATCGCTGCTCAGCTGTACTGCAGAAAATGCCCCACAGCCTCGGCAGCCATAGGGAGCATAGAACAGCTGACAAAGAGTCAGTCATTAAGAATTTATTAAGGACTTCCTAAGTGCCAGGTACTGTGCTAAGGACCTAGGGATACAAAGAAAGGCAAAAGTCACAGTCCCTCCCTTGGGGGGGGGGGGGAGGAGCATATATTTTGGTAGAAGAGACAATATGTAAATTACTAGAAAAATACAAGATAAATGCAGTCTGAAAGGGAAAGAAAGGTACAAGCAGCTAGCAGGACCGGGAAGGGCTTCTGCTAAATATGAGACTTGACTTAGGTTTTGAAGGAAGTCAGGGGTCCTAAGATGCAGAGGTGAGGAGAGAGAGCAGCCCAGGCAAGAGCACAGAGATGAGAGATGTGTCAAGTGTGGGGTCCTGTGTCCCTTGGTTGTAGACTGCATGGAGAAAAGAAAATGTAAGAAGACTGGAAAGGTAGGAAGGAACCAGATTATGAAGAGCTTTAAACACCAAATCTTTTACCCCGAAGTTCATTGAGGATGAAGATGACATAGACAGGTCTACACTTTTGAAAAAAGCCCTTGGCAGCTGAATGGAGGATAGATGAGCGTGGGGAGAGACTTATCAGCAGACTGTTGCAGTATTTTCAGCAACAGATGGTGGGAGTCTAAACCAGAAGCTGTGGCATGTAAGGACATGGCAAGAACAGGTATATGCAGAGTCTAGAACAGAATCTAGAAGCCAACAGTCAAGGTATGGTCTGGTGTGAGAGAGAAGCCATGTATCTAGGCACTACAGATGAGAACCATGTAGTTATGCCTCATCAAAGAACAGATGAAGATCGGTGTTCAAAGTCAGCACCCCAGTTTGATACTCTCTTATTCTCCCCACCCCCATTCTGACCAGACCCCAACCCCAGAAAATTAATCAATGACAGCCATCAAAATACAAAGGAGATCACAGCCACCCTGGCTCTGGTGTGGAAAATAGAGCGCCCTCCCCAATTTAACATGTAGAATTCCTGGACTGAAGGTGACAAGGCTCTGGTTCCTGGACAGGTGGACAAGCCTGCAGGCGCTAGTCAATTAGTCAATAAACATGTATTAAGTGCCTGCTATGTGCTAGGGGATGCCAAATGCTGGGGATACAAAGAAAGACAATAGTCCCTGCTCTCAAGGAGCTTGCGATCTAATGAGGAAGACAAGAACTACATACAAACAAGATAAATACGGAACAAACGAGAAAAATCAACAGAGGGAAGGTACAAGCATTAAGGATGATTAAGAATTAAGGCCCTACATGTATCACCTACGTGAAATTGCTTGCTGTCTCCAAGAGGGGAAGGAGGGAAGGAGAAAATTTGGAACTCAAAATTTTTAAAATGAATGTTAAAAATTGTTTTGAATGTAATTGGGGAAGAACAAAATATTTTTGGGTAAATATATGTGATAGCTGTCTGATAGGGGGAGGAGGAAGGATACTGGGTATAGCCATGATGGTGAAAGAAACAGAAGACATCAGTAGAAACTTATTTTATTTAAAAAAAAAGAATTAAGGTGCTACTTAGTGTTGCTCATCTCTGTAGCCATGATGTGAGGAAAGGACTTAGAGAAGTAGGTGGTAATTACATATATTGACTGACTGTTGCTTGGCCAGTGGCCATAATGCCAGACTCAATCAAGATGATCAGAGTTCAAAAGCTGTCTCAGACACATACTAGCTGGGAGAGGCTGCCTAGTACATCACTAAGCCCCTCCCAGATTCTGTTTCCTCATCTGTAACATGGGGCTAATAATACCAGCTCGCTCATAGGGTTTCTATAAGGATTAAATGAGATAACGTGTAAAACACATTCTATAGTATAAAGCACAATATAAATGGAAGTCAAGTCAACAAGCATTTATTAAGTGCCTGCCATGTGCCAGACACTGTGCTATGCACTGGGCTTTAATTATGAGCTGAAGCAGAAGGGAAGCCAAATTCAAGATACCACAGATTCCTGAGTGGTATGGTAATCTAAGGAGCAAAGATACGGCCAACAGGCTACGTTAGGATTGGATAAATGAGAAAAATGATGGAAAAAATCTGAATCATAGTTGGAAGCAATCACTGCATTCTGAGAAGTGGGTGGCCTGTGTTGGAAGCATCCTTCTAAACACAGTGGCTTTAGGACTTCCAGGAAGACATTAGGGTGTCATGTCACAAGGGAGCCTCCCTCCTCCATTATCCTTTTCCAAATGGCAATAGAAATGCTAAAAAAGAAAAAAAAAACTACCCCGTATCCTCCAAATTAAGTAAATTGTAGAAGTACTATTTATCCCAGTTCGGTTCTGATATGCATGTTCATGTTCACGTTGTGATTAATAAAAGATGATTTCTCCTGGTCATTTATTTATGACCCTAAAAGAAAACAAGCCTAAAAACAATGGAGCAACCCAAAAAAGGAATCTATTGCAATAAAAGTGTATTCTGGATTACATCAACGTAGACCAAAAACATCAAAGGAAACTGTATTAAAACAGCACCAACAGAAGCATCTGAAACAAAACAAGAAATTGCTAAGTAGGTAAATTTTATATATATATATACAATATATATACAGTATATATACAATAAAATTAATAAACATACTGAAAGAATTAAATGAAGAAATGGAATTAGCCAAAATAAAGTCAAAACCAATTGGTGACAGCAATAGAATCTTAGGACAAGATGATGATGGAACTCATTTTAGAAATCAGCACTGAAAACAGAAAAACACCACTGGAAATAATGAAAGGCAGAATTATTATATTAGAGTTTAGAATGGCAACCAAAAAAAAACATCAGAAGTGGAAAACAAAACCAAGTTCAGAAAAAAGCACAGCTGGAGAACATTGGGGAGCAAGACATGAAAGTGATGATCAGAATGGATTAAGGAGAAGAAATCTGAGAATGAGCAGGCTTGCAGAAAAGTATGAAAAAATTGTAATAATTTGAGTCCCATATCTGGGATTGGGAATTGCATGTGTAAACTTCCTCAGAAATATCCTAAATGACGGATGTGTCGCAAATAAAGAAGATTCACAAAATGCTGACTTGGAAAAACCATCAATTCAACTTACCCAGGCATATCACCACCAAACTTCACAACTACAACAACCAGGTGAAAATCCTGCAAGTAGGTTGCAGGGTGGATAGAGCACCAGACCTGGAGTCAAGAGGAGATGAGTTCAAATGTGACCTCAGACACTTATTAGCTCTGTGTGACACTGAGCGAGTCACTTAATCTCTGTTTCCTCATCTATAAAATGAAGATAATAATACCTATGGGATTTTCCTAAAGCACAGGTTGGATCATGTCACACCCCCTACTCAATCAAGTCTGGTGGCTCACTACTGACTCTAGGAGCAAATACAAAATGTTCTGTTTGGCATTCAAAGCCCGTCATAGCCTAGCCCTTTCCCGCCTCTCCAATCTTCTTATAGGTACTCTTCCATCCAGTGATGTCGGCCTCCTGGATATTCCACAAAAATTTTCTCTGGCTGTCCCCCCTCCCCCACTCTTGTCTGGAACACTCTCTCACCTCTGCTCCAGTTACTGACCTCCCTCGCTTCCTTTAAGTCCCAACTAAATTCCTACCTTCTACAGGGAGCCTTTTCCCCAACTCCTCCTAATTCTAGTCCCTTCCCTCTGTTAATGATTTCCTGTTTATCCCATAATAGGGAGCTAGGTGATGGAGTGGATAGATTGGAGTCAGGAAGACTCATCTTTTATGAATTCAAATTTAGCCTCAGCGACTTCCTAGCTGTGTGACCCTGGGCAAGTCACTTCACCCTGTTTGCCTCAGTTCTTCATCTGTAAAATGGGCTGGAGAAGGAAGTGGCAAACCAGTTCAGTATCTTTGCCAAGAAAACCCCAAATGGGGTTGACATGTCTGACAAAGAGTCAGACATGACGGAAATGACTCAACGATAACATTTATCTTGTTATGGCTTGCTTTGTATGTATTTGTTTGTATGTTGTGTCCTCCATTTGATTGTAAGCTTTTTGAGGGCAGTAACTGTCTTTTGCTTCTTTTGGTATCTACATTGCTTAGCACAGTGCCTGGCACACTGAAGGTGCTTAATACATGTTTATTGATTGACTCAATTAATTGAGGGCTGTTGTTAGGATCAAATTTAAAGCTCTTAGCACAGTGCCTGGCATATATAAATATTAGCTAAAGTAGGAAAAAAATCATTGCTTATTTAAAAACACACACAATTTTTGATCTCACAGAATTTTAGGTAAAAGCTAGAAATGAACCAGAAAAACACTAGAATCCAGCCTATCTAAAATTGAAAACTATAGGAATGGTTCACAGAAGCCATTTCCCAACAAAGCTACACATTCTTTCTAAAGACAAAAGATTTGAAGTCAAGGCATCGTTGAGCAATTTCTACAGAAAGACCCAAGCTTCAGTTCTTTGCTTAGATAAATATCAGGAATAAACTAAAAGCTCATGAACGGTTTACAAGCACGAGAGAAAGAAAGGATGAAATTTTCAAACAGGCCTTAAAACACCCGAAGCTAAGGACTTTGAAAAGTAGAGGCTTTGTCCCTGTGATCTTCTAGTTGCTAAATCAGTTAAACCACTGAATGATACTGTCAAGCAAGCAAAGAAATGAGGAAGAGGAGACAGACCATGTCCTTCTTTTCATGTTCAATTCTCGACGATGCAGTTTAAGAAAGATATTGATAAAGTGGAGAGTATCCAGGGGAAGGCAATCAGGGTGATGAGATCTTTCATCCATGTCATTGGAAGAATAGTTGAAAGAACCAGTTGGGGGTGAGGGATGCGTGGCCAGGATAAAAAAGGCTTAGAGGGGAGGAGAAGGGAGTTATGTTTGAGTATCTGAGGACTGCCATGTGGAAGAGCAATTAGAATAATTCTGTCTAGCTCCAGAGGGCAGCACCAGGACCTATAAGTAGAAGTTGCAAAGAGCCAAACTTAGATTTTGTTTCAGAAAAAAACTTTCTATATTTAGAGCTGCTCCAAAGTAAAACAGGTGGCCCCAGGTGGCAGCCAGTTCCCTGGATCCATCAGCAGCCTGATGATAATTGTTAGATTTGTTATGGTGGGAACTTCTCTTGTGTCATTTGGATTCATCAGACACTGAGATCCCTTCCTGCTCTAAAATCTGAGATTCTGTGAACTCACCAATTGTCCAAAAATATAAATATGTTTGAAACCCACAGCCCAGAACCATAGCTCTGGGTTAATATGTGTTGGGTTCAATCTGGGAAAGTTCTCTTTTGTGTCCTCATCCAGTGCTGTCTCTGGGAGCACTAGAACCTCATTCCTAACTAAATCTCGAACTCTGATCGGCTCTCAGCTCTTATAACAGTAGGAGGAGATTTATTTAACTCAACAAAGTCCACAACGGACTCATCATACCCACAAGTACAGTAGGAAGAGCCATAATTCTGGAGTCAGAGGACAAAGGTTCAAATCCTGTCTCTTTTTCTATCTGTGTGATTACAGACGAGCCACTTAATGTCCCTGGGCCTCAATTTTCTCATTTCAAAAAATGAGGGGGCTAGATTAGGTGGCTTCTGGGGTCTTTTCTGGCTCAAGATCTATTATCTTTAAAATCTGAGCCCATAATTACCAAAACAATTATCCTTTCTCTCCAAGGGTCCTCCACCCTACCAGGGACTTAGAGAGTCCTCCAGATTTACATCCTAAGTGGTTCTGAAGAATGAAAAGAGAAAGAAATATACCATTTTTTTTCTCTTGGACATGAAATATTCACAAAAAATGATTGTGTTATAGATAGAAAAGTTTTAACCTTAGCAAGGCAGAAATTTTAAACTCTATGTTTAAGAATCATAATACTGTAAAATGAGAAGTAATCAAGGAAAATATGATCAAAAGATTCAGACTTCCATGGAAATATTAAAGTGACTTATTGAATAATTCCCATGCTAAAAAACAAATTATAGAAACAATAGCAGGTTACCTCAAGATAATAACTCCATAAATAATGCATATCAAAATCTACGCAATACAACCAAAGTAATACTCAGAGGCAAATTTATAGCCTTGAATGTTCATATTAACAAGAGAAGAAAAGATAGAATTAATGAGTTTGCAGTTTAAAAAGCAAAAATATAAACAAATTAATATCCCAAAAGCAAGGACAAAAAGTAGTCCCAAAGAGAAGATCAATAAGATAGAGAATAAAACATTTGAATTGCTAAACAAAGCCAGAGTTAGTTTTATTAAATTTAATTTAATTGAAAATGAGAAAGAATAATGAGGTTATCAAAATCAGAAATGAAAAATGTAAAATCACAGCGAATACAAAAGAAATTAAGAAAGCCATTTGAGACCACTTTACACAGGTATGTCCTAACAATATTAAAAATTGAAAATAGATGGATATTTTTTAAGCATAGAAGACCCAAACTCAAATTGACAAGAGCTCCAGAACACTCAAATTCAGAAGGAACAACTAAATTGGCTTTTTTTATTCATCTCATAAAAAGGCACTACAATTAAGTGGATTCACCAGTGAATTCTATCCTATGAATAAAGAACAAATAACTCCAGATTATGTGAATTGTTTTAAAAGATAAAGTCAACATACTACATAATTTTTGTATGAACTAATGATGGTTCTGGTCCCCAAACCTGACAAAGATAAAGCAGAAAAAGAAAATTCTAGGCCCATTTCGTTAATGAGTATTGATGCAAAAATATTCATTCCAATATTGGGAAACCACATTTAGAAATATATGTTTAAATTTTCATAGTTATCAAGTAGTATTTATATCAGGAAAGCAAAAGTAGTTTAATATTAGGGAAAGAGTCAATATAACAAATCATATCAATAAGAAAGCCATAGAAATCACATTAATCCTATTAATAGACATAGGAAGGGTTTTGACAAAATACAGTAATCATGTATGTTTTTTAAAAAAACTAAAAGATATCAAAATAGAAAGATTTATTATTAGTATAGGAAATGCAGTTATTTTAAACCAAGAACCAATGTTATATGCAACAGAGGAAAATTAGAGGCATTCCCAATTTTTTAAAATGGAATTAAAAATAGAGATGTCTGTCATCAATTGACATGGTTTTAGAAATGCTAGCTATAGCAATAAGGCAAGGAAGAGAAACTGAGTAAATAAGCACTGTCAGGGAAGAAACTGAAATATTTCTATTTACAGATGATAAAATGGTATATTTACAAAGCTCGAGAGATTTAAACTCCCCCAAAAATTAACTGATGTAAAAGATATGTCTCTAGCAAGGTAGTTGGATATAAGATAACCCCCTCAAAAAATCATTTATGATTTTAAATATCCCTAATAGACAACAGGTAAAAAGTTGGCCATCTTACTCTAGTTCCTCTGTGACCCTCCTTGCCTTTGCACTGACTGTCTCTCATGCCTGGAATATACAACCTCCTCATCTCTGCCTCATGGAATCCCTGCCCTGGTATTTACAGGGCAAAATGGTTCCTGGTGAATTGGACCCTTACCAGCAGGATCTGTGTAAGACATACTTCCCAAAGGGTTTCGAGTTAGGGCATTATTTCAGCTTCCCCAGCTTCTTTGAGCCCAGCAAAGGCAAGAGAATGTGCTTGAAGTAGGTAGGATGCTTCCAGGCATTCAGAGGGTGATGTTTCTACAGCTAGTAAGAGGAGAAAGGAATCCGACCTTGACCTTTTGAGAACAGGAGAGATTACTACCCCAAATGGTGATGCCTCAAAATTCTTGAGCCATGTACTGAAAAACCCACTGCTGGAAGTTCAGTTCTGGATTTAACAAGTACCTCTACACTGGTGAAAAAAAGTCCTTGGGATTTACTTCGATCAGTTCTAATCAAAACCATCCAGTAATTAAGCCTGAGACAAGGTGATTGGGATTGACTGCCATGTCACCAACGAGGCATGGGAGAAAGGGAACTTCACAAACTTCCCCAGAGAGACTGATCCAGACAAATGGTCCGCACCTTGGTTCTCCTTGTAATTTTCCTCCTGATACAGCTTGGATCTCTTAGCCTGAATCTCCCTCCCTTCTGAAAACTGAGTTTCTTGATGTCCTCAGTCTCCTTGGATTTTAAGCATTTTACAATTCCCTAATGCCAACCCAGCTTGCTTCTTCAGTTTATACTCATTCATTTCTTTATTTGGAATTTACCTCCTCAGCTGCCAGTTGGCTATTACCTAATAAGCAATGTATCACCCAGCCTGGAAGGGTTGTTTCAGCTCTCCAGAGGGAAAATGGTATATAGAATACTCTTTTAAGTTTATTCTGTATTATTAAGATTTTCTCAAGTCAAGACAATCAACAACAATATTGTCTGCGCAGTATTGTGTAAAGGAAAGAGTACTAGAGTTGTAATCAAAAGGCCTGGGTTTAAATCCCATCTCTGCCATTTACTATGTGTGTGTCCTTGAGAAAATTAGCTAACTCCTCTCAGCCTAAGTTTCCTAATCCGTGAAAGAGGCAGTTAGGATAAATATGTCCCAGGTTCCTATGATTCAAACCTAGATCCTGACTCCACGCGCATCATTCATTCCACTTCACCATGCTTTAGAAAGCTATAAGGAAGTGAGGCACCATTTCTTCCACCATTCCTGGTCCGGCAACTTCTTCCCATCCGCATGACCCATATGTTTCTAATTCATAATATAAAACTGTTGGATCCCTAGTTCTTATGGATTCCAGGTATGGTGGACCAAGACATCTCTGCGAACTTAATGGATTCATTATGGGCCCAGACAAAGCACACGCTCCAGAGATTCTATACTGTCTTAGTTGTATCCCTAACAACAGCCAGGCACTCCCTTTGATTGAGCCCAGTGACCTAGAAGACCATCCGCCCACTGGTCCAAGTGAGTGTAATGCCCTTTTAGCTACTCCCAGATTTAGCAAGGCTGTTTTACAGCAATAACTATTCAATCCATGGCCTGTACCCACACTTGATGCATTATTACGCTATTGTTAGGCAAAGACACATAATCCCTTATAGCAAAGCATTTGATTAAACACAAAACAGTATAAATAGCAAAGAAAGGAATCAAATGGTAAAAACCTTCTCTGCACCCATGAACAAAAGGGTACAAATCTCCTCCACCTCCAAGGGAGTTATAATTGAATTCCCCTTCAATTTCTCTAATTCCTCAGCATGTAGGGAACACAGCCACTTTGTAACTCACCATCTGAGTGGTGGACGTGGCACCATCTGCTCCTTGGAGTCTTTCCCAGATGTCTCTTGGGGCAGGCTGCCAAGCAGATGAAAACTCTTCCCTTTGCTTTGTAGCCTCCATAATAGTGCAAAAGGAACACCAGGGTCCAGGCAAGTAAATGAGGAGACATTTATTAAGTGCTTCCTATGTGTCAGGCACTCTGCTTGGCCTTGGAGACTCAAAGATCAAAATGAGACCTTTCCTGCCCTCAAGGAGCCAACATTCCAATGGAGGAAACAGGATGGGCATATACAGCACAGGGAAGCACCACCCCCTCACTCTCCTCAGCTCCAGTGACAGTCTAGAGGGAGTATACACTCCAACCCAAGGCCCCAAGCTACTCAGACTAATTTAAAGTTTTAACCAAGGAGTGGATGTGGAACTAATGAAAGACTATTCTGTCACCCATTGGGCAAGGCAATGGGGTAGTCTGAACCACTGAAATCAGGGGATTTTCTGAGTTGCCTCATAAAGAGTAATGAATTAGAGGCACAAACTCAGCAAGTAAATACCCGGGGAGGGGGCGATGCCCAGATTCTCAGCCAGCTGAATCTTAGCATCTGTTTATCCTGGGGTGCTGGAGACATACCAAAGTGGTTTTCATTGGCTCCCAGGAATTCATTTTGATCCATGCAAAGTTGAAATTGAATGACAGTGGGAGCCTCCATTCTTCTGAAACATTTGCAGCAGCCCTTTACCTTTCTAGGGGACCCACTAATGCTTTATCCTTGGGGTCCTCTATCTTGTTGGCCTCTCTACTGATGTCCTGCAGGTCTTCCCAGCAGACACCAGAGGCTGAAGAAATATTTAACTACCTGAGAAAACAATTCACCTCAATCCATATCTTGATATGCCTAGATATAGAGAAACAGCTCATCATGAAGACTGAGGCATGCATGCAAAATTGCTGTGCAGGGCCATCTGGGCTCTGAGTATGCTTCTCCCCAAAGCTGACCAACACAGAAAAAAACTTTGCTGTCTTGAGAAAGTTGCTGCTCATGATCAAAGTCACAAACTGTGGCATATAGGCCCCATTGCACATCAAACCCTAGGAACCCAGTAGTTCAATCAATGCCAGGTGTCCAAAGATTTGTTTTTCAGCAAGTTTCGCTTCACTATCCCCTACTGTACTAGACATTGCAATCAGCAGGCATATTCCAAAAAAAGCCTGAATCACAATACCAGATGGATCAATTGTCCCAACAGGCTCTTCTATAGACCATAAATTTTGCAGCTGCTAAATTCCAACCTGCTTTTTTGAAATTAATTCATCCGCAGCAGACACTCCTGCACTTAAACAATATCAATTCAATCCAATCCAACAAACATTTAAGTGCTTACAATATACCAGACATCATGCTGGGCACTTGATACACAAAGATGAAAAGAAAGAAGTCCTGCCCTCAAAGAGCTTATATTCTACTAGGGCAGAAGTTTTTAACCTCAGGTCCAGGGTTCATGGATAGATTTCAGGGGGTAAGTGAACTTTGAAAGGAAAAAAATTACATTATTTTCATTAGCCTCTAACTGAAATTTAGCATTTCCTTCAATTATTAATTTGAAAGAGAATATTATTCTGGGGTGGGGTGAATAACAAAGGGGTTCATAAAACAAACAATAAAAAAGGTTATGAACCCTTGTATATAAGTTACAACGTTTTCACAGATAAATACCAGGCAGAGGGTTCAAGGCATATTTTCGGTCAACTTCTACTCAAAATTGTATGATAGTTGGACACACTATGGTAGTTGGGCAAACCTCTAGTTTGGTGAATATAATCTTTCTTACTACCACTCTAGATGTCCCACCACCTCCTATCTGGTGTCCCCCACCCCTTCTCTACATTCATGAGCAACCTTGTTGTGTGTCCCAACGTAGAACAATGCCCACGTTGAAATGTGAGGAACAAGAGCAACAAAATGGTGGTGTCACTGAAATATTGTGTTCACAGGTCACTACTCACATGATTATCATTCTTCTTACTTTTGTTGTGGCCTTAAGATCATTCCACTTGAGCCTTTGACTCCCCCATTGGCTAAACCATGGGTATACCCCTATTCAGTAGAGTCCATTACATCTTTGTCTCTTTATGGTCTTACTCTTTCTTTAGCCTGCTCCTCACAAGTCTATTGGTGTTTAAAGTTAAGCCATAAGGTCTTTATTGAGTTAAAGCCTACCAAGTGTGATGCCAATCAGGGATTAAAGACCTTTCCCTGCCCATTCAATAGGCCTCAGGTGGGGCTAACAAAGGGAGGCTTGATTAGAGGCAGGCCCACACCTTTGTGATGCCAATAAGTGATTAAAGACCTTTCCCACCCACTCTATAGACCTCAGGTGGGGTCAATTAAGGGAATCTTGATTAGAGGTTTGTTTGTAGGCAGGCATAGTCCATTTACTTACTAGGCACTAAGCCTCAGATCCACACCGTTTTGCTGATTGGGCGTGAAGCCCTTCAGCCCTAAAAAGAGCATCTATACCCAAAAGGTAGCCATTGAGAACTGAGAATTCAGAAGTCAGAAGTAAGAATTCAGAATCCAATGCAAGGAGAAGTAAGAACTCTGAGCAACAGAGCTGCAGAAAGAGTGTAGCGCTGAGAGTGGAGTGGAAACCAGGGAGCTTCTGAGATCAGAGAACTGGTAAGGAGAGAATGCAAGCAAGCAGACAGGATTTGTGAGTGTTTACAGGGAGGCCCCAGCAGGGAGAAAGGGTACAGGATGACTGGGTTCCTTGCTATAATACTGTGTTATAATTTCCTACATTGAGGTGGGCCTACTGGTTTTGGAATATAATTACTGCTATATTGGATTGGAGTTATTGGTCTTGGGATTTAATCCTCTGGCATCTAAATAAATGTTATACTTTCCTTGCCTTCTACCTAGAAGGTTTTTCATACTTGCAATTCCGAACCATACAGGCATGTTCATGGTTATCTGGGAGGTCTTGAATCTTGCCTTACTGATACACCAAGTAAAGGTCAGTTTCTTTTAGCAGAATTGTGTTTAGTAGAAAGTTCTCCAAAGTTCTCCAAAACAGTTGCAATGGACCAAGTAGAAGACACGTTATTCCAAAGCAGAAGACACATTAATGGAACTCGGCAAAATTAATGATGAGGGAAAATCCTCTTTCCCCCACCCCATACATAGGAATATACTTTTCCACAGTCTCATACCTTTGTCAGGAGACATAACATATAGAAAAGAGCACAAACATAGGGAAGCCAGGAAATTCATCCTCCTAGAACTGCAACCATTACTAAGTCTTGATGTCATCTGCTAGTCAGTTGATGTCATCAAGTCCTAGGCTATTTTTCTCTACTGACAAGTGACTTTTCTCTATGATACCATCTGCTAGCTGGGTTCCTCTCTCAAGGTCCTGTGCAGCCCTCTTCTACCATCTCATGATTCTACTTAGTTGGTTTGCTCTTTACAAATCCTCCTCTGCTCTCTGCTATCCTTCCTTGGTCTTTAGTTGCTACATGGTCACTTTCCTTTTGGAAGAAGAGTCTATAAGCTCTTTTAGCTTCTAGCCTCAGAGAGCTATCTCAGCTTTTCATGATTCAAACCTAGGTGGTGTCAATCCTCATCTTCCTTGACGTTTCTGCAGCATTCTTTTTCTTTGACCTTTCTCTTCTTGTTTAGATCAGGAAGACGTACATGGACCTCAAAGGGATCTATGTCTAGATTACAGGGAGTCTATGAACATGGATGGAAAAACTACATTTTTATTTCAATGTAATTGCTTTCCTTCATAATTATATATATTTTATTTTGCACATTTTAAAACATTATTCAGACAAAGGGATCCCTAGCCTTCACTAGAGCATCAAAGTGGTCAAGATATGAAAGGAAGTTAAGAGCCCCTGTTCTAGATAGTCTCTCCTCCCTGGTTTCTGACACTGCTCTCTCCTAGGTCTCCTCTTATCTGTCTAAGCTTGCTTTGGCCTCCTTTACTGATTTATTCTTGTCTTCCTGCATACTGGGTTGCAATGTCCCTCCAAATCTCTCTTTTCTCTTCTTGCTACCCTTGCTTCCTTGGTGATCTCAACCATTCCTGTGGGCTTCATGGTCACCTTTATATAGATGGTTCCCACACTGACATTTTGTTGCTGTTGTTGAGTCATTTCAGGCATGTCCACCTCTTCATGACCCCATTTGGGATTTTCTTGGCAAAGATGTGGTTTGCCATTTCCTTCTCCAGCTCATTTTGTAGATGAAGAAACTGAGGCGAAGAGGGTTAAGTGACTTGCTGTAGCCAGAATGGACTTTGTTTTCTTTGAATGACTCAGCTCGCCTTGTTGAGCTTCCCTGGACGCTGGGGCTTGCTCTTCCGGGGCAGGACCAGAGCTTCCTGTGTGATGAGTCGTGGCGCTGGCTGAGGGGAGGTGTGTTAACATGGTCTACGCTGGGGGAGGGGCCAAGTCAAGAACCAATCGGCCCTGGTCGTTCAGGGGGCGCTTGATGATGTCAAAAACTCTATAAGAGGGGAGAGGACAGCTTGAAGATCCTCCTTTCCTTTTCCGGTTGGAGCCAGAGACGCCTACAGCCGAAGCTGAGCTGCCGGTAGCAGAGCTGACTGGAAGCTAGTGGGTAATCTTCTTACCGTAGAGGGGAAGCATGTATACGATTTTGCCTTATACCATCTCGCTTCTCTGTGGCCTCCTGGTTACCCTTGTGAGGCGGACTTATTGGCCCTGGAAGCTTTTGATGAAAATATCAAAATGGGGACGCTGGTTTGTGGGACTGTTACTGTGGAGTGTAAATACATGCTTTAGTTCTCCTGCCTTCTGCCTAGAGAATTCCGTATATCCTGCGGTTCCGGACCTTTTAGGCACATATGAGATTCTCTTTGAAATCATAAATTCTGCCTTCCTAATATACTTGCCCAGGGTCACACTAGTAAGTGTCTGAGGCCAGATTTGAATTCAGGAAGATGAGTCTTCCTGACCCTAGGCCTGGCACTCTATACACTGTGCCACATAGCTGCCCCTCCAAATTGCCACATCAACTACCATACTCCCGCTTGAGCTCCTACCTATATCTCCAACAAACTCTTGTTCCTCAAACATGGCACATCCAAAATAACCTCTAATCTTTCCTCTCCTCACCCCAGCTCTTCCCATAATATCCCTCCTTTTGTTCCTTCTACCACTGTTTTTCCAGCCATCCAGACAAGACCTAAAGGGACACCCTTGATTCTTCCCTCCCTTTACCCACTCACAGCCAATCATCTTAAGTCTTCTGTATTCTATCTTTATTTCTCTTGAGTCTATCTCATTCTTTTTATTCATAATGCCACTGCCCTAAAACAAATCTCATTGACCCTCCCCTGGACTGTTGTAGTAGCTTCATAAGTGGTCTCCCTGCCTCCAGTATTTTCCCTCTCCATTCTCTCCTCTATGTAGCTACCAAGTTAGTATTCCTAACATACACATATGACTATGTCCCTGCCCTACTCAAAAATCTCCAGTGACTCCTTTTGCTTCTAGGATAAAATGCAAACTCTTCAGTTGGCCATTTAAATCTCTCCACAGTGTGACTCCCACTTACTTTTCCAGACTCTATTTCATCTTACTTCCCCAAATCACTTCATATTTCAAACAAATGCCGCTTCCCAAACTGCCACCTCCCATCACTACACCTTTGCCTAGGCTGTTCCCTCTGCCAAGAATGCATTCTCTCCTCATCTTTGCCTCTTAGAATCCCCTAACTTCCTTCAAGAGCCAGCCTAGGTGCTACCTCCTTCATGAAATCATCCTTGAATTGTATTGGTGGAAGCATTCTTTCCCTTCTCAGGTTTTCAGAAAAGCAAATTTTCTGGATCTTCTTTGCCTCCATCACAACCTACCTTGTATTATGTTTCTCTGTCTCCATATTATAGTCATCATAGGAGAATGTAAACCCTTTGGGACACGGACTGTTGTTACTCCATATTCTTCTATTCCCAGTGCTAACTTCAAAGCTCCCTTCAAAGAAATGCAACAAGGAGCTCCCCTCACTTCTTTGCAGAGAAGGGGATTATGGGTGTGAAACATCACATATGCTGCCAGACTCCGCTGATGTGGCCTTCGGTTTTGATGAACTGTTTCTTTTTATCATTATTATTCTCATTTCACTGGCTTCGGAAGAGAAAGGGGATACATTTGGGAGAGAAGATGCCACAAAAATAAAAAATGCTGATATATCCATTTAAGCGGGGAGGAGTCACAGACCATGATAGTATTGTTCCACTCCTAATGATCATAGGATCGTGGCTTTTTGAGCTGGAGGGGTCTTCAGTATCTACTGCAGCTCCTTCACTCTACAGATGAGGAATTGGAGGCTGCAGAAATCAAGCAGCTTGTCGCACAGTTAAGGACAAGCACTTGTATGGCACTTTATGTTTGCAAGCCCTATAATCCCATTTGATCCTGACAGCAACCCAGGGAGGAGGTGCTATAATTATCCTCACTTTACACATGAGGAAACTGAGAAAGACAGAGGTTAAGTGACTTGCCAAAGGTCATACAGCTAGGAAATGTCTGAGGGCACTTTTGAACCCAGGTCCTCTGCGTCCAAATCCAGTGTTTTTGCCACTACACCCGAGGATTCCAGCTTTCTCTCCTTTTAGGGGCACAAACTGGAGGGGAATCCCTGTTAGTGACTTGTGAAGGCCTGATTAGGCCCTTCTAGAGACTCTGGTTCCCCCTTCCAAATGCTTTCACTCTGCCTGGTTAATGTAGAAATCTGTCTGCAGAGTGGTGACAGACTTGGCAAGAGATCTGTCGGATAGCGGTAAGAATGACTCAGGCTAAGTGATTTCCCTGCTAAATGCCTCCTCTGGGTCACCAGGATTCACTCCCCCTCTTCCCCATTGACTCAGGAAACTCTGCTCAGAGTGTAGTCTTGAGGCAGCTACAGGGTCTGCCTCGGTGGGCAGTGAGCTTGACCCTTGTTCTTTTGATCAGATTCCCCAAAGAAGGCCAGCAAACCACACAGACATTTGTGAAAACACTTTGCAGACCTTAAAGCCCTGTATCAATGCTAGCTATTATTAGACACAGACAAAAGGGAAATGTCCTGATACACCCAACTCCCAAAGATACACTTTTCTGCTGCATAACCAAGCCCTACCAGAACCAATCCCTTTCCCTCGTATGCAGCTGCTCAGCAACAAGAGGGATCTGTGAGCTGATTCGTTTGTTTGGATTTGTTTTTTGACCGGGACTTGGCCAGCAAAGGGAACTCCCAGTGTGGAGACTCCCTTTACTGGTGTTGAGGAGTAACTTGTCAGTTGCTGTTGTCTTAGAAAGTTACCATGGTCACACAGCTGGTGTGTCAGATGCAGGGCTTAAACCCAGCTCTTTGTGACTCTGAGACCAGCCCTATAGATTACTGCATTTTCCTCTTTGGGCTACTTTCTCACCCCAGCAATTGGAGCAATTGGGAGCAGGTGGTGATTCCACACACCTGACTGAGATGGAGAGTGTGAAAGAGAGAAATCCTAAAGCTCAGCAAAGGCTAGAGGGCAGGACAATATGGTAGGACTCAGCCCTGGGACAATCAGGTATGTGACTGTGAACTAGGAAACAGGGGATTTGTCTAGATGAGAGTGAGAGCACAGGATGTGACTGAAGCGTCCCTGGACACTGTGATAATTTACCTTTGCTGACTGCTCAGTGGGGAACCCTGACCAAGGACAGTCCTTGTCATCAGCTCGATATCCCTCAGATGCCCTCCACCACTCTCTCCTCCTTCACTCCTGCCTCAAGTGAAGAGGTGGCTTGTCTCCTTACCTTTTCTTCTTTCGTGGCCCAGCTAAAATTCCATCTTCTGAAGCAAGAAGTCTTTCCTGGTTTTCCTTCATCTGAGTGGCTTCTCTCTGAGATTACTGACAGATAGATACATACATACAAGATATGTATGTACAAGACAACATACAACATAGTGTGTATATTATATATATATATTATCTACATACATATGTATATATATATATACACACATATACAGATATATACACAGATAGATAGATAGGTTGCATAATCATCTCCCCTATTATACTGTGAGCTTCTTGAGAGCAGGGACTGTTATTGTCTTTCTTTGTAACCCCAGTACTCACCGCAGTGCTTGGCATATAATAGGCATTAAATCAATTTTACTTACTGACTCCTACCTTCCATTCTCTACTTCCTTCTATTCCCTGAACCACCCCAACCCTGCCTCCCCACATACATACACACACACACATACACACACAGACTAGGATGGGCCTTAGAGCAATCACAACCAGAGCTTATGGTTCCCTTGGGCTATGTTGTTACATGGGAGGTTTTAGTGGACACCAACCTTGAAATGTATCAATAGTAAGACACAGCCAAAATTTAAAAAGAAACGCTAATATAATCCTAAGCTACATCAAGAGGAATAGTGTCCAGAAGACAGGAGGTGAATAGTCCAACTGTATTCTGCCCTAGTTAGATCACACATAGAGTACTGTGCCCAGTTCTAGGTTCCATCTTTTAGAAAGGATATAGGCAAGCTAGAAAGTCAAATGAAAGAAATTAGGATGATGAAGAAGCTGATGACCATGTCATCTAAGGATATATTGAAGGAAATATGGGTGTTTTAGCCTGGAGAAGAGAAGGCTTGGGGGAGACATGAGTGCTATCTTCAAGTATTTGGTGGGTTGATCCATGAAAGATATATTGGACTTATTCTCCTTAGTCCCAGAGGGCAGAATAAAGGACAAGGAGTGGAAGTTTCAGAGGGACAAATTATCTTCGATGCAAAAACCTTCTTAACAATTAGAGCTCTCCAAAATTGGAATGGACTGCTTTGGGAAGAAATGGACTTTCCCTCATTGGAGATTTCTGAGCAGAGACTGAATGATGTTGAATTGTGGTTGTAAAAAGGACTCTTGGTCAAATATGAGTTGGACTGGGTGGTCACTGAGGTCCTTCCCACCTATCCCGTCATGTGATCCTGTGATTTCATAGAGCTTACTGATGGCCTCAGATGAACAAAGGGTTCATTCCATTATTAGGAATCTATCAAGAAGTATATGGAATGATTTTAAAGAATGAGGTTAATTTATTCTTTTCTGAGGCCAGTCTTTTCTTTCCTTGGCTCCTGCTGTTTTATTTCTTCTTGTACAAAGTTTTAATGGCCTAAATATAGTTTCTAACAGGTGCATAATCAGGGAGGTGGGGAGGAAGAAGGGAGAAAGGCAGCTGTCCCCAGACGCACGGCTCTGCCTCCATCTGTCACTTCAGTGTCATCTCTCCAAGATGCCAGGGCAAGACCACATCAGAGGATCTGGGAGGAGTGTGTGTGGGGGGGGGGGGGCGGTCCTCAACTTAACTCACCCCATGCTGCCCCCTGGGTGCTTGGAAGAGACTGGGGTTTATGGGAAAGATTTTTCTTTCTCCCAGGTCCATGCCTATCAATAACAGGGCTCAGTGTATACCCAATAACCTAGGTCAGGATGAAGATACTAGATAGATTCTCAGAGGTAGAGCAGGATATCTGCCGTGGGTGCCAGGAGCAAAAATTTAAAGCTGGGAGGGACCTTAGAGGCCACTTATTCTAACATACTCTTTTTACAAATAAGGAAACTGAGGCCAAAAAGACCTCAAAGAAGTGGCACAGTAGATAAAGTGCTGGACTTTAGAGTCCAGAAAGCCTGAGTTCAAATCTTGTCTCAGACACTTACTGGGTGTGTGACCCTGGGCATGTCATTTAACCTCTCTCATCCTTAGTTTCTTCATCTATAAAATTGGGATAATAATAGCATCTACCTTCCAAGGTTGTGCAAAGATCAAAAAACATATAAAAAGTGCTTTGCAAACCTTAAAGTACTATGTAAGGACTCTCTCATTATTATTAAATGACTTCTCCAAAGTCACGCAGGTACTAAGTGGCAGGGCTTAGATGAGATCCTAAGGCCCTTTAATCCCATGCTCTTTCCAATGTACCACTTGAAAGGAGGACTGGAATGGGGGTCATGGGGTAGAGTTCCTGTAAGTGTAATGGCAGACAATATTACCATTTCACCTCTCAACCTCAGTGGTCTGTCCAATGGGGATAATAATACTTTCACTATAGACCTCACAGGGTCATTACAAGGATCAAATGTGTTGACCTTAAATCACCATATAAGTATCAGCTATTAGAAGTAGTAGTTACAATTATTATTATTATTCAGAGATCCAAGAAGGTAGGCAGTTGGTGTCAGGGAGGTCTGACAGTTAACAGCTGGGAGGTCTCCTGGTAGGTGGGCTGAGTACAGCTTCGGGGAGGCACAGAGGAATCCTGCCTCCTGTGGAATGGTCAAGCAAGGGAGCAGTTGTCAGAATCTGTGGCCATTTAGGAGTAGTCACAAAGTGGCTCAGGAACTAGTCCTGACCAGAATTACATGGTCAAAGAATTCCTAATTGATTCCAAGGAAGTAACAAGGTAAGTTCAACGGTAGCAACAGTAAAGACAAGGAGGGTGTCAGAAGTAAGCAGGACTTTTAGCAATAGGATGTAAAGTGGGCTGTTGACCTGAAAGATCAATCGAGTCAGCCAAAGTCCAACATTCTATGATCTCTCCTTTTAATGACGTTTAAAAATTAATAAGCATTATTTTTCTCTCTCTTTCTCATCCCCCACTGAAAAAGAAAAATAAAGCCCTCCTAACAAATACGCAAACTCCCACATGGGCTGTGTCCAGAATTTCTGCCTTGCCCTTCATCTCGAGTCCATCAGCTCTCTGTCAGGGGGTGGGGGCATACTTTCACATCAGTCCTCTGCAATCATAAGTGATCATTAAATTGGTCAGAATTCTTCAGTCTTTCAAAGTTTTACAAGAGTTAGGGCTAGAGGAATTAGGAAGCAGAGCGATAACTACACAATCTGGTACCCAGGGAAAATCCAGGACACAGAGATGGGCTGTGCTATAGCCAGGAAACTCTTCTCCTCCTCCTCTGCCAATATCTGTCATTTAGCAGTGCAGGCTTGGGCTGATCATGGGCAGGAAATGATTTCCCAGGCCACTAGCTGCCCCTGAATCATCTCTCTCTTTAAGCAATACTTGGTCAAGGGAGGCCCTACCATCTCCCAAGACAAAACCCAGCCCTATTTCCCCAGAGTACATAGGTTCCTTTCATACTTTGCTATCAACAACCTAATTCCCTCACCCTCTCTCAG